>NC_134715.1:99774848-100077878 GCF_049634645.1 Pelodiscus sinensis | reverse complement strand
GGCCAACCCTAGGGACCCTGGAGGGGATGGACCTAAGACAGTGACCAAGCCATTTGTCCTGTGCCATCCCTCTCCAGCCTTCCACAAACCTTGGGCAGGGACACCACTCCTACCCCCTGGCTAATAGCACTCCATGGACCCAACCTCCATGACTTGATCTCACTTCCCTTTAAACTCTGTTCTAGTTGTAGCCTTCACAGCCTCCTGCAGCAAGGAGTTCCACAGGTTGACTCTTTGCTTTGTGAAGAACAACTTTCTGTTACTAGTTTGAAGCCTGCTACCCATTCCTTTCCTTTGGTGTCCTCTAGTCCTTCTTTATGGGAACTAATAAAGAACTTTTCTGTATGCACCCTCTCCACCCAACTCTTGCTTTTAGAGACCTCTATCCTGTCCCCCCTTCGTCTCCTCTTTTCTAAGCTGAAAAGTCCCAGTCTCTTTAGCCTCTCTTCATATGGGACCTGTTCCCAACCCCTGATCATTTTAGTTGCCCTTCCCTCTCCCACTTCCTTTTCCCAGTCTCCCCCAGTTTTGTTCAATAAAGACAGATTCCATTTTTGAACACAATTGTCCTTTATTTTGTACATCAAGAAGAGGGGCTAGGGAAGGGTAAGTGGAAGGAGGTGAGGGAGGAATCAGGTACGCGCCCCCGATGGGGAGGACTGGGCTGGCTCTGCGGGCTTCTGGGGGTGGAAGCTCTCCTGCAGCCCCCCAATTGCCCCCTCTCCCCAGATGGCAGCCTGCGGCAAGTGCAGCTGGGCTGATGGCTGAGTGCTGTGATGTGCCCAGTGTGGGTACTCCGGGCAATCCAAGCCAGGACTGCTTTGCAAGCGGGGCACCCCTGAGAACTGTCTGTCCGGGGTGGGGGTCGGGACACTTTAAGCACAGCCCTCGGATAGCCTGAAACAGCATCTCCACGCTCTAAGTCCTCCTCTGATGCCCTGCCGGCACTGCTTCTGGCCATCCTTAAGCCTGGTTCAGGGTCCACAAAATGCTAATTCGAACTAGTTTTTTAGTCTGAATCCGTTAGTTCGAATTAGCTTAGTTCGAATTAACTAATTCGAACTAAGTTAGTTCGAATTAACGTTGTAGTGTAGACGTACTCTTACTGTTTTCACCTCTTACTGTGTCAGGGGTTATGAGCACAGCCTTTTATTTCATTTTTTTCTAATCATTTTAACCACGCTACAGAGGATGGGAGAGAAAATAATGAAGTTCATCAAGAAAACCATACAGGTTATCAGTAGAAGATATTTCTGGCTGAACAATATTATCCTTCAGATAAATCTCAAGTCCACTTGTGCTAATCTCCCTCCAAGTGTGGACTAAGGAAAGAATCTACCAGAACAGCACAAGAGTTCACTGAAAGTCCATCTCGGGCTGGAAGTTGAGATGGCTAACTATGATCTTGTGCTCAGAAATCTGGTAACCTGCTTTGGACCTCCTTCCCTCCCTGTCCCCCCCCCCCCCCTACACACACACATACACTCACACACACATGCACACACTCACAAAGGCCCCTGACCAAAGCCCTTCCTCACCACTCTGACTTGGCACCTGCATCCCACTCCCTTCCCAGACCCCTGCCTTGAGCCCCTCCTTAAAGACCTGAGAAATACCAAGTAAATGTACTAATTATCTTCTTACTATGCTTCTTACTGTGTTTTTTACTCTTTCCTCTTCTTCCAAAAGAACTCCCTCTTCTTTGTCCACACTCACCTTTTTGTAAAGAGCTATCATAATTCCATTATTTCATTTCCAGCTTCAACTTGCCCATTACGCTGTAGTTACTTCCCAAAAAGACTGGGAACAGCTGAGACTCAAACTCTATAAATTTTATCATTTATGAATTTGAATGTAAGATAAGCTTCATAATGAAACATCAGTTATGGTGTCAATTAAATAATGATTATTTTAGCAATCAATTATTATTTGTCTGAATAACTTACCAAACTCTTAGGTCCTGCTTTTCATGTACCTCTTTAAGGCTATTTTACACAGCTCTGGAAATGAAAAGGGGCATTAATAGGGGACATGAAGTTCAAATATGCTCATTTTACAGTGACAGAATAGTGTAAAGTGGTCTTATAATGTAAATGAAAATTGAAGGTGTTTTGATCTACACTTATCGTTTCCTGATTTGACCAGACAATGTACATTTTGTACTATGCAAGTATTTGTTCTACACATGAAATCATTAGTTTGAGTGTCTTTATATACTATAGGAAAAATGAAGGGTTGATTGTGCCTGGGTTACAAATAAAAATGTTTGCTTGTGAACTGCAGTAAGTTGAGGGTCAGTAACATGGAGTCAGCAGGCCTAAGGCCTGTAACATGAAAACAGCAACAGGCCTGCAATCTAGTGAGCAAGACTTTGGTTCAGTAACACAGGAGCCAAGAAAGAGGCCGTACTGATAACTGTGTAATTGTGTAAGTTAGGTAGAGCATGGTAGGACACAGGGAGGCACTGGGTACAGACTGTAAGCCAAAGGGGAGTAATGGAAATCTTAAGAAATGTCTTGGTACAAAGACTCCCTAAACACTAATGCACATACCAACCTAGGTTCAGGACCAGGTCGGAACTGACAGCATGAAGGATAATAAGCAAGCCCCCCTTCCATAAGGTGAGGGGTGGTAACTAGGCAACAGAGCGTGGTAACCTGGTATGTAAAGAAATGATGTAAGTTGTTTGTACCTGTCTATAAAAGGACACCGCAGAGGGTGCTCTCTGGCCGACATTGGGGGGGGGGGGGGCACTAGGCGCCTGAATTGCAGGTGTCATTGCCTGAACTTACAGAAGACACAGTAGCTTAAATTTGACTAACTGCTGTTAATATCTGTTATATGGCAATAGGCCTGCCCGGTGTTGGTACCTTGTCAACGTGGGCCATAATGCCCAGTGGTGTAACATTGTACTGATCTCTGTTACCAACTGGTAGAGCTTCACATTTGACAATAAACCTGCTCGATTGATTTCAAACCTTGCCTGCATCTGTCGTTTCTGGGGCCTCTCAGAGATCTCTTGTGTTGACCCAAGTGCACGGGGTCTAACACTCTAGATAAAGGGAGTACCGAATGTTACGCACACAGCCGAAAGTTTATTATCACCGACGGAGTAGAGATCCTGTCAGGAGCACACCAGGATGACCCTGACCAGACGACGCTGACACTGACAGTCCAGACCACCGAAGGTACTGAGGTACAAAAACACCGAGTTACAACATGAACAAATGCTAATAGATTAAAATTGTTCACACATAACTTGCTGGGTACTCCAAGAAGCAAATGAACCTAAGGCACAGGCAATTGGCTCAGCACACAGGTGATGTTTAGTGTAATATTTATTGTGTGTCTTATTTAGACCAATCAATGTGTGTTATTAAGGTCTTTTGAAAGACTAAAAAGTAGGGCTGTCAATTCATATGCGTTAATGACTGTGATTAATGCAGGGAAGGATGAATGCATTAATTTTTTTAATGTGTTGATCACAGGTGTTAATGCAGCACTGCACCTTTGAAGTACCACTCCAGTGCTTCAAAGGGGCAGCACAATGCGGAGCGTGGGATCAGCTGGGGAGTCCAGCTCCACTGCCCCTATGAAACGCGCAAAGGTGGCATTTCAAAGGGGCAGCCGCCTCACAACTGAGCAGGGATCAGCTGTGTGGTGGCTGCCCCTTTGAAATGTCACCTCCACACATTTCAAAGGGGCAGTGGAGCACGGAGTCAGCTGGGGACTCCCCAGATGATCATAGGCTCCCTGCGTCATTTCCCCAGAACTCGGGATCAGCTGACCCCGAGTTCCTCTGAAATGCCACATGAAATGCCTTGTGCTGCCCCTTGGAAACTCTGCCCTGGTGCTTCAAAGGGGCAGCACTGCATGGAGCCCAAGGTTAGCTGGGGACTACAAATGACCCTGGGTTCCACCTTTCGCTGCCCCTTGGAATTTTTGCACACGTGATTAATTAAATTAATTAAATTTGTAATAGCTTGACAGCCCTACTAAAAAGCATTCTGGGCTAGTTTCTTAAATAATGATTATGAAATGAACATAAAATTCTAGATTTTCAGCTGTTCTAGGTATGTAAAATTCACTACCCTGTGCTGAAAATTGTACAAATAAACAATTTTGGCAAGTCTAAATGCTTGATATCTTTCTACTATAATTAAATCTGTGACTGGATTATCCTTTGTAGAAAACTTCCTTCATTAAAATTATCATGAATTAAAACACAAACATATTTCATGAATACCTATGCCAATTATTTGAAGTTAATTTCTTATAACTTAATTTCTTTCTGCCACCCCCATAATTTGCATTGACAAACCAATAAAAAACAAAAAAATAAATCCTTGTTGATCACCAACTAGTTGATCACCACCCAAAGCACATATATCAATTAAAGATGCATGTTTAAATTACATAAAGATAATAAACATTCTGCGATGTTACTTCAGCTCAATATCAATCTTGATTTAGAAAATATAATATTGGCAATTAAGGCCCACAATGAAAAAAAATCAGACACACTTGTTCTCTCTCTCTCTCTCTCTCTCTCTCTCTCTCTCTCTCTCTCTCTCTCTCTCTCTCTCTCACACACACACACACACACACACACACACACACACACACACACACACACACACACACAGAAGCTACATCTAGACTGCAGGCTTCTTTCAGAAGAAGCTTTTTAGGAAGAGATCTTTCGAAAAATCTTCTTCCGAAAAAGAGTGCCCACACTTCCAAAGAACATAGAAAAAGCAACATGCTTTTTAGAAAGATAGCATCCACATTGATTGGACGCTATATTGCATTTAAGCTGTAATTACTATGGACAGAGTGGCCACCAAGGCACCTCTTTTTCCTCTTTCCTCTTCTTTTGAAAGAATTCCCTCTTCCCGTCCACACACGCCTTTTTCCGAAAGAGCTCTTTCAGAAAAAAGCTTCTTCCTAATAGAAAGAGGTTTACCAATGGCAGAAAAACCTCTCTGTCCTTTCGATTTTTTTTCAGAAAAACGTGATTGCAGTGTGGACTTAAGTGAAGTTTTTTTAGAAAAACGGCCGTATTTCCAAAAAAACTCTGCAGTGGACACACACACACACACACACACACACACACACACACACACACACACACATTTTGGTGTATATTAAGCTTGATGGCTGTTTAGAGGATCAATTTCTGTAAGATTGCAACTAGACATTTGAAAAACAAAGAAAGCAATATATAAGTACAAGGAATTATCAAAGGACCTGTTAGCCATACACACTGAAAAAACACTAATGAGTTAACTTTGTGTATAGTTAAAGACATTAAGCCACTATGATCAATATAGCAAGTTTAGAAATACTACAAACAGCTGTCTGCATTGATATTTGCAATGTGTTTTGATAACATGAGTAATTGAAAAAATTTAAAATACAGATATCTACTAAGAAAAAACAAACAAACAAAAAAAACCCTCAGTTTTAGCTAATGTAGAAATTACTTGAGTCACTGACAAAAAAAAAAAAAAAAAAAAAAAGCAGAACTAAAAGTTATTCCTACTAATTGGCATATTCCAGATTAGAAGATAGGAAGAGATTGTAGATAGGAATTGTTGTAATTATTTAAAGTGAAACACAAATTTTATTTAGAGTATATTTTGGATTAATCATCATTAAATAACCGCTGGGGTACCACGCTGTGTGCTTCAGGCAGCGCTAAAGGCTGGTGGGGAGCGTGCCGCCTGAAGGATGGCGCTGAGGACTACCTAGGGGCTGGCATGGTACACTCCAGGTGGTGCTCGGCCCTGCCCCTTCTGCCTGTGGCCCTGCACCTTCTTGAAGCAGGAGGTGGGCCCTCCCACACCTTGCCCAGAGGCCCTGTGGAGGCTGTTGGTACCCCTGCTTTGACTTAACAATTGAAATGCCTACACAAAAATTTGAGTGGGAAGTCTCCTATTCTGTTACCGGACCTTTGTGAAGCCTGTATAAAGTTGGAATCTGATGGTGGAAAACTGATCATGAATAAAAAGCACATGTGTTCCACCAGACTGACGTGTTCCTGATTCACTGAGGAGATGGATCAAGGGGCCAAATCTGCTGGGGCATGACATGCTCTCTGCAACACTGCTTTTCATAGATCATCCCACTGACAATATAATTGATACAAGCATTCCTGGTGAGGACCTACACAACCTACACAAAGAGAAAAGATTATAAGTGATATAATTACAGTGGTGACTGTATGCCAGCATAAGCAAGTGTAGTCTAAACTTAATTTTGTAAGGTAGACTTACTTTTTGTTCATCACTGCTATACATAAAGTGGAAAGCATTGTTTAGCATCACTAGTTAACACATTTCAAGAGACTACACAAGGTGAAACGGCCCATTAACACTCTTCCAATCACAGGGAAGATAGCTGGGAGAAGTGAGAAAGGTTGTTAGTGGTTACAGATTGACATAGTAATCCATAAATCCAATGCCTCTGTTCAGTTTGGGATTTTATGTGTCTATCAAACTTATGAATATAAGCTCTCAGGCTTGCCTTTTGAATGTGCTGTGCAGAATTTTTGAGGATGGAAATTGATAGGTCATATAGAAGGATCACTTCGTGAAAAGTGATCATCCACAGATGATGTGTTTTTATCTTTTATCATTTTCCTCTGTGAGTTCATCTGAGGGTACGTCTAGACTACACGCCTCTGCCGACAGAGGCATGTAAAATAGGCTATCCAACATAGTCAATGAAGCGGGGATTTAAATATCCCTGGCTTCATTAAAATAAAAATGGCCGCCGCGCTGTGCCGGCTCAGCTGATAGTTGGCACAGTGCACAATTCAAGACGCGGATTGGTCGACAGGAGAAGCCTTTGTCGACCACTCCTGTAAACCTCATTTCATGAGGCATAAGGGAGCAGTCAACAAAGGCTTCCCTTGTCGACCAATCTGTGTCTTAACTCATGCACTGTGCCAACTATCAGCTGAGCCGGCACAGCGTGGCAGCCATTTTTATTTTAATGAAGCCAGGGATATTTAAATCCCTGCTTCATTGACTATGTCACATAGCATATTTTACATGCCTCTGCTGGCAGAGGCATGTAGTCTAGACATACTCTAAGTGTGCAGTGATTGTTTGGTTTCTGGAGCATTTAGTGCACTGAAGGAGATACACCACATGAGCTCATAATGTTATGGTAAAAAGGAACCATCATGATTATCTAGTTTCACATCCTGTGCATTAAAGGCCACAGAACCTCACCCACTCCATCCTGGAATAGGCCCCCTAATCCCTGGATGAATTACTGACGTCTTCAAATCATGGTTTAAAGGTTCATGTTATAGAGAATGTTTTATTTACACTAGTTTAAACCTGAGAGTGACCCAAACTGCATGTATAACTCATGGATTTTGAAATGTGTGCTGTGGGTGCTCTTGATTACTGTAGCAGTGGGATTACTGTAGCAGTGGAAATATGTCTTCAGGTATTTTTCTCTTGTTCTGGCAAGGTGCGGTGCTGCTTTTGCTCTGGGTTGATGTGTCTTGATCCATGGGGAGTTTCCCTCTGATAATGAACTTGGAGAAGATAAGGGATTATTTGGAGGCAATCAGAAGGAGTTCAGGAAAGTTTTCTTTCTGCATTAACTGCTTATCCTAAAATCTTTGCCATATTGTATTTATTGATGACACTCAGTGTTAGTTTCCCAGAACTAAAAAAGAGATCTGTAAAAACTTTCAAACTTGTATCTCTGACAGAAATTAGTAAAATAAAACTAACTACTTTATCCACCCTTCTCTTATATAAATTCACTCTTTATAGACACAGAGCTCAATCTTCTTTCCCATGGAAAGAAGACTCAATTTTATGGCTATGTCTACACTACAGGGCTTTATCAGGAAAAAAGGCATGTAAATTGTGCTCTGCCATTTGCATATCTTTTTCCGATTGTTTTTTCAGAAGAGGCTTTTCTGAAATTTGTCCCATCTACACTGGGCCAAATTTCAGAAAAAACCCCTCCTTTGGAAGAGTGCTTCTTCCTCTCATGGGAGGAAGAAGACAGGGCTTCCAAATTAGTACATCTGCTCTTCCGCAAAAAAAAAAAAAAGCAGAAGAGCAGATGCATTCCCTGGGCATGGTGGAGTTTTTCCGGGATACTTCCAGCATCCTGGAAAAAACCCGCAGTCTAAATATAGCCAAACTGTGGTACAGATCCATCTTACTTGGAAGAGGATGGGGAAAATATATTGGTCCTATAAAACATGTGGAGAAGGATAATACAAGCCATCTGGGGTGAGAATATCCATTTAAAGGTATCTCTAGGATGGCTTTAGAATCCCTCTCACCATTGCTTTTATGCAACTATATGCTACCAGGGAATGAAAATCAGGAGGACGTAAAAGAGCTATTTGAATGAAGAGAGTTTAATGACTTTATGGGTCAGTTCAGAAACCATATTCTATATATAGTTGGATGGAAGAGCAGACAAAAGGGTTTTCAAGGCTAACATCATTAGTGAAGCAGAAGGGCAGTGTTAAGGGTTCATAAAATGGTTAATTTATAACAGAGTTTAGAAAAAAGTAGGACATCCATAGTGCCAACACTAGGCAGACATATACGTACAAGTATAATCTGGATCATATTGTAAATGCACATTAGCGTAACTCTATAAATCTTTCAGGACAAAAGGCAAGAGCTAATACAAAGAACAAGCTGTCAAGAGCTATCCACTCTGAACCTAAACCTCTTTAACAGTGATACTAGGTATGGAGAGCTTGTAAGAATGAGCCTTTAAAGGGATATCTGGCTATACAAAACCCAGAAGATTAAAAAAGTATAAAGAAAGTTTCACCTAGGATAATCACAACATGTATTAGTTAAGCTGATTGTATTCACACCATAGGTTTTGGATATAGTGGGCTAGGTCATGCTATTAAGAAGAGTCCTAGAAAGCCAACCATTTGAACAACCATGCCTTTGAGGTTATTTCCCAGCAGGCAGTTGGCAGACAACTGATTCCTTCTAAACTTGGAAGCTAGAGAGTTCAGATGTAAAAAGGAGAAGTTCCCATCTGTGTTCAGTTATGGCTTATATGAGTTCAGTTCTAAGCTGGAGTGTGAAATCAATGGGTGCCCAGTGACTCTCAAAATTGGAGTCTTCAATTGCTATGCTTTCTCGCCTTTTTTAAGTACAGACAGTTAAGTCACTTACCAAGAGTTTTTCATCAGTAACAACCTGGTGGGGACAAGAATTGCTGGCAGTAGGTCAAGGCTATAGGCCACAGATTCATATTCTTTGGCAGTGATGAGCCAAACAGGTTTAGAAAGCATTACCTGTGTTGAGTTTTGTAGCACACAAACACAACAAAGTCACATTAAAGCTTGATACAGAACAGAAGTCCACCAAAAGGAATAATACAGCTGAGCAGATAGTTAAACAAATGACAAATATATCTGTTTGAATGTGAAAGCAAATTTTCCACACACAAAAATTAATACTTAAGCATTACTAGCATGTAAGTAAACCATCGTTTCCACATTACAGAATTTTAAATGTCTACATTCTATAGTTGGGTTTTGGGGGAAGGTGGGTTTTTTTGTTTTTTGTTTTGTTTTGTTTGTTTGTTTATAAACTTCAGAAACCAGAGTAAATGCTTCCATTTCCCTCAGATGCTATAAAGACACAGACTGTTTGCCAGGAATCTTAAGCTAAAACTTGCACCTTGTTCTGTCTTACCCAGAGGCCCAGGACTTCAGAGAGTGCTTTACTATCTGCCCCTATCCAGGAGGCTTTGGGCTAAAGATTGTTCTTTGCTTGGTCCTGCCCAGAAGGTCAGAGCTCCTAGAACGCTAACTAGTTGTTGTTTGCTGTCTGAGGCCATAAGTCAGATTAACCTCTCCCTGATGCCTCTCAGGATGGGGCCACTACCTGTGGAAATAAATATTAAATTGTTACACATATGCTATTATACCAAAAAAAGAACTGAATTGTAATTTATTGCTTGTAAGGCCAAGAGAGATCATTATGATCATCTGTGTTGTTCACTTGTGTAACAAAAATCACAGAATTTCACCCAGACTCCTGATTGTGCTCATTTATTTGAAATTAAGCCATATCTTTTTAAAAGATATCTAGTCTTGATCTAAAGAGTCCAGGTGAGGGATAACTCCACTAAGGACAGGGGACTGGGGTTCTGGAGGGAGTGTGAGGGTTTGGGTTGTGACCTAGAGCAAGAGGGGGTTGTGTCCTGTGGCACAGGATTAGGGTACAGGGGTTTGGGTTGTGACCTAGGGCAGGGGATTACAGTGCAGGAGTTTGGGTTGTGACCTAGGGCAGGAGGGAATTGTGATTTGGGGCAGGAGATTGGAGGTAGGGTCTAAGAAAGGGAAATGGACTCAGGGTGGGGGTAAAGGGTTTGGCTTATATGGGATAGGGATAGAGGTTAGGAGTAGGGGGAGCAGAGGGCTGGGGAGGGAGGGAGTAGTTAGGGTGCCTGGGAGACTTACCTATGAAGCTTCTGGATAGCAGCCCAGCCTGTTTCTCAGGCAGGAGCCCACCGCACCCCATACAGTATGCAGGGGCCATGTGCTCTGTGAATAAGAGCCTGAGAGGAGGGAAGAGTGGTGTTTTCAAAGAGGCAGCTTCCATTGGCCAGAAACTGGCCAAAGGGATTGTGCTGAGGTGGGAGCAGCCATGCTTGTAATGCCTTAAATCATTCTCTTTGGACTTAAATACACTTATTTTATTCTGTAGTCAAAATGAATCCAGTGTTGTGAACTGTGTAGGTAACACCATTTACGATTGCAAACTGTAGTATATTGATCTCTTTAGAGAGGCAATGGACTTACTATATCTGGACTATGTAGGACAGAGTTGAACATTGCAAAATACATGTTTTGGGAGGAATCAGAGACTGGGAGATGGTTGGGAATCACTCTGAAATTGTTTATCGAGACTGGTATAACCGTAACTTATATGCAGTTGTCAAGTTGCACATACGCACAGACACTGCAGGTATGACATGCACACTGTTTGTGTGTCTCAGATGGGAGCTACAGAAGCAAAGCATTGTGAGGCACCCAAGTTTTCATGGCTGGGTTGACACAGCTCCTCCCTAGCCTGGATTTCACCCTGGAATGTCATGGAGATTTCACCACATATGCTGAGGACAAACCCTGTAACTTAGTGGATGAAATTCTGGTCCCATTGAAGTGAATGTTAAAACTCCCATTGACTTCCAATGTATTAAAATTAGACACACCATTTTTTACAATGCATGGGTACATCTAGACAGCGGGGCTATTTCAGGATACCAAAGTATCTCAAAATAGCTACCCCACATCTTTTAAATATACCCATTAATTCAAAATATTTTTTGAAATAACGGGTGCACTTTTTAGGCATCCCTGTAACCCTCATTCCACAAGGGTTGGAGGATGTCTCGAAATAGTGCATTATTGCAAAATGTGGTGCTATGTTGATGTGCCTAATTTAAAAACAAGCTATTTCAAAATACAATTAAATAAGATTCACAACTTGCGCTATGAAAATTGCATATCTTATTTCAAGTTTAAGGGGCTGTGTAGATGCACCCACAGATCTTGAGAGTCATTTCTTCTCATCCTGCCCATAACTCTGAGCTACTTTTCCCTCCTTTGAAACTAGTTAGGATATTCTGTTGTATGGTATTTGAAGTAAAGTAGTAAAATTTACCATTATTATTTTTACTACAGTTACAATTTTTCACCGCAAGAAAAAAAGAGAGTCAGTTTCATGTCTTTTTCATTGCATGCAGTTACAAACCATAACACCAAGCAACATCATATAATGGCTTATTAGCAAATACTAATATAATGGCAGCTCCCAAAAAATCCACATTTGGCATTTGGGCCCCATTGTGCAGGGACACATGAGAAAATCTCAGCTTGGGAGGGATTTATAATTTTGTCATGATGTTACTCGGAAATAGTTATTGAAATACTACTTTTTTCCCCCAAAACAGCTTTTCAAGATGTTACATAGATACCCAGCTTTCCCCTCATAGTTAGCACTACCCCACAAATTGCTACATAGGCAGAAGTCCATATTATAATATTCAACTGCTGCAAGTGAAATGTCTAACTGCAATTTTTCTTGGCATCTTTATTTTTGTGGAAAAGATCCTGTATTCTTTTATTTAGTGAGGAAAGAATATTTGTTTTTGCTAAAGAGGGTCACTTTTCTCTTTAATCTAGATTCAGCCCTCATATTGTGCCAGGATGTTTTTCCTCAGAAGGTGTTTTGTTGTGAAGTATTTCCTCAGATGTACTTTCTGCAGCAGAAACAGCATGTGAAATGTTAGCAACATCTTGCCTTTCTTTTGTGAATCTTCACAAGATATTGCAGAAAGTTCAAGATCTTCACTTCTGAGGGGTTTTTTTAAATCCCCATAAGATGTTAGTTACACTTTACAAAGAATTAAGGCGATAGGACTTCATATAATTACAGACTAAAAAATCAGAAAGGACCACTAAATCATCTAGACCAGGTGTGGAAAATAATTTTCTCAGGGGAGCCCCTCCACAAATTTTGGTAAGTCATCAGGACCTGCTCTGGGTCCCTAGCAAGAGAGGGGTCACTGGCAGAAGGGGCAGGACTAGTGTCTACAACAAAAAAGTGTGTGTGTGTGAGAAAGCTGGCTGCTGGAGAAATCTTAGATAGAGTGCATGGCCTCTTAAGACAGGAACTCATCTCAGTCACTGACCATACTTCAGAATGAAGCAGTCCTTTATATCTGTCCCTGACCTCTGCTCCATGCAGATGGGTACAGAGGTAGGGGACATCTTGACTTCAACAATCCCCTCTCCTCTTTGTCCCCCTGCACAGCTAGTAGGAGGATTCTGGGAGCAGCTTGACTACAAGATGCAGAAAGGTTGGGGGAGAGGCAGCTGAAGACATGTTGCTGACATGCTCTGCTAATCAGCTGATCAGACTAGATAGAAATATTGGGCAAGCCAGATCTGACCCACAGACCTTATCCCTGATCTAGACAGAATTCTTGTGTATCACAAGCTGCCAACACAATCCAGCACCAGCACAGTAAATCCAACAACCAGGGTGCCTCAGAGCCCTTGCCCACCCTGTCCAGTGTCCCATCTCTCACTTTGGCCATCCCTAACACTTCAGAGGATGGGGATAAAAAACCTTCCAGAACACACTGAGAAAAAAATGCCTTCCTTACTCCTGCTGGTGACCAGCTGAAACCCAGATGCACAAGCATAAAGCAGAAGTAAGTTCCAGGGCAGTTGTGCCCTCCTTAAAAGATTATACAGATTCATAGAGGTTCCAACGTCAGCTTCCTGTATAAAGCTGGTCATAGAAAATTTCTCAAAATAATTCATAGAGCATATCTTTTAGAAAAAAAAATCTAATCTTGTTCTAAAATTGCCAGAGACGGAGATGACACCATGACTTTTGAATGTACAAACAATGTGTAAAAATATACTTAACAAGAGCATGGGTACCATTCAGGTCTCCTTTATATTAATTATTTCTTGTATGGTAGCATCTAGATTCCCCAGTTACAGATCAAAGCTCTTTTGCACTACACATTTTACAACAGAGAATTAAAGGCAATGTCTTTTACCATGAAGAGTTTACAATATAAATAAAACAGACATCTAAACAAGATAATAATGGCCAACCATCTGTCAATATCTCAAAAGCAGAAAACTTGTTAGTTCCATTTCCCCCCAGAAATTCCCATATCCTATTTTTTAACTTCTCTCAAGAGACATTTCATATATAGGTTCAACTGATGGCTGAACTTTTATAGGTAGGAAGAAAGTTTTCAGGGGAAATGAATACAGGCCAGACAGAGTCATAATTTGGCTCAGGGGTGGGCAATAATTTTTGATGGGGTGGGGGGAGCACCCCAAGATTCTGGAAAGTGGTCAAGGGCTGCACTTTTTTATGGAGGGGGTGTTGGGTTTGGGACAGAGATTGGGTGCAGAAGGGACCTTGAGAGAGGGGTTTGGGGTGCAGGAGGTGTGGAGTCTGACAGGGAATTTGGGTAAAGTAGGGGGATGTAACCTAGGTGTGGGGGATTAGGTTGCAGGGTCTGGGAGGGAATAGGGGTGCAGGAGTGAATTTTGACCTGGGGAAAGGGTCTGGGATGGAATTGTAACCTGGGATGGGATATTTATGCAGGGGATTTGGGTGGTGACCTAGAGCAGGAGGGGGTGGTAACATGGGGCAGAGAATTGGGAAAAGGAAGGAACTGGGGTGCCACAGGCAGGTGTTGGCCAGGAATCACTTACCTTAGGTGGCTCCTTGCCAGCAGCCCAACAGGGTCCCCGAGGCAGGTTTCCTCCTGCAGCAGCCCCAGGCTGCCCAAGGAGGTTCCCTCCATGTGCCAGTGAGGGCCACATGTCCCTGGGGAGTAAGAGACTTCATGTGCTCGCCCACTCCCAAGCCAATCATCACAGCTGGGAGCGGTGTCTGAGGGATGGGGGAGCATGCGAACACTCTCACCTCCTGCCGGGGTCACACAGCATGTAAAGGGAAATGTCAGATATTTTGAACAGCTGGAGGCTCACTTTACACATCACAAGAGCTTTGCTGGGTGGGGGCAGGAAGGAGACTATGCAGGTTCCTCTACCCTCAGACTAATTGGGACTGGAGGCAGGGGAACACGTGAAGTCTCTTGTCCTCTCCCCACGCTGCCAGGGATATACCTCATATTTTAAAATTCCTGGTGGCTCCCTCTAGGTGCCGCACCTCCCTGGTAGAGGGGAGATGCCGCCATTTTAAACAGCCTTGGAGTCTTAACAGGGCAGACTGCTAGCTGGATCAAATGACATGGTGGTTTGGATCCGGCCTACAGACCATATCTTACCTACCCTGATTTAGAGCAGGCAGTAAGGCCCACAAGGGAGTGTGTTGGCAGAGCAAAGACAGTCATGGCCTAACTCTAGTTCATGCATGGACTTTGAGTAAAGAGCACTAGCTTTCTAAAGTATAGAAAGGATGGTGCTCATCGATCCTCTCCAAAGAGCTAGAAAAAATTATGTCTAAATGTTAGTCATAATGTTTTCAGATACCCAAATTCAGTTAGGGTATGTCTACACTACCCTCCTAGTTCGAACTAGGAGGGTAATGTATGCATACCGCACTTGCTAATGAAGCCCGGGATTTGAATTTCCCGGGCTTCATTTCCCGGGTTTCACGAGGAGTAACGGTAGTTCGGAATAGGACCCTAGTCCGAACTACCTAGTTCGAGCCCCGTGTAGCCGCGCTACACGGGGTTCGAAGCAGCGGGGATTTAAAAATGGCGGCTCCCCGCTTATGCTAATGAAGCCCGGGAAATTCAAATCCCGGGCTTCATTAGCAAGTGTGGTATGCATACATTACCCCGCTAGTTCGAACTAGCGGGGTAGTGTAGACATACCCTTAGTGTACTACCCCCTACTCTCCAAAATGGTTATCTTGTAATTTATTTGTAATACTTTAGAGCCTAAAAGCCTCGACTAAAATTGTGGAACCATTATGGTCAGCACTACGCAATCATATAGTAAGAGCCGTCTCTGTCTTGAAGAGTTTATAATATAAATAAATAATGCAAACAAAAGTGGGGAAAAGTAGAATCTCCAATATAAAGGAAGAGCTGAGGCACAAAGACATTACATGACTAGCCAAAGGTTACACCCCACATCTCCTTTGTCTGTGTAGCACATTAAAGACAATACCATACTTTCTTCCTTTATATGTACAAGAGGCAGAATTTAGATCTTACCTTTTACATATCAACAATGGCCAGATGTTTATATTTTTATACTCTTGTGGTATAAAATAGTTCAATTATATACAAGAGCTAGTTATATAATATTATTTAGTGAAGAGTTGTGTGTGTATGTAAGAAAATAGCAGAATGTTCATTATCAACCTCAAGCTCAGCACAGCTTCGTCATTTTCACTACAAAGCACAGATTTTCATTTCAGTATATGAAACACAGTCTTTGCAGTTGAAAACAGCATTTACCTTTAAGCAAAACTCATGAGGCTTCTAGTGGGTGAGCTCACAAAATGCAGAAAAATTGAGATTTTTGTCTAGATTATTCTATATACTGATTTCCTCTTCCTCCCCCTACCTTTTCCCCAGCAACTTTAGCACCGGCTTACCAAAAAGAAATTTAAACTACCAGTAATTGAAATTTCATGTAAGACTCATAATACTGAATAGGTTTTCCTCATATTTACAAATCAAGTAGTTTGTGTATTTCATTTATAAGCATAAACATACTATTTTAATTATGGAATTGTACTGTCAATTACTTAGACACAACTGGCTAAGAATTACATCTTTATTCACAGTACAGGCTCACTTTCAGAATAGAGCAAATGTAATATGAAAATGTCAGCAGTATGTTTTCCAATTGTTTTTCAGTGCACTACATTTTGTTTGTTTGGTCCTGTGTAAGCAATGGCTGGTTGAATAGGATCAGACTACAGTAGAGCATGAAATGAATACAATTCTTTCCCATAGCATAATACACTGAACTTTCTTCTAGTTTCCGATTCTTTTGACTCTCACCTAACCAGAAAAGAAAGGGATATTGTACTTACGCATGATATAGTAAATACAAAATGTGAAAGGCCTTACCTCGAATTCTATTCTGCTTTAGGATGTTCAGGATTTATAATCCAAAAATCATACTTCAACATGGCAAAATTTTATATCCTTGATCAGTTGCAATGATACTTCTGATGCTTTGGGTATCGTTGGTGGCAACTTAGAGAATGGCAATGAATGAAAGAGAGATACATACTTCTGGAGGGCCATTGTACAGATTCAAGCAAGATTTTATTCCCCCCCCCCTTCATTTAATGGTGCCAAAGTGTTCACTGCTTGCCATTTTCAGAGAAAATGGCTCAGTTCCATTAACAAGAGAACATCCTAATTCACAAATATGCTCAGTGGGTGACATGAGTTAATAGCACTATTATCAGCAGATAACATGGTGAAGTTAATGTATCTCAGCATGAGTTGACTTTACCAGAAGCCACTGTTTCCTTTTAAAACAGCATGAAATCTCAAGAAAAATATCTCACAAGAGGGACTCAATAAACATTGGTCATGAGTGTACAGAAATAGAAAAAATATAGATGCTTCAACCGCTGTTCTTTTCCCTGCTCTTCTAGTCAACCCTATTTAATTAGTTAGCCCCCTTTACCATGTACCTGCCAATTTTAAAGTCCATTTGGTGACTGGTTGGATTTTCTGAATACCTCATCCAACAAAGTGGGACTCCTGTAGTAAGATGTTAGTCTATGATCAGAGGCACCATTTCAGATTTTGGTAAGGGGGACCTTACCAAAACCAGCTTCAGCAGTTTTACTGAGCATGTTTAGAAAAAGCCAAACAGCAAATCAGTGTGTGTGTGTGTGGGGGGGGGGAGAGGGGTAATTGACCCCATGTGCCCTCCCCTACATACATAGTACCTCTTTACAGGAATTACTAAGGCTACGTCTAGACTGCAAGCCTCTTTTGAAAGAGGCTTTTTCGAAAGATACTTTAGAAAAAGCCTCTTTCGAAAAAGAGCATCTAGACTACAATCAGTACTTTCGAAAAAGCAAGCTGCTTTTTCAAAAGAAAACACCCAGGCAGTCTGGATGCTCTCTTTTGAAAAAGCACAGTTTGCATTAAATAGCACCTTTTTTTGAAAGAGCACTTTTGAAAAAAGGCGTTATTCCTCGTAAAACAAGGTTTTCTACAGTCAAAAAACTGCCGCATTCTTTCGATTTACTTTTGAAAGAATGCAGCAGCAGTCTAGACACAGAGGAAGTTTTTTTGAAAAAAAGGCCACTTTTTTTAAAAAAAACCTGTAGTCTAGACACACCCTAAGGCACTTGATAACTCTAGATTTTTTAGCAGATAACCTAGGATAATTTAGAAATTAATTGACAGGTGCACTGGCTCTAATCCCTATACAAAATAAAGAAAATTAAATAAATATTAGACCCACTCAGTTATAACACTAACAATTAAGGGATACGGATTAGGCTTAAAATTGTAATGTATATTCTTACTTTGTTATGAACTCTGTGCAGACACAAAGAGAGAAAGGGTATGTCTACACTACCCTCCTAGTTCGAACTAGGAGGGTAATGTAGGCATACCACACTTGCAAATGAAGCCCGGGATTTGAATTTCCCGGGCTTCATTTGCATAAGCGGGGAGCCGCCATTTTTAAATCCCCGCTGGTTCGAACCCCGTGTAGCACAGCTACACGGGGCTCGAAGTAGGTAGTTTGGACTAGGATTCCTACGAGGTGTACCGGTAGTTCCTACGAGGTGTACCGCTACACGGGGTTCGAACCAGTGGGGATTTAAAAATGGCGGCTCCCCGCTTATGCAAATGAAGCCCGGGAAATTCAAATCCCGGGCTTCATTTGCAAGTGCGGTATGCCTACATTACCCCGCTAGTTCGAACTAGCGGGGTAGTGTAGACATACCCAAAGAGACTCTTATGAGCACTATCTCAGCAATAGAAAGGGAGTGGGATCTAGTGGGCATAGCAGGTGGCAGATACATTTAGATAACTTCTATGGAAGAACACTGGAATGGCTATATTAGGTCAGACCAATGGTCTATGTAGCCCAGTATCCTGACTTACATTGGAGCCAATGCCAGGTGCTTCAGAAGGAAAGAAGAGAAGAGACAATCATCAAATGATCCACCCCCTGTTACCTATTACCAGCTTCTGGCAAACAGATGATAGGGACACCACCCATACCCATCCCAACTAGTACCTATCGATGGGCCTTCCTTCTTGGACTTATTTTGTTCTTATTGCAACCTGCAATAGTTTGGGCCTTTCCACCAGCTCTGGCAAAGAATCCCACAGGTTGACTATGACAAAATCATTTATTTTGTTTGTTTTAAATCTGCTGCATATGAATCTAATTTGGGTGACCTTTTTGTGTATGTTAGTGAAGGAGTAAATAACATTTCCTTATTCCATTTTTCTATACCATTCATAATTTTCTAGACCTCAAACATATCCCCAACCCTTTAATAATTTCTTTTCCAAGATGAAAAGTCCCAGTTTTTTAATCTCTCCTCATATTGAAAATGTTCCTTACTGCTAATAATTTTGGTTGCCCTTCTCTGTATGTTTTTTTCAAATCCAATATGTCTTTTTTTAGATGGGGTGACCAGCTCTGCATGCAGTATTCAAGATGTGGGCATATATGCATTATATAGAGACACTATGATATTTTCTGTATTGTTATCTATTCCTTTCCTAATGATTCCTAATATTCTATTAGATTTTTTTTAGGTTGCCACTGCACATTGAGCAAATGCTTTCAGGAGTCTAGCCACAATAATTCCAAGATTTCTCTCTGGAGTGTGTAGCATAGTTCTCAAGGGGTCCTGCACTTCTAAGTAGCGAGTGTTAGCCTCAGAGGCTCACTGTGGTCCTCAGCATAGTCTCTTGTCCTTTACTAAAGGCAAGGGTCACACCCTAATGAACCACCTTTACCACAGGCCATTCAATGGGTTTGGGGTGAGCCTCCCTCCTGAATCCCAGTCTCAGCTCTCGAGATAGATTCTGCAGTGGGGAGGGTTGGGCGGAAATTGGGCCTACCCACTACTCTGGATTCTAGCCCTGGGATCCTACGGCAGTGGCAACATTCAGTGTTTCCTCCACTACCAGCATTGCACCTTTTTCCTGGGCTACTTCCCCAAATGACCCCTCCCAGGACCTTCTTCCTGGTATCTGACCACATCCTTCCTGCTCTGCCTCAGGACACCTTCTCTTTTTTAGTTTCTCTTGCCCTCTTTAAAGGGAAGCCTTTTAAACTAACCCCAGGGAGTCCTAAATGGGCTGCACATGTTTTGATTAGGCTGTCATTCTCTTGCTTCAATCATTCTCTTAATTGACTCTAAGTACCTGCCTGCTCTACAGCAGACCCTGCCACAGTCACCCAGGGAACAGAAAGCTATTAATCTAGGAGCCTGTGGCTATGTCTACACTACAGGCTTCTTGAGCAAGAACTGTTTTGCGCAAGAGTTATTGCACACAAGTTCTTGCCCAAGAGCACATCCACACTACCCTATGCTTTTGCACAAGAATTGTGCTTTTGTGCAAGACCATCCATGGCATTGTGGATGCTATCTTGCACAAGAAAGATCTGATGGCCATTTTAGTCATAGGGGTTTCTTGCACAAGAAGCCCCTGTTGTCCATCCACACTGTCTTCTTGTGCAAGAGCTCTTGCGCAAGAGGGCTTATTCCTCGTGGGGAAAGGAATAACTCTTGTGCAAGAAGCCCTCTGTTCTGATGCTTTACTGTCAATTTACTTGCACAAGAATGCTCATGCAGTGTAGACGCTCCACAAGTTTTTGCACAAGAACAGCTGTACTTGCACAAGAAGCCTGCAGTGTAGACATAACCTGAATGTTTAACTTCCACCAAGCTACTATAGCCTGCTGGTCTGGGTCTGTCACAAGTTTTAAATGCTAACTTAGACCCCATCATGTGTATGTATGTTGGAATTATATATTTCTGTGTTTGTTACTTTGCATTTATCAGCACTAAATTCCATCTACTGTTGTGTTGCCCAGATGCCCAGTTTTGTGAGATCCCTTTGTAACTTTCTGCATTTAGGTTTGGACTTAATTATGTAGAATAATTTTGTATCATATGCAAGTTTTGCCATCTCACCATTTATCCCTTTTTCAAGATCATTTGTGAATAAGTTGAACAGCACTGGATCTCAGTGCATTCCCCCGGAGCACACCACTATTTATCATTACTCTTTTTTTTCCCCTATCTTTTAGGTCAGCAGTGGGCAAATACCGGCTGACTTTGCTGGTCAGATCAGATTTTCCAGGGTTAGCCTGTGGTGGGCTGTCACTACTGTACTTACCCACACCTCTACAGGTTCTTGCATACCTCACTGGCCACAGATTACCATTCCAGGCCAATAGGAGCTGCCGGAAATGATGTCCCAGTTCACACCATTTCCTGTAACTCCCATTGGCTGAGAAGGATGATCCACAGGAGCTGCAAGCAATCTGCTGCATCTTATTGTCCACCCCTTTTTTAAGTGGAGTACCTGACAATGTTTTCATGATCATTTAATGATGAGAGCTTCCACACCACAGATGTTGCCAGACAAGTGAGTCCTGGCAGATGAGCGTGGGCCTGGCCAGGAGTCTAAAAGCAAGGGGGCCAGCTAGGATTAGGAGTGCAGCTGGGATGGCAGCAAGGAGTGGGGGCAGCAGCCAGGAGCCCACGTAAGCCAGGAGTCATTTTTGGCTTATTGACAGGAACTTGGCCAGGGCCAGGAATGCAGCTGGGCCATTGATAGGGAGGCTGGTAGCTGGGAGTCCAACAAGGGTCAGGAGTGTAGCTAGGCTGACAATAGGGGGCTGAAAGCAGGAGATCCAGTGGCTGAAAACACAACTGGGCCAATATTAGGGGGACTAGTGGCCATGATCTCTACCTGGGCTGGGAGTAGAGCAATGTGACCAGGGCTGGTGGCCAGAAGGGGGACCAACAGCCAGAAAAAGAGCCTGGGAGCAGACCAGCAGCCAGCAGGAGACTACTGGCCTCCCTGGTCCAGCAAACTCCCTAGTTTGGGAACAACTTAGGTCCTGATGTTGCCAAATCAGCAAGATCTAACCTGTATATGGAGGTACATTTTGCAATTTGGGTGCATTGTGAGACAAAAATTTCTATCATATTGACCAAGGAAGTCAAGTTGCTTGATGCTTGGAAACTTATTTAGTAAGATAAATTTCCATTATGTGCTGGAAAAATGAAGTACCTTTGGGTCATATTTTAAATGTATTTGTATATTGATTTCAATGGGATTTAAATGCCTACTGTGATTTTGCAAAGTGTCCATCTAGAAAGTGTGGTTCTCTTCAAAGCAGAATTTTCCTATATGTTACTGTGAGAGTTAAACTCAGCACTGGAATGTTTCTTCATGTCTGCGTATGGGAATTAGTTAGTGCCTGGTATGGCACCCCTTTCCATGGGTTGCTCACATGTCAGACTATCTCTTCGGGACTCAGAGAATTCTCTCTTTGTGACCAGGAGCTCTCTAGCCAGGAACTTCATAGTCTTCCCTTCAGGGGTTCCAGTTCTTAAAGTTCCAGTTGCTTGGCTAGCCATATGCTGGGTCAGGCAGTCTTCTGATCTGAGTCCAAGTGATGCCACTTTCCCAGAAGTTGGAAGGGGAGTCAGGGCCTTCCCACTATGAAGGGTTCTAGCTCAGGTACCCTATGTCCAGAAACCACAGTGTACACAGTCTCAGACCCTGGTGCCATTTCTGGGACTCCTTCCTACTTTTCTTCTGTATCACCTGATTCATCATACTATCTCAAGTTTCCTCTGCTCCCAGTGTCTGCTTCATTCCTATCAGCTGCATGTCAGACTCTGTAGGGGCAGCGCAGGATCCAAGACTTACTCTCACTCTAGAACTTCTTGTCCTTAGCTAACTCCCTTTCTATTAAGGAGTGATTGCAAACTCTACTGTGCAGCCTATAAGGTTAATTGGTATTTTCTAATATGCTGAGGTCTTGGACACCCCATCACAGTTACAGTTGTAAGAGAAAAGATTTATATATTTGAATAGGAATATATCAAAAACCAATTCTATATTCACAATCTCAGGGTCTCTCAGGGGCTTCTTGTGTACAGATCTATTGGTTTAAGTTTCATAAGATACTTTCTACACAGACTGAATCTTAAGACTTCATGCCTACCATCCCTCAGTAGCAGAAAAACTCTTTTTGTTGATTATGAAATGTATATATACTATTTCTGTTTTTCACCCTACAGATTTGAGAACCAATTATTTTATGACATGTCCAATTACATGGTAAAAAGGATTTCCTCCTCCTTCTCTCCTTCCATTATGTCCAAAGTAAATCTGGAACACCTTCTTTATAACAAACAGATTACATTGTACTGCATAGTTTTAAAAAGTAAGGTGAAATCTAGTTCCCAAATCTCTAAACTATAATTTTGGGTTGAAAAATATTCTACCATCAGGCCATAATGGAAACAATTCATTGCTCTAATATATGTCCTGCCACGTTGAAGAAAGAAAAGCAAAGTTTAAGTTGTTTCAGTCACTTGCCCATTATGTTTCATTGTCTCTATTATTTGCTTTGTGGTAGACATGAGTCAAGTAAATGCACCCAGTACTCAGTATCTCACAATGATTCTCTAATGGCTTAATACTGCTAGATGTTGCAGTAAGAAAAACGAACAGTATTTTACCTTCAAAAGAAACTGTTGCTTAAAAGCTGTAAGCATGCAATTATTAATTCATAGTAGCATTAAGGGATTCCCTGATCTAATTAACACTCCTCATTCACATATGTGCTATGTATATCAGTAGGGAGGGAAGCAAGTTAGAAACCTGATGCAGGTGTTTTGATAGCAAAACATAGGGTATGTCTACACTACAGCGCTAATTCGAACTAACTTAGTTCGAATTAGTTAATTCGAACTAAGCTAATTCGAACTAATGGATCCAGACTAAAAAACTAGTTCGAATTAGCGATTTGCTAATTCGAACTAGCATGTCCACATTAAGTGGACCCTGAACCGGGGTTAAGGATGGCCGGAAGCAGTGCCGGCAGGGCATCAGAGGAGGACTTAGAGCGTGGAGCTGCTGCCTCAGGCTAACCTAGGGCTGTGCTTAAAGGGACCCGACCCCCACCCTGGACTGACAGTTCTCAGGGGTGCCCCGCTTGCAAAGCAGTCCTGGCTTGGAGTGCCCGGAGTGCCCACACTGGGCACATCACAGCACTCGGCCATCAGACCAGCTGCACTTGCCGCAGGCTGCCATCTGGGGAGAGGAGGCAATTGGAGAGCTGCAGGAGAGCTTCCACCCCCAGAAGCCTGCAGAGCCAGCCCAGTCCTCCCCATCGGGGGCTCATACCCCATTCCTCCCTCACCTCCTTCCACTTACCCTTCCCTAACCCCCCTTCCTGATGTACAAAATAAAGAAAATGTGTGGTCAAAAATAGAATCTCTCTTTATTGAACAAAACTGGGGGAGACTGGGAAAAGGAGGTGGGAGAGGGGAAGAGAGAGGGTGGGAGAGGGGAGGGCAACTAAAATGATCAGAGGTTTGGAACAGGTCCCATATGAAGAGAGGCTAAAGAGACTGGTACTTTTCAGTTTAGAAAAGAGGAGACTGAGGGGGGATAGGATAGAGGTCTATAAAAGCACGAGTGGGGTGGAGAGGGTACATCAAGAAAAGTTCTTCATTAGTTCCCATAATAGAAGGGCTAGAGGACACCAAAGGAAAGGAATGGGTAGCAGGCTTCAAACTAGTAGCAGAAAGTTGTTCTTCACAAAGCAAAGAGTCAGCCTGTGGAACTCCTTGCTGCAGGAAGCTGTGAAGGCTACAACTAGAACAGAGTTTAAAGAGAAGTGAGATAAAGTGATGGAGGTTGGGTCCATGGAGTGGTATTAGCCAGGGGGTAGGAGTGGTGTCCCTGCCCAAAGTTTGTGGAAGGCTGGAGAGGGATGGTACTTGACAAATGGCTTGGTCACTGTCTTTGGTCCATCCCCTCCAGGGTCCCTAGGGTTGGCCACTGTCGGCAGACAGGATACTGGGCTAGATGGACCTTTGGTGTGACCCAGTATGGCCATTGTAAGCTCAGGGCTCAGGGTCGGGGGTCTCAGTGGACCACCTTGTTTTTCATGCACACCTGCTCCTGGGTGGCCAGGCTGGCTGCTCTTCTGCCCTAGATGGCCATTTTCCTGTGCCTAGTGTGGAGGTCATGGATGAGGTCCACGATTTTCACACTAGACCAGGCGGGTGCCCGCCTTTTGCGGTCCCGGGCAAGCTCCCGGGAGCCGCCAGCCTGGTCCCGGGAAGAGGGGGAGGGCTGGGGGGCATCGGATGGCTGGCTCGAGCTGTGCCAGGTGCAGGGTCTGCTGGCTGGGTGCTGGCAGGCTTGCACCTGGCACGGGCATCGTAGCCATCCTGTATCCCTTTAAGGGGTCCGGGTCCGGGGCCGGGAGGGGGGCAATTGAGTTTCCCTGGTGTTGGCCAGAGTGGCCACCAGGGAAAGCTGGGGAGGGCAAGCCTCTCACTAGTTCGAATTAAGGGGCTACAAAGCCCTTAATTCGAACTAGTAAGTTCGAACTAGGCTTAGTCCTTGTACAATGAGGTTTACCTAGTTTGAACTAAGCGCTCCGCTTGTTCAAATTAAGTTCGAACTAGCGGAGCGCTAGTGTAGCGCCTATCAAAGTTAATTTGAACTAACGTCTGTTAGTTCGAATTAACTTTGTAGTGTAGACAAACCCATAGTGCTTTAAACCATTGTATCAGTTATCCCTAAATACTCTGATCAGCAATGTCATTGATCTAGACATTAGAGGCTGTACAGTCTCTCGTGGGCCAGTGCAACAGATAAAACTAATAAACTCATTCAATAAACAAATGTCACCCAGCTGCTCTTAAATTTGATATAGCTGAAAACCGGATGGAAAGAATCATCATTTCCATTCTCTGTATAACAGATCAGCAGATTTCAATGCAACAACAGTACACAACACTGAGAAACCTGTTTATTTAACTAAGTTGGGTACATTATTTCTCCTCCCTGTTCAGAAATAATAGTATATTTTTATAATGCATCTGATAATTTACATACAGCAAATTTTATTCACACACATTTTCTATCCTGTTTATACTAGCTAGCACTATAGACAATTCTAATTTTGGTAGTAATAGAACTTAGTTTCAGACATTATAGTGCACAGATTTCATGGGATAACTGTAAATATTGCAAATATTTTAGTTTTAGGAAATCTATGGATTGATTTAGTTGCTGGTATAATTTCACTAATGTCACAACTTCATTGGAGTTACAATGGGAATTAACTTAACCTTTGTCTTTTTTCTGATAATGTGGAAGATTTACATTTCACATTTATATCTTTTAAGGAGTTCTCCATGTGTTTACTGACAAAATTCTAACTATTTTAAAATGTAAACGGGAATAATGCTGTTTTAGAATGAGAAAGTTAAAATAGAATTTGAAACCACTTTATTTTATTTTTTTTATTTTAAACTGCTCCCAATGTCGAAGAAAATATATTCTTCCAAGCTTTGTATAATATCATGTTATGCCTGGGAGTGATTTGGGTTGTTGTTTTTTAAGACAGGTGAGTGCATATAAATCACTGTTTTCACGAGGTTATAGGGAACCAATGATAGATGTTTAACTATATTGACACTAGCAGGTGACACTACAATAAAGATTAAAGCCATAACTGATCTTACAAACAATCTGACTTGTGAAGTATTTTCATTGCTGTCATCATAATTGCTTTGAAATGCAAAAATATCATGATTCATTACAGCAATTTAAAAATTAAGATTTTATTCTGTAGGAAAGAACAAACACATTTGGAATTACTCTAGTAGGGATAAGCTTTTATAGTTGTAGTTGGCTATAATACGTTAATATTTTATACTAGCTTCAGAAAACTAAAGCTTTATGACAAAATAAAAGGCAATTATCATTAGCCAGTATAAAGAACAATCTGTGGAGGTTACACTGATTAAAAACTGGCTAAATTGCTCCTTCACAAATCCTCCCAAAACAGGATTATCAATTTAATCTTTCAGTTCAGTCCTTAAAGTAGAAAATCTGAGATAATCTTTAGAAATCTTTTCCTAGCGTATGTTTAATCAGACTCCCTTTCTTTTCTAGTAAGAAGGTGATGTGTTTTTAAACAGCAAAAAGAAAATTTTGAACATAGCAAATGTATATTCACTGTACAGTTTTTAATGCCATTGTGCTGGACACATTTCCATGTGGGTAACTTCTTTCTGTCTCCTTCTCTTTCCCCATCAGTTTCACTTGCATGTTTCATTCTTCTCCACTTCACTCTTACATACTGTTGCTGTCATCTATTTACCTAGTCTTGCATTCTTCCCCAGAAGTAGCTACCCTCCAGTGAATGAAGAAATTCTTTTATAAGTATAGAGTCAAATTCTGGAATAAAGCATAAACCCTATTCATACACACACACACACACACACACACACACACACACACACACACACACAATGGGGATTGTTATGTAGTTACACATAAACATGAGTCTTGGAAAGCAGTAGAAATAAGGCAGGTACGTGTGGTGTTATGGCTACAAATGGGGTCCATAAATGCACACATATATGAACCATTTCCTCTGGCTGCTTGGATCTCACCCACCAGGTTACCATAGCTCCTGTTTCAAGGGAGTTTCCTCAGCTGCCCTTTTATTATTTTGAGGGTATGTGATTGGAATAGATATTTGCCTCACATCCGCTTATTCTTGTCAGATTTTCTGGCTTCCAGTTACATGCATCATACCACCAGCATTTGTCCAGTAGTTTGTATTTTGCTGTCCTTTGGCATGACAAATAGGTTATAAATATATGTGGCCTACTATATAAAAATATATTGATTCATGCAAGATTCAGTTTAGGGTAATTGCTTTTCATTTGTAGGAGTAAGGAAATCTTGAAAGGAAGGTGAACACTCAGTAATCATAAAAATAGAAGCCATGCCACAGGTGATTGCTATCTGTTGTGACAGTAGCATTTTTCCGTTAGTTTATATTTTCTGTTTGCTTTCAGTATTGTCCAGAGAACTGGGCAAATATTATTGTGAATTTAAAAATGAATTCCCTTGTGTTGTGCCCATTGTCACTAATAAGTATATACTTAGACATTTTTCTGTGCTTTCTGCCTTGAGTTTAGCTTTCTAAAGATATCCCATGGAGTATGACAGTGTAATAATGGTACAAAACATTGCATTTTAAAATGGAACTATATACAGTGGTTTGGACATAAATGTAAAAAAGTGTGCTCCATTTGAAAAAGAAAACCAACTAAATTAATGCCTATACAGAATATGTTTAGAAGTCATAAAATGTTTTCACTATTCCCAGGATTTACCTTGAATTAGTATTAAATTTGTGAATAAAACACAAACATGAACCCTGGAATTGCATGCAATACATTCTTTATGCAATGTAGTCTACACATTGAGGTGACATCCATACCAGAAAACTATTTCAAAATAATTAAATTTGACTTAATAATTCCTGATTTTACATAATTGAAATTGCGTGTCCACATCTCAGGGAAGCCTCAAAATCAGTCCAAGGTAGGCTCCATTAATGTAGATGTGCTATCTCAATTTAGAACCCCAGGATGCACTGGGTAGTTATTAGTTCAACTTGCTCTGGGGAGTAGTTATTTTGAGATAGTGGTGCCCAAGAAAAGCAGGACTAGAGATTTCAAAATAAGCAGCCCCTTATTTTGAAATAATGTGCTTGGTAGTGTGGACACTCTGCTTATAAATTCAGCCTAAGGAGAGTTATTTCAAAATAAAGCACTAGTGTAGACCAGGGATTATAAATGTCTACAGTGTATGAAATAGATGAAGAAAAATGTATTTTTCTGGCTTTTCCTGTTTGCAAAGGGATACAAGGGAAGTGAATACTGGATTCAGTATCTGCATGTGGAGATTCTTATATCATTATTTTTGGAATAAATGACTGAACATTTCTAGCATAACACTTATAATATTGTTCTGGAAGTCCTCTTGATACAGATCAGAATCAGTTTTGTTAAATATATATAAACTTAGGATCACACTGTATCCTTCTTTCACAATTTCATGCTTTCATCTGTGTTACTCCTTAGAGCATACATGCTATTGTGTGTAAAATATCAATTCTTTCCTTATTCTGGCTTTACAATTAAATAGGACCAAAGTCACAGAAGTCAATTGAAAGACTATGATAGACTTCATTGGATTTTGACTTAGATCCTTTATTCTGAAAAGCCCACCAATACAGCTGTTTAATTTTCCCCCACAATTTGTGATTTCAATATAATTGCTTCATTGAAAATGAATTTTTCAGTTTTTAAAAAGTTTTAGAGGGTGTAGTAGGAAAGAAATTATGTCTCATTTTAATACCACTCTAGCTAATAACATCATTGAAATAACATTGATAATACTGATCATTTTAACATCATGAAATGTAACAAATCTATCGTACTAGAAGCTTTTATCTTTCTCTCTGCACATGGGACCTCATTCCCTCAAAAGGATGGTATTCCCTTTTCTATTACTATTGTCTCCTTGTAAAGGGTTCACTCTCTGGTGAATGCCCCTTTGTGGCCACAGGCATCTCTGCAATTTTTGGCTTGTCTAGTCTCCAGGAGTGGAGATATCCCAAAAGGATATCAGGTCTGTTGTCTGGGACCCTTCTTATTCCCTTTCTGTGGCTGCAGGGGGGCTGGAGGAGACCCAGGCTCACCCACTTCTCTGGGTCTCATCCCCAGGGACCCTGTAAGTAGCAGTTGCCTGTAGTCTGTAGTGTATTCTGCTACCTTGAACCCTGGGCCACTTCCCAAGATGCTGCTCCATTCAGCTCTCTCTTGGCGCTTTGAGGCCAGGCTCTCAATACACCCTGTCCTGGGTTCTGAAAAGTTTTGTAGCCAGCTGTGGTTCATTTTCAGTTTCTGAACCTAGATCTTAACCAGGGATATAGTTCAGCTCACACATGGAGCTGTTTGAGGTGCTGGTGTCCTCCTAATCAAATCCTAGGTCTGTCTGGGTCAAGCTCCAGTGAGGGCTGCCAGACCCTGGCCCAGTGGCTTCCTTATATCAGCCTGCTGATTGGCCGCAGCAGAGCAGACAGTCTATTCTGTTTGGAGGACCTCTCTTCTGCTCTTCTCTCTTGCAGCAAGGTCTCCAGCAGGGGGCAAAGGGCTTAATCAACCTCGTCACATTTCTGCTCAAAGACTATTGTATTTTTACATGTATTTTTGGTCAAAAGTTTATATGGTGAATGCCGTGGGAGGGATCTTATCTTAATATTTGCAGTTACAATGTCATGTAAACCTATCAGTCTATACAGGTAATGGATAATACTATTAAAACAACCCCCTGTCCTCAAAAACACCTTTATTGCAGAAATCGAATTAAAATGTGAAATACGATGGGTAGGAAGAGAGGACAATCTTTAAAAAAATCATAGTGGGAGGGAGAACGTACATTTTTTTCTTTTAGAGTCGCGGTGCTCTTACTGAAATATATGACAGAGATTGAGGCAATTCTGGGTGGGCAGACCATAACAAATAGGAATGAGATCAGCATGCCAGCAATAAATGGGAATAGCTAGTAAATAGGCAACAGGATATTTATGGCCTGCCAGAGTTCATGAGTTCAGCACATGCAGTAGAAGCAACAGCAAATTAAAATGGTTAGAAGAAGAATAGCATTGCAACAACAGAGAGGTACCTAGATCTCTGAATTTTTTATTCATTTCTTTTATAAGGATGTCACACATGAGGATCAAAAACTACACACCTCTGGACTCAGTAATACTACAGAGATTTAATTTGTAGAATATTGACAATGACATTTTTTCTCCTGCTCTAGGACTAAACCAACATTTTTCCAGCAGTGATGGTTTAAGAAGTGATGCTTGGTTCTCAGTTAAGTTTACGATAGAGTTCAAGAGGCTGAATCTAATCTACTTTTTAGTTTGGGTTTGGAACCAATGTCTCAGAAAGCAAGAAGCAATTTTTTTACAAGCTATTTTCATAAGACTTAAGTTAGATAGAATGAATAGTTTACATGACTGTTGTGCTCTGCTCCCACCCTTGAATAGTAGGGTGTTCACATATAGTAAACTGTAAGTCTGCTACAGATTTGGCTAATGCAACTGGATGTTTTAGTTCATAGACTCATAGACTCATAGGCTGTGTCTACACGGGCCCCTTCTACGGAAGAGGCATACTAATTTCTAACTTTGGAATAGGGAAATCCGCGGGGGATTTAAATATCCCCCACGGGATTTAAATAAACATGGCCGCCGCTTTTTTTCTGGCTTGGGGAAAAGCCGGAAAAGAGTGTCCAGACTGGCGCGATCCTCCGGAATAAATCCTTTTTCCGGAGGATCTCTTATTCCTATACTTCAGGTAGGAATAAGAGATCCTCCGGAAAAGGGCTTTATTCCGGAGGATCGCGCCAGTTTGGACGCTCTTTTCCGGCTTTTCCCCAAGCTGGAAAAAAAGCGGCGGCCATGTTTATTTAAATCCCGTGGGGGATATTTAAATCCCTCGCAGATTTCCCTATTCCAAAGTTAGAAATTAGCATGCCTCTTCCGAAGAAGGGGCCAGTCTAGACGTAGCCATAGACTTAAGGTCAGAAGGGACAATTATGATCATCTAGTCTGAATCCCTGCACAGTGCAGGCCACAGAATCTCACCCATCCCCTCCTAGAATAATCCTCTCACCTATATCTCAGATATTTTGAAGACTCCAAGATGCAGAGAATCCTCCAGCTGTAATCTGTACCCCATGCTACAGAGGAAGGCAAAAAACCTCCAGAGCCTCTGCCAAACTATCCTGGAGGAAAATTCCTTCCCGACCCCAAATATGGCCATCAGCTAAACCCTGAGCATGTGGGCAAGACTCACCAGCCAGACACCCAGAAATTTCTCTGTAGTAACTCCTAGCATCCCTCAATTGACCTATTTACACTGATAATGAATGGTCAATTAGTTACCAAGATCATGTTATCTCATCAAACCATTCCCTTCATAAACCCATCTAGTTTAATCTTGAAGCCAGATAGATCTTTTGCCCCCACTACTTCCCTTGGAAGGCTGTTCCAGAACCTCACTCCTCTAATGGTTAGAAACCTTCATCTTATCTCACGTCTAAACTTCCTACTAGCCAGTTTATATCCATTAGTTCAAAAGTAAAGCCTCATAGCTTTACATCCATCCGTCTCAGGTTGAATCCTTGCTGTCAATCACCCACTCAAGTCCATTGCATAACAAAATAAGCCAGCTGTACCAGGGGTATTAGTGAGAAGGGACTTAGACTAGATCCCAGTCTGAATGAATTTATATTAGAAGTTCCATTTTTGCACAATCACTTCTTTTCAGCCACAATAGCACTCAAGACAAGTGAGAAATAACTGTAAGACAATCAAGATAGAGCATACTTAAAATGAATTAAGAACAAACTAACTGCCAGATCTAAAAAAAGTAATCATCAATAGGCAATCATCTTTGAATTGGGGTATTGCTAGGAGGCTTCTGCAGACATTGGGATTATATTGTACAATATTCAACATGTTCATCAATAATCAGGAAGTAAATATACAAATCACCACTGATAAAAGTTGCTACTTAGCAAAGTGATAAATAAATGAATATGGAGTATAGTGCTGTGGCAAAAGGGGCTAATGTGATTCCTAGAGGCCTATGCAATCCAGGGTAGGAGATCTACAAAACAGATGCACAGCAGTTTGGCTATGTCTACACTGTAAATCTCATTTTTTGAGGAATAAGGACTCTTGTGCAAAATGGGGGTTTTCCAACAAATAGCCCTGTCTACCCTGGGCTTTTTTTTGCAAAACCTCTTCCGCAAAAAGGAGCGGAAGATAATATGCAAATGAGAGCATGAGCTTTGGTAATGAATGCTCTGTTTGCATTTCTTCTTCCAAAAAACTGCCCAGTGTAGACATAGCCTGTGTGAAAAGAACATAGTTTTATAACATAATAGCTGCAACTCTTCCATGCAACTGATTGTATGTTTAGGTCAATATATATCAGGGGGCTTTTCACTTCACTGATGTGCATGTAACATTAGCAAAGTTTCACAGTCTCCAATATTTTCTGTTGCAATTTAACCACTTGTAGTAGTAAATATTCTTAGACATAGATAACTGAATTCTGCTGCCATTAGTATAAATCTAGAATAACAATTACTGTCCAGGAGAGGAATTACTAAGTAGATTTGTGCATGGTATATAATGCTTTTATCAAACATTGACTTCATGATCCATCCTGGAAAAAATAATTTGAATTTGCTTTTGTGATACTCAGCTTCCAGCAAAGAACATTAGTTTAATTGATTATATTCAGTGCATATGTGAAATGTAGAAATGTGAAGAACACATTTTCTGTTGTTATACATCTTTTCATTTCCTTATCCTTAATAAGCTAACTACTACTAAATGGTTAGCTTCATTCCTTGTGCTAGAACTTGCCACTGTTAAACAAACAAACAAAAAAAAACCCCTCTGAAGTGATAAAAAGTAATGGTAGGATTACCAGTGGCTCACAAACTAGAGAGAGCCATTTTAAACAGCAGCATTAATCAAACAGTTATTAAAAGAGAGAGATGTCATAAGAAAGCATTATGCAGTGCAACATATGTCATAAAATCTGTTACCTGTCACATAAAAATAGTGGTGAAATATTTTTAAAGTAACAAGAACCCTATCAACTGTAGGATATAAAAATAGAAATTAGATAATCTTGCAGCAAAACTAATGAACTGAAGCCTCTAGGGTAATGAATGTTTTAGCACCCAAAAGGAGAAGATTTTGTGTACAACACATATAAAAATATAGTCTTCCAAATAGCTACAAGAAGCTTTAAAATTATTTCCCTCATTATAAATATCAGTCAATTAATTTTAAAATATATGGGTGCTAGCAACAGATTAGGGTACTCTAGGTGATTGCAATTATATCTATGCAGCACAGGTGTAGTTTTTATATCCATAATTTTAAATTGAACATAATCCTTAGGGAAGCTGCTGAATTGATGCCCTTAAAAAAGTAAATTCTCAAGTTTTCCTGAAAAAAAAAAAAATCTGAGTTAAAGAATATTACTCAAGTTCCTTTCCTTGCAATCTTTTAAATTTTTTCATAAACAAAAGTCAATTCCTTCTCCTATGGTAAAATAGCTCACTTTTCTGTGCACTGATGCTTATTCTTTGCTAGTATTATCTTTCCTTCAAGCTCCAGTTACTGGAGTCTTGTGACTACTTTAGCTTTACTAGCTTTTTTCAAGTTAAATTTCCACCCTTCAGACAGAAAAAATCTTGAATACATTGCCAGAGTTATTCTTATAGCCTGGAAACAAATATAGAGAGGGAAAATTCATTACCATTATTTTTTAAAAAGAAGAATCCTCATGATTTTTAAGCTACTCTCTAGGTTCTTCAGGGCCTAGGAATGATTTTAAATGCTTGTGGTCACCAGTCCTGTCAGTATAACCATGATTTTCTTGGAGAATTAACAAAAGTCTGATTGGGTATCATTTCGGAAGTCACCCATTTCTAGTTTGGTGTCTGAAGGTCAGTCTGTCACTTGGTAATATACTTCCTCAAAATAAAGGGCTCCAACCTCACCTTTGGACACCAAAGTAGCTTGGGATATATCTAATGCTTTTTGAAGTTTGATTTTTGAATAATCAGATTATTATGAATCCAAAAAACTGTACTTGTTTATTTCTGGTGTTGTTTCAGGGTGTAAGGGCATTGCTCTTCTGTACTGTGGGTTTTTGTGTCTTCAGTATGCAATCCACCAATTTACACAAGTCTTACTGTACAGATTTTAATCTTTAGGAAGTGTAGCCAATGAGTTCATTATTCATTTATTTTGTGATGTTATGATTATGGTGTGTGTGTGTATGTCACATAGAGTTAATTTGTAGGCTTATGAAAGGATATGTAAGCAGGATCTGAAGAAATGCTTCCATTTACAATTAGCTGCAATGGGCAAGAAGCCCAGAGTGTGTTTGTATCTAGTTTGCTCCTCCTTTGCTTAGATTTGTTAGCTATTTAATGGAGGGAGTGGTATTTTGCTCATTGTAATCAACTTAATTAATGACCGAACACCAACTGTGTTTGTATTAATGCAAAGATAGCTAAAATATGGTTTACCAATGTTTGTACTTTTAGGGGAATACAGAAAAGTAGGACTGTGATAAATTATTCCAAAGAAGACAGCTCTCAGACTACGTCTACATAGCAGCATTATCTCAGAATAACCAACATTATTCGGAAATAACTTTATGCTCATCTACACTACAAGCCTTTATTTTGAAATAATATTGAGGATTCCTGTAATCCTCACTTTATGAGGAGTAAGGGAAGTTGAAGGAAGAATGCTCTTCCTTCAACTTTCTGCTGTGTACACAGCGTCTAAAGCCAAGTTAAGCTATTTTTACTTCAGCTACGCAACTGAGGTATTTGATATTGCGTCGTTTAGCCCTGCTGTGTAGACATTCCCACAGTAAACAGAAAGAGTCTTGCTCAGCAGAGCTCTATGAGAGAAAGGGGAGATTATTCTGGTCAGGTAGCTACCCAGCCTCCTTTGCCTAAACAGGTTTGATCTGGTTCTCCCCCAACCCCCAGTCCCTCCCCGCCACACTCTGTTCAGAGAACAATGCTAAATACACATCATCGAGAGCCTTTCTGATGTTACTTGTGTTGGAGTTGTGTTTCTTGTATCCTGATTGCTAAGAGTTGAAAACACTGACAGCTGAAATAATTTGAGACTGATGGGCAGAAGTCACAGCCAAGAAGTGGATGGCAGGGAATGGTGACTGAGAGTTAGCAGAGCTGTGGCAGCATGATGAGCAGACAGCAGGGCAGCAACTGAGAGGCAAAATGAGTGGCCAACAGTGTGTGTTGGATGGAGAGGAACCCCTAGATATTGAACCTGGCTCTGGCTGCTGCTGGCCCAATCTGACAGAACTGATCTAGGTTCCAACATGAGTAAGACAAGCTGAAATGCAAGAACCCTTAGGTTAAAGGCTGCAAGACTGTAGCTTAGCTGATTTAGACCCTGAAGACAAGAACTTATGACATAAGTGACCAGAAAATAATCTAATGCCAAAAATTATGGCAAACAAGGTAGCAAATGATAATGTTGTGCAAAATTACACAGTAGATCAATATTAGATCATAAAAATACCATAAAGGTGCATATATCTCGGAATGCATCTTAATCACGGGATACAGGTTGTGCATCAGTACTAATGAGAATAAGGGGAACTTACCAAGACTATAGAAACCTTGGGGGTGTCTTAAGTTTTTAGGGGTTTGTCTACACTGCCACCATAGTTCGAACTAGGGTGGTTAATGTAGGCAACCGAAGTTGCAAATGAAGCCTGGGATTTAAATATCCTGGGCTTCATTTGCATCTTGCCGGGCGCCGCCATTTTTAAATGTTCGCTAGTTCGGACTCCATGCCCGTGGCTACACATGGCACGGACTAGGTAGTTCGGATTAGGCTTACTATTCCGAACTACCAGTACATCTCGTTCCATGAGGAGTAATGGTAGTTCGGAATAGGAAACCTAAATCGAACTACCTAGTCCGTGCCGCGTGTAGCCGCGGGCACGGAGTCCGAACTAGCGGACATTTAAAAATGGCGGCGCCCGGCAAGATGCAAATGAAGCCCGGGAAATTCAAATCCCAGCCTTCATTTGCAACTTCAGTTGCCTACATTAACCACCCTAGTTCGAACTAGGGTGGTAGTGTAGACATACCCTCAATTCCATGTGTGTATGTGCTTACCTGTTATAACCTTGTAAATAACTTTCGACTCTTTTTCCTAATCAATAAACCTTTAGTTAGTTAGTTAAAGGATTGGCAATAAGTGTCTGTGGTGTGAGAGCTGATGTGCATATTGACGTGGTCTAAGTGACTTGTCCTCTGGAATAGAAGTAACGTGAATTTTTGTGATCTTCATTATAAAATGACCACTATTGCCTAGATGGAAAAAATAGAGTCCAGTTAGCCTGGGTGGCAAGATAGAACAGAATGCCCAAGGAGACTGTCTATGACTCCATGTTAAGAATGTATAGTACCAGAGCATTTTAACCTTGTTACTTGATTGATGAAATCTTAGCACAGAACTCATACCAGTTTGGACTTTTATGACCTGCTTCTTAATAGTAAACGTGAGGTTGACATTCTCGCTCATAAACCACTTCAGCCAGTCTGACAATTACATTGCTAGACCACATGTGTCCAGAAACAGGAATTTAACTTATATCCAAGGTAATTGAGAAATATCCCAGATGCCATCTTTAATCTCTCCAGATTCTACATATGACTTATTTATCTTCTTTTTTTTCTGCCCCTTTTCCCAAAATTGGCTTTGTTCATGTTTGAGAACATGTTGTTAGCCACAAATCTGATACCACATTATATCTGTGTCTAGACTACACAGTTCTATTGGGAAAATATATGCAAATTGTGAACTACAATTTGCGTATCTTTTTCTGATTCTTTTTTCGGAAGAGACTTTTCCAACATTTGGCCTGTCTACACTGGGCCAAATGTTGTGAAGAAAATGCAAAAAAAAAGGCATCTGTATCGGGGCACTTCCATATCACACTGAGGCTGGCCCTGGGCCTCAAGACGGGAAGCATGGGGGAGGGGGCCAAGCGGAGACGGAGAAACGCTGGGAAGTCTTAGCCAGGGAACGGCCGAGGTGAGCGCGGGTGGCAAAGTGGGGAACGTCGCCCGTCCGCTGCCGTAGGCGCCCACGGATGACGTTACCTGTGACATCAAGTGGGAGATGCTGAAGGGCGGGGGCGGGGACGGCAGGTAAGACCGTCCCCAGACACCACGGCAGGAGATTCAAAAGGATGCGAGGGAGCAGGAGGAGAGGAGGCAGGTGAGGGGAGAGAGAGGCCCAAAGGGAGTGGCAGCCAGAGAGGAGCAGAGGCACATATCTGTAGCTCATGGTGGAAAGACACGGGGTGGGGGATGGCAATGGTGTGTCCTGTCCCTGACCCGGTGGACGAGACCTAGGCAAAGGAGCGGGGAAGAAGTGGCCCATGGCAGGGCCGTGTACATAAGAACATAAGAACATAATAATGGCCGTACTGGGTCAGACAAAATGTCCATCTAGCCCAGTATCCTGTCTGCCGGCAGTGGCCAGCACTAGGTGCCCAGAGAGGGTGGACCAAAGACAATGATCAAGCGATTAGTCTCCTGCCATACCTCTCCAGCCTCTGACAAACAGAGGCCAAGGACACCATTTTATCCCCTGGCTAATAGCCTTTTATGGACCTAACCTCCATGAAATTATCTAGCTTCTCTATAAACTCTATTATAGTCCTAGCCTTCACAGCCTCCTCTGGCAAGGAGTTCCACAGGTTGACTACACGCTGTGTGAAGAAGAAGTTTCTTTTATTAGTTTTAAACCTGCTCCCCATTAATTTCATTTGGTGTCCTCTAGTTCTTCTATTTAGGGAACTAATAAATAACTTTTCTTTATCGACCCTCTCCACACCACTCATGATTTTATAGACCTCTATCATATCCCCCCTCAGTCTCCTCTTTTCTAAACTGAAAAGTCCCAGTCTCTTTATCCTCTCCTCATATGGGACCCGTTCCAAACCCCTACTCATTTTAGTTGCCCTTTTCTGAACCCTTTCCAAGGCCAAAATATCTCTTTTGAGGTGAGGAGACCACATCTGTACACAGTATTCAAGATGTGGGTGTACCATAGTTTTATACAGGGGAAGTAAGATATACTGGGTCTTATTTTCTATCCCTTTCTTAATAATTCCTAGCATCCTATTTGCCTTTTTGACCGCCGCTGCACACTGCATGGAAGTTTTCAGAGAACTGTCCACGATAACTCCAAGATCTCTTTCCTGATTTGTCGTAGCCAAATTAGCCCCCATCATACTGTACGTATAGTTGGGGTTATTTTTCCCGATGTGCATTACTTTACACTTATCCAGATTCAATTTCATTTGCCATTTTGTTGCCCAATCACTTAGTTTGGTGAGATCTTTTTGGAGTCCCTCACAGTCTGCTTCTGTCTTGACTATCCTAAACAGTTTGGTATCATCTGCAAACTTTACTACTTCACTGCTTACCCCTTTCTCCAGATCATTTATGAATAAGTTGAAAAGGATCGGTCCCAGGACTGACCCTTGGGCTACACCACTAGTTACCCCTCTCCGATCTGAAAATTTACCATTTATTCCTACCCTTTGTTTCCTATCTTTTAACCAGTTCTCAATGCAAGAAAGGACCTTCCCTCTTATCCCATGGCCATGTAATTTACACAAGAGCCTTTGTGAGGGACCTTGTCAAAGGCTTTCTGAAAATCCAAGTATACTTTATCTACTGGATCCCCCTTGTCTGCATGTTTGTTAACCCCTTCAAAAAACTCTAATAGATTAGTAAAACAGGATTTCCCTTTACAGAAACCATGTTGACTTTTGTCCAACAAATTATGTTCTTCTATGCTTCACAATTTTATTCTTTACTACTGTTTCGACTAATTTGCCCGGTACTGAAGTTAGACTTACCGGTCTGTAATTGTAACCCGTGATTGGAGGGTTTAGGGGCTACGACCCCTTCCACTGAGCAGGAACAAAGGTCCCCCCCGCCTTAGGGCCCTGGGCTGGGGCTCGGAGAGACGGCGGGCCCGAGCCCCCTTCACTAATCCTTGGGGTGAACCAATTAGACACGCCCAGGATGTTGTACCCAGCACCGACATAGGGAGGACGGAGATTGGAGGGAACTGATTCACGAACGGCAATGCCGATAAACAGTCGTGACGTTGTGAGGTGGAGGTTGGTAACCCCAAAAGGTGGGAACCTGTAACAGTCTGCTTTTCTGATTTTTTTTTTGGAAAAGGAGATGCATTTCTTGGATGTGGCAGAGTTTTTCCGGGATACATCTGGTATCCCGAAAAAACTCTGCAGTCTAGATATAGCCTATATGGTACATTTAGGAAGAACTTTGCCTCTCAAATGTTAGTGTTATTGCAAGAACAAAAAAATCTATTAAGATCAAACATAATCTCATCCAAAGAAAGCTTATACAAAAAGTATTCTTCTGGGAGCGACAAGAATATAAAGAAATAGATGAAGGGGCATGGGCGGAGGGGAGGCGTGAGCAGGAGAGGGATAAGTCTACCTAAAATTGCTGACTAAAAACAGTTCTGGGGGGAATAGGCCAGAAATATGTTCAGAAATAAAGAAAGAGAAGATACAGAAGCATGGTTCAAAGAGAAAAGCTCTGAAGTATTTTCTGCCTTCTGGCTAGAGATGACATTGAAACTAGTATGGACATGAGTTGATTAAGCTGCTGTCAACATATTTGGCCCCAGGAATTAGTTACTATTGATTTACAGCTTACTGTGAGGGAGAAAAGGCAGAAACTTATTAAAAGAAATGTATTCAGTGCATTCTATTAGCATACTTGCTGCAAAGGGGAGAAAACAAGATGGAATTAATCTAAGAATAAATCCACATGAAAAGATATTCTTAGAACGAAAAGTGGCATTTTTTTGTTGCAAGCCCATGAGAAAAATTCAGGCACAACTGATAAACTAAGACTTTTTTTCCTCTCCCATAATCTTAAAATAGCGCATGCTTTGCTAGTCTTATTATTAAAGAATACTGCAGGTTGAACCTCTCTTGTCCGGCACCCTCAGAATCATAGAATCATAGAACTGGAAGAGACCTCAGAAGGTCATCAAGTCCAGCCCTCTGCTCTAGGCAGGACCAATTCCAACTAAATCAACCCGGCCAGAGATTTGTCAAGCCAAGACGTAAACACCTCTAAGGATGGAGACTCCACTACTTCCCTAGGTAACCCATTCCAGTGCTTCACCACCCTCCTAGTGAAATAGTTTTCCTAATATCCAACCTGGACCTCTCCCACCACAACTTGAGACCATTGCTCCTTGTTCTGCCATCTGTCACTACTGAGAACAGCCTCTCTCCATCCTCTTTGGAACCTCCCTTCAGGAAGTTGAAGGCTGCTATCAAATTCCCCCTCACTCTTTGCTTCTGCAGACTAAACAGACCCAAGTCCCTCAGCCTCTCCTCATAAGTCATATGCTCCAGCCCCCTAATCATTTTGGTTGCCCTCTGCTGGACCCTCTCCAATGCGTCCGCATCCTTTTTGTAGTGGGGGGGCCCAGAACTGGACACAATACTCCAGATGTGGCCTCACCAGAGCTGAATAAAGGGGAATAATGACATCTCTGGATCTGCTGGCAATGCTCCTCTTAATGCAACCTAATATGCCATTAGCCTTCTTGGCTACAAGGGCACACTGTTGACTCATATCCAGCTTCTCATCCACTGTAACCCCCAGGTCCTTTTCTGCAGAACTACTACTTAACTGGTTGGTCCCCAGCTTGTAACTATGCTTGGGATTCTTCCGTCCCTTGTTGAACCTCATCAGATTTCTAGTGGCCCAATCCTCCAATTTGTCTAAGTCACTCTGGACCCTATCTCTGCCCTTAAGCGTATCTACCTCTCCCCCCAGCTTAGGGTCATCCACCAACTTGCTGAGGGTGCAATCCATCCCCTCATCCAGGTCATTAATAAAGATATTGAACAAAACCGGCCCTAGAACCGAACCTTGGGGCACTCCGCTAGAAACCGACCACCATCCTGACATCGAACCATTGATCACTACTCGCTGGGCCCAGCCTTTTAGCCATCTTTCTATCCATTTTACCGTCCATTTATCCAATCCACATTCCCTTAGCTTGCTGGCAAGAATATTGTGGGAGACCATATCAAAAGCCTTGCTAAAGTCAAGGTATATAACATCCACTGACTTTCCCATGTCCACAGAGCCAGTTCCCTCATCATAGAAGCTAATCAGACTGGTAAGGCACGACTTGCCCTTTGTGAATCCATGCTGACTATTCCTAATCACTTTCCTCTCATCGAAGTGCCTCAAAATGGATTCCTTAAGGATCCCTTCCATGATTTTTCCAGGAACCGAGGTAAGATTGACCGGCCTATAGTTCCCTGGATCGTCCTTCTTCCCTTTTTTGAAGATTGGCACTACATTTGCCTTTTTCCAATCATCCGGGATTTCTCCTGACCTCCACGACTTTTCAAAGATAATGGCCAAAGGCTCCTCAATGATATTTGCCAACTCCCTCAGTACCCTCGGATGCATTAAGTCCGGACCCATGGATTTGTGTATGTTTAGCTTTTCTAAATAGTCCCTACCTGTTCTTTCCCCACCACGGGCTGTCTATCTTCATCCCATCTTGCGTCACTTAGCGCAGAAGTCCAAGAGCCGACCTTGTCCATGAATACAGAGATAAAGAAAGCATTGAGTACTTCAACTTTCCCCACATCATCTGTCACTAGGTTACCTCCTTCATCCATTAGGGGCCGCACATCCTCTCTGATCACCTTCTTCTTGTTAACATGCCTGTAGAAACCTTTCTTGTTATCCTTCACATCCTTAGCCAGTTGCAATTCCATTTGCGCTTTCGCCTTCCTGATAACCCCCCAGCATTCTCGAGCTATACATTTAAACTCCTTCCTGGTCATTTGTCCAAGTTTCCACTTTTTGTAAGCTTCCTTTTTGTGCTTAAGTTCACCAAGGATTTCCCCTGTAAGCCAATCCAGTCTCCTACCATGTTTGCCTCTCTTGCTACACATCGGGATGGTTTCTTTCTGTGCCTTCAATAAGGCTTCTTTAAAATACTGTCAGCTGTCCTGCACTCCTTTCCCCTTCATGTTAGGGGATTCTGCCCATCAGATCTCTGAGGGAGTCAAATCTGCTTTTTTGAAGTCCAAGGTGTGTATTTTACTACTCTCTTTTCTTCCTTTGGTCAGGATACTGAAATCTACCATCTCATGATCACTGCTTCCCAGGTTGTCACCCACCTCCACTTCCCCTATTAGTTCCTCCCTATTTGTGAGCAGAAGGTCAAGCTGCGCATGGCCCCTGGTCGGATCCTTCAGCACTTGTGTCAAGAAGTTATCTCCAACATTCTCCAAAAACTTCCTGGATTGCCTGTGTACTGCCGTATTCATTTCCCAACAGATGTCAGGGTGATTAAAGTCCCCCACAAGAACCAGGGCCTGCGATCTGGAAGCTTCACTCAGTTGTCCGAAGAAAGCCTCATCTACCTCATCCACCTGATTCGGTGGCCTGTAGCAGACACCAACCACAACATCACTGTTGTTGTTTGCTCCTTTAAACCTAACCCATAGACTTTCAACAGGTTTTTCTCCCTCTTTATACTGGAGTTCAGAGCAATCGTAGTGCTCCCTTACATATAGTGCAACTTCTCCTCCTTTTCTCCCCTGCCTGTTCTTCCTGAACAGTCTATACCCTTCCATGACAGCGCTTCAGTCACGTGAGTCATCCCACCAAGTCTCTGTTATCCCAATTAAATCAGATTTCTTGGTCTGGGCCAGGGCCTCCAGTTCTTCCTGTTTGTTGCCCAGGCTTCTCGCATTAGTGTACAAACACTTCAGGTAACCAGTTGAATGCCCTATCTTCTCCATTTGAAACTGGGGTCCTCCTTTCTTGCTCCTTGCTTTATGCATTTCTTCCCCGTATCTGACATTCCCACTCCCCTCAGGGTTTTGGTCACCGTCCCCCAACAAACCTAGTCGGGACCTGACCAGTGCCATACCAGAGAATTTGCTGAATCATAGAAGGTCACAATTGTAGAGCAGCATTACCAACGCTTTCCATTGCTTTCTGGTGTCTTAGAAGACATTTAGAGGTAAATTAGAGCCAAATAACAGCACAGAACAGTGAGTGCCAGGACTGTAAACCAGCTTTATGAGAAATGTAGCCACAGCCAGGACATTCGGCTAACTAAAGTCATCCTAGACCATGGATGTTGCCGGACTAGAGAGTGATGGACTAGAGAGGTTCAACCTGTACTTAGCTCATCAAAACTAATGAGATGCTAAAAATAACATATAATTTCATTTATAAAATGTTTCCGTTATATTTGTTTGGAAATTCTGAAAGACAAAAAAGCCCTCATCCCTTTTCTATTTGTAGATAAATGACCGACTCCCTGCTTTTAAATAACAGTAGACATAAGGCAGCCAGATCATCAAAACATCCCGAGCCTATTATGTGGAGATACTAGTTTCCTGAAGAATAATCTTCAAAAAGAATAAAACTCCTCAATGTGCAGCATCACACATCATGTTGCACAAAGGTATGGAGGATAACTATAACTTCAGGTACACAGTTCTGAATACAGGAATTTCTGGGCACCCTCAGTCAGATCAATGTGCTCTCTACTCAAATGCTGAAATAAAGATATTAAAGATAATGAATGTACCATCCTATATATCACAAACATACATACAGGATCAGGATGTGCAGATAGGCCCATAGCTAGACATTTTGCCGTTCAGAAATGTCAGTAAATACACCCACTAGTCCACCTCCTGTAACACCCCAATGGAATTAAGATGTCTGCTATTTTTTAAAATGTTGACTTCCTAGCATTTGCTTTTTACTACTCATTTTTCCTTTCTTTTCCTTCACTACACTTTTATCGTTTGTTCATTGGTACTTCTCTCTCTCCTAAATGTCTGATTTATTCAACATGACCGGTGTACATGACCAGAGTGAATCTGCCTTCGCAAAAGAAGGAACCATCATAGCATCAATAAAGTATACTGTTTTTAATCTGTATCAATGTGTTGAATCATCATGTTTTTGCTTTATATCAACTGTTTTTAGGATTCTTCTTCATTCTCAGAATGAAAAGGATGTCTGTTTTACTGAAATTCTAAATCCCATCATGGATTTATATTCTGATACTGGAAAACTCATGGGCTGCGTCTAGACTGGCAAGTTTTTCCGCAAAAGCAATTGCTTTTGCGCAAAAACTTTCCAGCTGTCTACACTGGTGACTTGATTTTGCGCAAAAGCACTGACGTTCTACTGTTCGAAATCAGTGCTTCTTGTGCAAATGCTTTGATGTTCCCGTTCAGGCAAAAGCCCTTTTCTGGAAATGTTTTTGCACAAGAGGGCCATTGTAGACAGCTAAAAACTGTTTTGCGCAAAAAAGCCCCGATGGCGAAAATGGCGATCGGGGCTTTCTTGAGCAAATCTGCGTCTAGATTGGCACGGATGCTTTTCCTCAAAAAGTGCTTTTGCAGAAAAGAGTCCGTGCCAATCTAGACGCTCTTTTCCACAAATGCTTTTAATGGAAAAACTTTTCCGTTAAAAGCATTTGTGGAAAATCATGCCAGTCTAGACGTAGGCATGTAGTTTAAATAATCCAGATTAACAAAATTGATTTAAAATTATTAAATGTGAATTAAAGTGAATTTTCTGTGTATAACCAGGCTAAAGTAGTAAAAGGGAGAAAAAGATGCAAGTTGCAACTCATAATGAAGAGAAAATAAGTAGTTTACAAATGTTATCAGTGGGTTTGGCATAAATTCCAGATAAGCACATGAATGCTATGATGATGAGTGACATAGAAATTATTGTAAAAAAAATTAAGTAGGGCCTCTGTTTTATTGATAACATCAAGTTATTTCCCAGCTCATTAACCAATATATTTAACTCGCCAAGGTTAGCCACCAACCAACTGTCCTTCATCCATTATGCAGTTCAGCCACAAGACAATATTGTAGTAGAAAGACAATGATCAAATGAGACAGGAAAGTGAAACTGGGTGTCAGCAGCATGCTCCTGTGACAGTTTCCTGAGTGACTTCACGTGCACACAACAACAGTAACAGAAATAACCCTTGTGGAGCTACAGAAGGGAGGTCTCGCTGGTTCAGTGAACTATACTATAGTACTAACTGAAATGAACAGCACCACTCTAAAGCAATCCCATCACCCAGAGCTACTCCATATAAATAGTCTCATGAACTTCCAAGTTGGTTTAAATGCTGCTGTTCTGGTGGCATGTCAACATACCCATAATGTAGTATGCTTTATTTATTTCTCCTGTACGTTTTTCCTCTTGTTAGTCTGCTGATACACTAGATGTTATCTGTTCAGTTATATATTCAACAGAACTTCCTCCTATCTTGGTGATTTTCACCTGATGTACAATTATTTCCTTCTTGTGGACATTAATAAACTTTAATCACTCTAATATTAGCATACAATGAACACAAATAAGATGTGGCATAAACAAGTTTACTGTTAAATTCAAAAGAATATTTGTAGACACTGTTAGGATGATGTTTACCTAGCTCTAACAAACAGGAATTTAAACACAAACCCTTTAAATACTGTAGCAAAACCTAATTCAATGATATATTTCAGGTTCATAAAACTTTACATGGCAATGCTTGACTTTATAGAAATAATATTTACAGTTCAAACATACAACCCCAAAGTCACTGAGGTGTATAAAACCTTCAGTCCACAGTATAAATCAGTTAACTACTTGACAGAAGGTATGTCAACATTACAGAGTTAATTCGAACTAACTTAGTTCGAATTAGTTAATTCGAACGAAGCTAATTCGAACTAACGCGTCTAGAACTAAAAACTAGTTCGAATTGGCATTTTGCTAATTCGAACTAGCATGTCCACATTGAGTGGACCCTGAACCAGGCTTAAGGATGGCCGGAAGCAGTGCCGGCAGGGCATCAGAGGAGGACTTAGAGCGTGGAGATGCTGTCTCAGGCTAGCCGAGGGCTGCGCTTAAAGGGACCCGACCCCCACCCCGGACAGACAGTTCTCAGGGGTGCCCCGCTTGAAAACCAGTCCTGGCTTGGAGTGCCCGGAGTGCCCACACTGGGCACATCACAGCACTCGGCCATCAGCCCGGCTGCACTTGCCGCAGGCTGCCATCTGGGGAGAGGGGGCAATTGGGGGGCTGCAGGAGAGCTTCCACCCCCAGAAGTCTGCAGAGCCAGCCCAGTCCTCCCCATCGGGGGCTCGTACCCCATTCCTCCCTCACCTCCTTCCACTTACCCTTCCCTAGCCCCCCTTCCTGATGTACAAAATAAAGATAACGTTTCTTCCAACATTGACTCTGTCTTCATTGAACAAAACTGGGGGAGACTGGGAAAAGGAGGTGGGAGAGGGGAAGAGAAAGGCTGGGAGAGGGGAGGGCAACTAACATGATCAGGGGTTGGAAACAGGTCCCAGATGAAGAGAGGCTACAGAGACTGGGACTGTTCAGCTTAGAAAAGAGGAGATGGAGCGGGGACAGGATAGAGGTCTCTAAAAGCAGGGGTTGGGTGGAGAGGGTGCATTCAGAAAAGTTCTTCATGAGTTCCCATAAAGAAGGACTAGAGGACACCAAAGGAAAGGAATGGGTATCAGGCTTGAAACTAGTAAGAGACAGTTGTTCTTGACAAAGCAAATAGTTAACCTGCGGAACTCCTTGCTGCAGGGGGCAGTGAAGGCTACAACTAGAACAGAGTTTAAAGGGAAGTGAGATCAAGTCACGGAGGTTGGGTCCATGGAGTAGTCTTAGCCAGGGGGTAGGAGTGGTGTCCCTGCCCAAAGTTTGTGGAAGGCTGAAGAGGGATGGCACGAGAAAAATGGCTTGGTCACTGTCTTCGGTCCATCCCGTCCAGGGTCCCTAGGGTTGGCCACTGTCGGCAGACAGGCTACTGGGCTAGATGGACCTTTGGTCTGACCCAGGATGGCCATTGTAAGCTCAGTGCTCAGGGTCGGGGGTCTCACTGGACCCCCTTGATTTTCATATACCCCTGTTCCTGGGCGGCCAGGCTGGCAGCTCTCCTGCCCTATACGGCTACTTTCCTGTGCCTAGTGCAGAGATCGTGGACGAGGTCCACAATGTCTGCACTAGCCCAGGAAGGTGCCCGTCTCTTGCGGTCCCGGGCAAGCTCCCGGGAGCCGCCAGCCTGGTCCCGGGAAGAGGGGGTGGGCTGGGGGACATCGGGTGGGTGGCTCTGTGCCGTGCCAGGTGCAGGGTCTGCTGGCTGCGTGCTGGCAGGCTTGCACCTGGCACGGGCACCGTAGCCAGCCCGTGCCCTTTAAGGGGTCCGGGGCCGGGAGGGGGGCAATAGAGTTTCCCTGGTGTTGGCCAGAGTGGCCACCAGGGAAACCTGGGGAGGGCTAGCCTCTCACTAGTTCGAATTAAGGGTCTACATGCCCTTAATTCGAACTAGTAAGTTTGAACTAGGCTTAATCCTCGTAAAATGAGGTTTTCCTAGTTCGAACTAAGCGCTCCGCTAGTTCGATTTAAATTCGAACTAGCGGAGCACTAGTGTAGCGCCTATGAATGTTAGTTCGAACTAACGTCCGTTAGTTCGAACTAACATTGTAGTGTAGACATACCCAGAGATAATAAAAAAAAGCCATCAACACCTTCATACCTGGATCGGGGAAAAGGAAAATAATTAATTAATAACTCCTTTGATAGCAGCCACACATTATGTTCTCTTTGGCAAGTTAACATGCACAATAGAAGATTTTAACACAGGTCGATAACTGTTTGATTCAAATAAACAGGAGAAACACAACATGAAAAGGAAATGCAGATCTCAAAAATAAGGCACAGGGTTATATTTTTATTTCCTTTTGAGCATTCACTAGAGATCATCTGTTAGTATCAAGAAGGTATATTCCAAATGACTAATGTGCTGTGTTTATAGTTAGGGGAAGATATCTGTGGCTTTGTCATCTGCTATATCCTTGCTTGTCCACAAAAGAAAGTAAATTATAACTTACCCTCACACTCATGTAAATCCTAAACTTTATATATGGAAAAGATAGATTAGGCTGACTCATTCAATTCTCTTCCATGGAAGACTGTTGACTGCTTTTTTTTTTTTCTTTTTTGGGGAGGTGGGGAGTCTATTTTTTTTGTATGGTCTTTTTTTAACATCACAAGTAAGGCAGTTTTCATTTCTTCCCTTGAGAGGACTATTCCACAGACTGATACCGATCACAATCAGGATTCCTCTTGCAAAATTTTATTCCATTGCTCCTAGTTATAGTCCCCATTATTAAACCAAACCATTCTTCATCCTCATTAAACCAGTCTTTAGCATTTTCCCACTGATTTTAATAGAGCCTAAATAAGTATTTCCAGACCACTACAAATATTTAATTGCCTTTTGCACATCTCTTTCCAGTTTGTCAATATGTCTCTGGTGATAAGAAGCTCAGAAGTGAACACAATATTTCATGCAATGTTGCTGCATAAGAGACTGATGCAAGGTTCACTGGAGTTGAAATAAGAATAGGCAGAATTTCTGTGTTCTCATAAAACATTACCCTTCAAGACAAATCTTATGAAGTGTTTAACTGCAGTGTTTCTAACTCTTATGTTTTTATTGTAAGTCTCATAATATTTTATTTATTCTTAAATGCTCAGCTTCTGGACTCATGGGAGTGGCTGAGCATCTTAGCTTTATTTTACTTTTAAAAACATTTCTAGTCCTCATGGTGTTGGCAAAAAGCAATCTGAAAATATGAACTCTAAGGCTGCATCTAGACTGGCATGATTTTGCGCAAATACTTTTAACTGAAAAGTTTTTCTGTTAAAAGTATTTGCGCAAAAGAGCGTCTATACTGGCATGTGCCTTTGCGCAAAACATCCGTGCCAGTGTAGACGCTGTCTTGTGCAAGAAAGTTCCGATGACCATTTCAGCCATTGGGCTTTCTTGCACAAGAAATTAACGTGGCTGTCTACACTGGCCCTCTTGCACAAGAATACTTGCGCAAGAGGGCTTATCCCTGAGCGGGAGTGTCAGAGTATTTGCGCAAGAACCACTGATTTCGTACATTACAAGTTAGTGTACTTGCACAAATACTAGCGGCCAGTGTAGACAGGAGGCAAGATTTTATGCAAAAGCAATTGCTTTTGAATAAAATTATGTCAGTATAGACGCAGCCTAACAGTCTCAAAATCCAGTAGGTAAACCAAATGAACATAAAATTATAATTTTAGAACATTTTATGGTTTTTGGGGATGACACACTCTGTGACCACCCTTAATTCCCATTTATTTGAAAAGCAACAAATGGAATTGATTGAATTTTGGGATATTCATATTGCAAGATCAGATATTTAAAGGACTTCATGTGTTTAAGAAACTCCCAATAATGCCAATGGAATCCATAAGTAGAATGAGGACAGTATTATACAAGGCAATGCCTGATCATTTAGAAATCACTTCACTAAATAAGTGTATTCCATTTACTGAGGTTTGATATGTATGGATTTTTTTATATGTGTGTGTGTATCTGTGTGTTACACTTTTTCCCCCACATTTTACTAGCCTCAAATACAATGTACCTTTCAGTAAAAAAACAAATTACCTGAAATCAAAATATTCCTCATCAGAAAATTATTTCCTAGATTCTCCTTCCAAAATTTTACAACAAAGAAGATTTTTCTTTGCTGAATGAAATGTTTTTAAAAGAGAATTCTGGAACTGGAGATTTTTTTTTTCTAATATGAAAGCTAACCCATTTTTCCTTAAATGTTTTCTTCTAACCCTATTATGGATTCACAATCCTGTCACACATGCAGTGATCATTCATTGGAGATGTTCTATTCCATCTCTATTTCTAATCTGAGGCTCTCAGAGGAAATATGTGTTATCCAGGTTAATCCTTTTTAGCTAGATTCTGAGCTTTTTTTTTCTATTTCTGAACTGTTTTAAACTGCATTTTAGATATTTCCTTTAATAATTAAGATATACTCCCCTTCTATTTTTTACAAAAATAATTCAAAATATTTCCATCCTATAGCTACTGTACAAGTTGATTCAATTTTATTTCATTAAGACATCTATTTCTTTAGACATCTATTACCTCTTTAGATAAAATCTCTAAAATAGCATATTTTAAATACAGAATAGTATTCTACAAACCATGCTTGCTTCTGAAATACATGAGCTGAAATTCTAAATCTCTATTTAAGGATGTGATTTACACTTTGTACACAATATCTTTGCTCTCTGGTCATGCCACAAATTACAGTGACTGTAATAATCTGGTACTGCAGCTGGCAAAAGGCAGTGGAAATGTAACAGTTTGTTAATTAAAATGATTCATTTGTTTTATTCATGCGTAAAATACACATCTGAATTCATCATAGCTCATGGAAACTTTACTCCATGGCAAGTAATTTGTTAAGCTCTGAAAGCAGCATACAGATAGCTGTGCTTTAAGCTGGGGAAAAATCAAATTTCATGTAAATAAAATTGGAATGGTACTTCCATATTCTAGAGTTACTGTATGGTATTTATGAAGATTTGGGGACTTCTGAGAAATTGTTTTAATTTAGGTTTTAATTTTGTAAAAAGAAATTTTCTGTGGGTCCAAAGAAAATATTTATTTTTATAATGGCAAAACCAGCAAATGCCTGATTAGTGTCTGAAAAGGGATTACAAATGAAACTTTACAGATCTATGGAGTTGCTAGGAAAACAAAATTGTCTTCCAAGAAACTTGTCATTACAACAATTTTACTTAGATGTATCTGTATATGAGCTGATTCAAATGTCTGCTATTCACTGAAACTTTCTCAGGAGGGTACTCTGACAAAAATAACTAAAAATGGAAAAAGGATCAGCGTTGGATGCCTCATGTACTGCTGTTCAAATCTGACAAGCTATTAAGATCCTCAGTAAAATATCCAAAAAATTCCTTCATTGTGTATTTCACTGACAGATATAAACATCTGGAGTTTCAGTTAGCCCTATATTTAAAATATTAGTGATTTAAAGTTAGGATTGTGCAAACCAATTAGATAAAATAAGAAAGTTTCTCAATCTCCACACCAAGTGTGAACAAATCTTTATAAAGTGTTCACCGAGTTATAATCTCATCTGTCTCTCATTCCTGGTTTCTGAAGAAGAGGCAAGTCTATGGAAGCCAAAGTTGTCTTTGAATGAATGTTCTTGCATTTTGCTTGTCTCAATGGAGTTGTAGCTGTTATGTTATAAAGTTATGTTCTTTTTGCATACTGCTATGCATCCCTCTAACAGTTCCCCAAAATCAAACAGAAAAGTATTGTCTGGCTGGTAGGAATTATATACTTATACCTAAAATTGTATAACCAATTGACACAAGTTATTTCAATTACAATATTCTGTGACTTTTAAAAGTGTCGTGAGGATTAATTTATTTATGAGTGGGTGAATTAAAAACCCTTGGCTTATACTTAATCAAGGGGAAATGTGATGATGGTAGAAAGAGGGAAATGAGAAGAAACTGCTGCTACAGTATCCTTACTAGCAGCTGAGGGTACATAATAACCAACTTTAAACAAAGTGCACAGTCTCATGCTCTTCACTGCTCTTAGATGTAGAAATCGTAAGAGCAGTAAAGCATGTCCTGTGTGTGGCAAATGAGAAATACACAGTAATGCTTGTAAAAGTGAAATTAATTTCCATGCACATCATATGATGAAAAGGCTTATGACAAGTGTGACCAAGGACATTTTGGTGCTAACAAGGACAGGACACAAGAATGCATTGAGGTTACAGAGATACGATGGGTCTTGTATCTACATAATACTATGCCAGAGGGCAACATGTGAAGTCTCTATATTCAGTAACCTGCTGCCCACCATAATAATTGTGAAATATGTGTTCAGCTAATATTTAAGATAGAGATAAGATAAGATTACTATTTATTAATATTTAATATGTATAATGGAAAATTACATTTTTGAAGACTTGAAGTTAAAAGGAAGGTCACCAGGAAGGACTGGCCTTGGACAGATTCTGTTCAGCCAGGAGACTGGAGAAATGTATTTTTCCTTATTTGGTCAAATCTGCATTGGGTAGCTCATAGTGGAAGCCTATTTGCATGCAGAGCCAGATGCTAAGATTTCAAGACCAACAAAAGAGGGATAATACGGAAGATAATTAAGAACAAATAGCAGGGAATAGCCTATTTGTGGAATAGTACAAAGAACTGATAGATAGATAGATAGATAGATAGATAGATAGATAGATAGATAGATAGATAGATAGATAGATAGATAGATAGATAGATAGATAGAAAATATTATGCAGATAGAGATAGGCTTTCAAAGAGACATGGGATCTTTCAGCTAAGGGTCAGAAGACAGTTGACTTGTCTCATAAATGGAAGATTACAGACAAGCCTGGAACATTTTGAATGAGATGTGTATGTTATGACAGTACTTGTTAGGTAAGTTTAGGCTCTTCTGTTGTAGCTCGGTGTTCACTCTGTCGTTATATTCACTCTTTGCTGTATTGTGCTGTGTGGGTGTGAGTGTGGGTGTGAATGCACCTCAGTCTACCTCGGGCACTGCAGCACTACCTGCATGAAAAGGAAAAGGCTGGACATGACTCATTGGGGAAGTATGTTCAGTCTCTCATGTTCTAAGGACCAGCTGACAGCAAATAACACCTTGGGCCTGGAAGCAGGATAGGCAGGGCTGACTCTCAGCTGGGCTGTAGGGTCTGGGGGATGGGTGAGTTTTGTCTGGGCTAGGACTTGAGAAAGTGCTGAGAGCAGGAAAGGGGGGAGAAGGGCCTAGGACCCCTTTCTTCCCAAGAGGAATAGTGTTGCCTCCTCGTGGTCCCTGTGTTAACATCGATCCTATGCTACACTGTGTCCCTGTGAACCAATAAACCTTCTATTCTACTTGTTGGCTGAGAGTCACATCTGGCTGCAGATGGGGGTACAGGGCTCAGGGACTCTTTGACTCACCATGACAGTGGTGTCAGAAGTGGGATGGACTGCACCCCATGGATGGAGCATCCCATAGTAAGTGACTGGGGTACAGTGGAAAGAAGAGGGGCTTGCAAGAGCCAAGTGTGTTGGAGGCAGTGAGAAGCAGTTCCAGGAAGTGGAGGGGCAGGCAGCTTAACCTGAGTATGGCCTCAGAGAAGGAGTGTTCCCCAGGACTCTGGAAAGTGGCCCCAGAAGGTAGAGGGGTCACAGTCTAACCCCATGGGGAGTGATGCTCAAAGAGGCTGACACACTGAAGTATTCTTCCTGGGAATTGTGGGATGCTGCAGCATCGGCCTGTGAGTCTGCACCCTGGGAACTGTGGGGAGATGGCCTACAACTGACTCCTTAAAACAGGCATTGTGGAACTGTACAATGAGAGAGGCCTGCCCATGGGGCAATTGACCAAGACCCAGCTAGTTGCCCAGCTGCAAGAGAATGATGTTCCAGCAGGCTGGATCCTGTCCTGGCTGGGAGCAGCCAGATACCCCCGGAAGAATTTCAGGAGGGAGGGCAGAAGACCGACAGATGGACACTGTGGCACACTTGGCCAGCAGTTTGTCCCGGGTGGGGTCCCCCTCAGTGGATCTGCGATGGCTGGAGATCAAGCTGTGGCTAAAGGAATTGGAGGACCATAGGGAACAGTGGCAGCATGGCAGAGCTGAGAAAGAGTGAGGCCCTGGCTGCTGTGAGTGAGGAGAGGCTTAGGGGACCCAGGACTGCAAATGACTTTGAGAGGTTTGTGCTGTCCCAGTGCAAGGATATGGGGGACCTGGATGGATTCTTTAATTCCTTTGAGCAAGCCTGTGAGCTGCATCAGGTCCCCCCAGCTGACTGGCTCTGGCAGTTCACCTCCTTACTGGATCAGAAGGCCACAGGGGTGTTCGGCCAGCTCGAAGGGCTGTAGCATGGGGACTATGAACAGGTCAAACAAAGCCCTGCTGCACAAGTTCGAGCTGACCCCTGAGGTGTACAGGAAAAAGTTCCAGAGTGCACAGAAGGGCCCTGAGAAGAGCTACATAGACCTGGCCTCCCACCTGACGCAATACTTCCACAAGTGGGTATTCGGGGCTCGCGACCAGACTGCAGAGGACCTGGTTAAGCTGATGGTCCTGGAACAATTCTATGAAATATGCTTGCCCGACCTGAGGTTGTGACTGAAGGACAGGAAGCTGGAGGACCAACACAGCACGGGGAAGCTGGATGATGAGTTCACAGACAGCTGGTCTGGTTGTGAAAGGGAATCCCGGAGAGACTAGCTCACAGCGGTGCAACTGAGGGAAGCGCACATGGAGAGGTCCCAGAAGGGAGGGCCCAGCAACCTTTCCCCCTGAGGGCCAGTCAGTGCCCGGGCAGACCTGTGGGACCTGACTTGCCATCTCTGTGGGCAAAGGGGCCACAAGCAGGCTCAGTGCCCCAAGCACCAGGACAGGCTCCACAACCTAAGAATTTCCAGGGTTAACTGGGTGGGGCTGGAGGAGGGGCAGGGGCTGGTAGACTGCCTGTAGTTCAGGTGGAAGAGGCTGCTCAAGCCAGCTCCTCCAGGAGACCTTATGCTCCCTAGGCAAGTTTCTCCATGTACTGCGTGGGAACAGGACGGCTCTTGTGGACCAAGTGCCTTGTGCCCCAGAGGTGGATGGCAGGAAGATTATGGGCTACTGGGACATGGGTGCAGAGGTGATCCTGGCCCAGCCTGAGCTAGTGGCCCCAGACCACAAGGAGCCCAGTGCCCACCTCACCCTGAAGGGCATAGATGGGACCCCGTTTAAGGTGACTGTGGCCCAAGTATATCTGAAATGGGGGACTAAGGAGGCCCTCAAGGAAGTGGAGGTGTACCACTGGGGTGCTGATGGTCCAGGACCTTGAGGATTGGCCAGAAGGACCACACAGTGCTCTGATCACTAGCGGATTTTTAAATGTCCGCTAGCGTGGACTCTGTGCCGTGCGGCTACACGCGGCACGAACTAGGTAGTTCAGACTAGGCTTCCTATTCTGAATACCGTTACTCCCCATTCCATGAGGAGTAATGGTAGTTCGGATTAGGAAGCCTAGTCCGAACTACCTAGTTCATGCCGCATGTAGCCGCGCGGCACGGAGTCCGCACTAGTGGACATTTAAAAATGGCGGCGCCAGGCAACGTGCAAATGAAGCCCGGGAAATTCAAATCCCGGGCTTCATTTGCAACTCCAGTTGACTACATTACCACCCTAGTTCGAACTAGGGTGGTAGTGTAGACATACCCCAGGGGATCTGGTGCACCCAGCAGAGGCTGCTGCAGAACTTTTACTGGCCATGGGTCTTTGAGGCTCCTGCCCATCATAGCCTTTCCAGAAGGTGGCAATGGATCTAGTGGGGCCCTTTGGCAAGGTGACCTGGACAGGGAAGAAATACATCCTTAGTATTTCTTAGTAGTGGTGGATTATGCTACCCGCTACCCAGAGGCCACGGCTCTGCCCTCTATCGAGCAGAAACTGTGGCAGATGTGCTGCTGGCTATTTTCTGGAGGGTGGGGTTCCCCAAGGAGGTCCTCATAGACCAGGGATTCAACTTCATGTCTGCCCTGTTCAGTGCTTCAGGGAGAAGTACGGGGTCCAGGTCACCTGGGCCTCAGCGTATAGCTTCCAGTCCAACAGACTGGTGGGGAAGTTCAATGGGACACTAAAGCAGATGCTAAAAACCTTTATGCATCAGAACCAGTACCTGCAGGACTGGGTCTTGCCCCACCTGCTGTTTGCACACGGAGAGATGCCCCAAGGGTCCACCAGGTTCTCGCCATGTGAGCCATTGGGCAGGAGAAGAGGGAAGGGACCCCTGTGCTTGCTGTATAGCTTTCACCCCCAGCTCTCTCAGACCGGGAGGATGTATTGGTTTTCTGGGAAAGGCTCAATGAGCTCATAGGCCTGGCCAGAGAGAAAATTTCCATAATAATTTTAATTGTCCCATTCTAATTTCCACTTTTAATTAATTTCGTGAAGTTCTTATTATTGGAAAAAGTCTTGCAAAATCTTAAATGTCTAAAAATCAACTTATGCAGCTATTTTTCTTTTTGCCCATTCATTTTTGTTCCAGTTTTAAACTTGCAGACACAAAAGTTTTGACACAGCAAAAATGAGGGAGTGGTGCAGAATGACGTTATCCACTATATATTTGAGAGAGCTCGTCTGTCTGTTTGTTCAAGAAATCCTCCTAAATGGTAAGAGCTAGTACTACCAAATTTGGTATGCAGCTTCCTCTTCTCCTAACTTAAAGCAAGGTAAGAGTTTGGTAGCGCCAGGAAAATGGGATGTGCCTGGAGTGGGATTGCATCTCATAAAATCATGCAGAAATGAGACAGAATGATCCGTCAGGTGGAAAGTGCTGGTTGGGGGTGTCCCTCTCCCCCTCTCTGGGACTGCATCAGCCCCGAGTCTCCCATCCCTAGGCACGCTTTAGAGAGGGCAGAGGGGACTAAAGCTCCCTCCCCCAGATTTGTTCAGGGACATTGCTGGCTGTTACTTTTCACCAGGGAGAAAGGGGAAAATGCACAGTTTTCTGCCTTCCTCACTCTGCCTGGGGAGCGCAGGGGATAGCTGAGCTGTGCACTTTGCTCTTGTTGCCTGATAGGGACAGGAAGGGGAAGAGCAAGAAGCCTTGGTATGAATCTTGAGGAGGTCGGGGCTTTGCCCTCCCCCACCCACACACAGTCTTCTGCCAAGCGTTCCTCCTCACTTCCCAACCCTGACTCCTTAACCAGCCCTACACCACCAGCCCCCTACTCCTCCTTAAGGATCTGAGAAACCCCAGGAAAATATGTTAATTTAACTTGAGGAAATTTAAAAAATATGCAAAAAAACCTTAAATTTGAGAAACATGCTAGTTTTTTGTACTTGTGACCTCAAGTTAAGAAATGTTTATGATTAATGCAAGCACTATCCCTCCTATGTTTTAATTATGTTTCTCTAAGTACAAATCAGTGATCAGCATGTTGCAGATGTTGAAGAAAATTCAATTACCACTAACATAAATTGAGCAAAGAGGGAGGCAGCACTTAACAAGGACAAGATCCCCAGCCTCATCAATCCCATGTTTTGCAGTTGACACCCATCAGGTAGCACCCAACTCTCCTATAGGATTCTCGTCTTCTTCTGCACAGCAATAAGGCTGTTCAGAATCTGTCCCTAAATATTTGTCATAAAAATAGAGATAATTGTGAAAGCTGGATACTGAAAGGGCCTGGAATTTGTGTTTCTAGCCATTCTGCTGGGTCAAGTCTTCCTGGCTCCCCCATCATATTCACTATTCCCTGCATCACTGACATCAATGGGTATGTTGTCATTAATTCCATATGTACAGGATCAAGCTTTATATCAAGAGGGAACTTTGCTTCTGTTCTTTTCAAGTTAGAATCCCTGATTTCCCAAAACATATGGAAAGTTTTCATGACCAGTTTGCATTCATTGTGGAAATTAGCCAATTCCTAGTATAGTTAAAACAGTTATGCACACATTTTCAGGAAATGTGACAATTTTAAATTAAACATATTAAAAACAAAGTCACCCATGAATGCTCAAAACATCATTTTGAAATACTCATAAAACAGTCAACTTAAACCAATTTCTTCTGCCACAAGGCCATGCATGCTGAAGCTCATTCAAAACTATTTCATGGTCAAATGCAATTTTTAAATCTCTGCCTTTCTTGACATTAGATACATCTGTATTAATAAGGGCTTTATAATGTAAATCATTTACAACTTAAATATTGTGATCAGTGCCTTTCCTAGCCTGCATCTAGATTGGCATGATTTTCCGGAAATGCTTTTAACGGAAAAGTTTTCCATTAAAAGCATTTTTGGAACAGAGCGTCTAGATTGGCACGGATGCTTTTCTGCAAAAGCACTTTTTACAGAAAAGTGTCTGTGCCAATCTAGACACACTTTTCCACAAAAAAGCCCCGATCGCCATTTTCGCAATCGGGGCTTTTTTGCGGAAAACAAGTCTGAGCTGTCTACACTGGCCCTTTTGCGCAAAAGGGACTTTTGCCCGAACGGGAGCAGAATAGTATTTCCTCAAGAAGCACTGATTTCTTACAGTAGGAAGTCAATGCTTTTGCGGAAATTCAAGCGGCCAGTGTAGACAGCTGGCAAATTTTTCCGGAAAAGCGGCTGATTTTCTGGAAAAACTGGCCAGTCTAGACACAGCCCTAGTGTATTATTTTGGGGGATGAAGCAACAGTTCTGTGTGTTACAAAAAAAATCATGATATTTGATATTTATTCTATGGTATATTTTACTTGACGACTCTATTTGGAAAGGAGTGCACAATGGTATTGCAGTGCATTATATTCTTTGCCTAAATGTTCATCTTTCATCCATCACTCCCTCTCCACTTAAAATGTGTTCATCCTCAGTGTACTACTAATTCCTTAAAATGCATCTATTCTAAGTATTGGTACTGGAGACTTCCCTTAACATCTTTCTCTCACACAACTGAGTTTATCTTATGTTCCTTTTAGAATTCCCAGACAAGTCCAAGTTTTATCTCCTATGAGTTTCTTGTTTCTCCATCAACCAGCTGCATTTAATTATTTATTATATCATTAACATCTCTGTTGCTATGCAATACAAATATGTAAGGATAATATTTGTTGTTTGTGAGATATTTTCACATCTTTGGATTTTTCTGGCGCCTTTGGTCAGTATCAATTATTAATTCAGTACCTCTATTGATGATCTCTTTAATGTTTTTTTTAATGAAAAACAGAGCTACAAGAAGGAAAAACAAATTCCTGTATTTCCACACCTCTGAAAAAATTAAAGATGCCAGAATTTAACTAGTTAATGTGGTATCATGAACTGTTAGCCAAATAAGCTAGATATAGTTCATAATGACTTTAGTGTTTAGCACAAGATTTCTAGCAGTTTTAAATTTATTGACATATTATAACTTGTAGTAGGAAAAAGCCATATTTTCTCCAGGAACTTCAGAATGCCCGAGGCCATTCTATCTGCAGTGCTAAACTTTTGGGATTTAGGGCACGCTTATTAGGCATTTCAGGTGACACTGCAGAGCAGTTCCCCTTTCACAAATTTCTGTATATTATCTGGGCACTGAGCAGATAGCATTCTTATCTTATGGGTGAATGGCAGTTTTGTTAAATAGTTTACCAGACTCCAAAAAGGGCATATTTCACTATTAATTAAATAATTAATTATTGTGCCGCAAAAAATAATTAAGTGTTGAATTAGAGATAGAAAATATTCCTGAAAACACGGATCTCTCTTGTACAGAGTACTCTCTGACTCCTCGGCAGCATGGACATCTTAGGCCACACCACTTGTTATCTAGCTGCAATGTTACAGCCATTTCTGCATTAGTATCACTGCTTTCCTTGAAATTTCATGTTGAACCACCTTCTAAGGCAAAATCACACTGAAATAAGCACAAGTTTCAGCTTAGTGAGTTGCTTTGTACAAATTCAGTTCCATGATGTGATACTTTCAGAAAGTAGATTTAAACATCAAAAAAGCAAATTCACTATTGCTACTGAAATCTCATTTCTACAAGTGTTACGTGCACAAAGCTGTACTTTAAGAACTGATGTTTCACCAAGACAGTAACAAAGTTGTGCTTGTTTTTTTTTTCTTTTCTATACAAAAGGGGATCAATATTTAATTAGAGTTTAGCATGTGTACATTGAACATCTGTGAAGTCTTTCATAGATGCAAAATATCAAATGACACCAGCAGTGTTTTCCACCACTTCTGCTATGTCATTTAAATTAATTTGAATTGTAAATGCAAATATCTCTTTATAAACTAATCTTCCAAACAAAAATAAACAAAGGAGTAACAAGAAATAGAATTATTTAAATCAATGAAATGCTTTAATATTTCTAATAAATTAGGAATCATGAGGGTCTGAAGAGGAATATGAAAACAATGAAGGCTGTAAATGTTTCTAAAAGTATCTAAGAAGAATTAAGCACTGCTAAGGCTTTTGCAGACCACATGTAGCATTTGGTATAAGTTTCTATAGTATTTAATATTGTTATTATATTTAAATAGCATTCATAACTGAACTCCTTCTAATACATTTATGGATATATCCATTTCCTAGCTTTTCTAACACAAAACATCAACACAACTCCCTCTCATATAAATAACTTGGTATCTATAGAAACCACAGAACATATTTGTATATGAACTTTCTTTATGAAAATGATTTTTTCATTTGTTTCACAGAGGTATTAGCTTCCATAAACCTGTTATGGAGGAGCACAGCTGTAACCTTAGCTATTTGGGAAACTGAAACTGGTGGATTGCTTGATCTCAGGGATTCTGGGACGCAGTGTGTTGTGCTGCTAGGGTGTCAAGTGCTGCTGATTGCCTGGTCAATAGGTGCCTGAAGGAATGGCTAGAAGAACCTGAACAGTGTGTTATGATCATTGCTTTCTCTTTAAGACTGAAGACCAATTGATCAAGGTTACTAGCACCCACACTGGATATAGAAATAATTATTATAGAATCATAGAAGATGAGGGTGGGAACAGACCTCAGGTGGTCATTGAGTCCAACTGCTTGCTAAAAGTAGGACCAACCCTAACTAAATCATCCCAGCCAGGGCTTTTTCAAGCCCAGCCTTAAAAATTTCTAAGGATGGACATTTCACCACCTCATTAGGTAACCCATTCCAGTGCTTCACCACCCTCCTAGTGCAGTGTTCCCCAACCTTTTTGTGGCCAATAGCACATTCATGTTTTCATAAGAGTGTGGTGGGCGCCAACAATTTTTCAAGGCTTATTTTTTATTTGTACATTAAAGAATACGAAAAACATCATATTTAATATATGAATCCTAAGATAAAAAAGGTAATTTTACATGTAAAAGGTATTAATTAAATTATTCAGCAATTACTCTTTCACCTTACCATGTGAATTTGCTGCTTTCATATTAAACGCGAATTGGGTAAATTTGATAGAAACTTAATTTAGTTGGATAATTTTTATGTTAATTATGTTGTAATTTTTAAACAAAATTTGCTTTAATTAAAAGGGGGGATGTCCAAACGTTGTTGAGCAAAAAAGCACCCTCCCCCCAAAAATCATGGCACCTTTAAATCTCACACTCCCCATCCCCACCATGTCTCCTCCCCTTGCTCCATCAGCTCCCCTGGTGCCTGCTGCCCCCCAACCTCTCACCCTCCTCTGCTGTCCTGACTCCTGCCCTTCTTGCTGCCCTCAGCCTTCCTGAGACCTGCCCCCCTCCACTAGCCCTTTTCTCCCCCCTGTGCCCACTCCTCCAGTAGCCCCACTCTGATCATGTGAGCTACCCCTCCTCATCCCCTCTCCTAACACCTCCCTCTACACACCTGCCCTGCCTCTCTCCTCTGGTGCTAGTCTCTCCCCTGCAGGTGTCTGCCCTTCTGTTTCACCCCCAGAATTCCCTGTCACCTGCACGTTCCCTTACCCCTGCACTCTCCTGGTGCCTCCCCCTTCCCTTACTGCCTCTGCCCCCTTTGCCCTCTTTTTCCCTGATGCCCACCCCCTCACCACCCTCTGCCCCCGTTCCACTCATTCCCCTGTGCCCTCACAGGTCTTGATCCATCCATGCCTTCCTCATGCCCGTCCCTTCTTTCAAGCCTTCTCCCAAAACCTCCCCACTCTAGCCCCAATGCCCTTATCCTCTCCTCTCCCAGCATCACCCTGACCCCCTCCCACTGACACCTCCCCTCCTGCCCTTTTTCTCATTGTCTCCACTTGCCTTCCTCCCCCGGCATTTGAATCTCTTCCACCCTGTCCCTTGGTGCCTTTCCCTTTCTTCTCCTGACCTGACTCCCTCCCATCAGCACAAGCCCCTTCCTCTCCCACCCTTTCCTCCTATTCTTCTCCTCCCCTCCCTTCTGCCTTCCAGTTTGCAGGGCTGGAGTCTGCTGCGATCGGGCCCCAGAAGTCTCTGCAGCCTGGGCTCCAGACCAGGTGCTGGAGCTGGGCCGCTCGGCGTTCACAGCCCCGGCCCATCGTAGCACTACCGCCCCGCCAGGTGTGCTCACCGCCGTCCCGCCTCTAACCAGGCTCTGCTCCCGCACGCCCCACTCGGCACATCTGCTTCCTCCTCCTTCCCCGAGCCACAGCTGGCTGTTTTAAAAAACGGTGCCACAATGCCACACCGATGTGGCACCACCCTCTCCGGTGCGCCGCAAGTGACTTCACCCCCGGTGCAGCCCTGGCTCCACTCGGGTTGCCAGCGCATGCTCGCGCCTCTCTAAGCCATGCCCATTTTCCCTTCCCCCTGCCCGGTACCTTCCCCGGCCGGGTTCAGCTTGCCGGCCTCCTTGTCGGAGTCCCTCGGCCCGGTGGGGTCTTCTGACGGGGCTGTAAGTGCCAGCAGCGCTCCTACCGGCTCCGGTGCAGTAGTGTGGAGCCCGGTGGATCTGTTGCACTGGGCCAGTCTGCCCCTGCATTAGGGTGTGCCTAATGAAGACTTGGTGGGCGCACATAAATGCCCTCGCGGGCGCCATGGCGCCCACAGGTACCGCATTGGGGACCACAGTCCTAGTGAAATAGTGTTTCCTAATATCCAATCTGGACCTCTCTCACCACAACTTGAGACCATTATTCCTCACTCTGTAATCTGTCACCATTGAGAAATGCCTAGCTACAACCTCCTTGGGACCAACCCCATAATCATTATTGTTGTCCTTTACTTGTCCACATCTTTTCTGTACTGGGGGGTCCTATACTTCAGATGTGGCCTCACCTTTGACTAATAGAGGGTAATAATCACTTCCTTTGATCTGCTGTCAAAGCTCCTAATAATGCAGTTCAATTTGCCATTATCCCCTCTTGTCAACAAGAGCACACTGTAATCTTCCCATCCACTGTAATCCCAACATCCTTTCCTGAAGAACCTCTGCTTGGGTATGTCTACACTACAAAGTTAATTCGAACTAACAGCCGTTAGTTTGAATTAACTTTCATAGGCACTACACAGGCAAACTGCTAGTTCGAACTTAAGTCAAACTAGTGGAGCACTTAATTTGAACTAGGTAAACCTCATTCTACGAGGACTAATGCCTAGTTCGAATTAAGTAGTTCGAATTAAGGGCTGTGTAGCCACTTAATTCAAACTAGTGCGAGGCTAGCCCTCCTCAACTTGCCCTGGTGGCCACTCTGGGCACCACCAGGGAAACTCGTTTGCCTCCCTCCTGGCCCTGGAACCCTTAAAGGGGCACAGTCTGGCTACGGTGCCTGTGCCAGGTGCAAGCCTGCCAGTATCCAGCCAGCAGACCCTGCACCTGGCACGGAACGAGCCAGCCACCCGCTGCCACGCAGCCCTCTGCCTCTTCCCGGGACTAGGCTGGCAGCTCCCAGGAGCCTGTCCGGGGCCACAAGAGGTGGGCGCCCGCCTGGTCTAGTGCAGAGATCGTGGACCTCATCCAGGTTTGGGGGGACACCTCCAACATCCACGACCTCTGCATTGGGCACAGGAAAGTGGCTGTCTAGGGCAAGATAGCTGCCAGCCTGGCCACCAAGGAGCAGTTTGCATGAAAATCAAGGTGGTCGAGTGAGAACCTGACCCTGAGCCCTGAGCTTAGAACATAAAAACATAAGAATTGCCGTCTGGGTCAGACCAAACATCCATCTAGCCCAGTAGCCTGTCTGCCGACAGTGGCCAACAATAGGTACCATGGAGGGGGTGGACTGAAGACAACGACCAAGCCATTTGTCTCGTGCCATCCATCTCCTCCTTCCACAAACAGAGGCCAGGGACACCATTTCTACCACCCTGGCTAATATCACTCCATGGAATCAACCTCCATGAATTTATCTAACTTCTCCTTAAACTCTGTTATAGTTCTAGCCTTCACAGCCTCCTGCAGCAAGGAGTTCCACAGGTTGACTATTTGCTTTGTGAAGAAGAACTTTTTCTTATTAGTTTGAAGCCTGATACCCATTCATTTCATTTGGTGTCCTCTAGCCCTTCTATTATGGGAACTAATGAAGAACTTTTCTTTATGCACCCTCCCCACACCACTCATGCCTTTATAGACCTCTATCATATCCCCCCTCAGTCTCCTCTTTTCTAAGCTGAAAAGTCCCAGTCTCTTTAGCCTCTCTTCATATGGGACCTGTTCCAAACCCCTGGTCATTTTAGTTGCCCTTTTCTGAACCTTTTCCAAGGCAAAATATCTTTTCTGGGGTGAGGAGATCACATCTGTACACAGTACTGAAGATATGGCTTACCATAGTTTGATACGTCCCCTCTTCCTTCTTCCCCTGGCTTCCCCATTCCAGCTCCCTCCTCCCAGGTTTCCTCCTCTCCTCTCCTCCATGTGGACTGTTCCTGGACATTTTCTTCTCCTCCAAGTGTAAGGAATTCCCACTCAGTTATTTTTCTGGGGACTGGGGTATCGCTGACAGGTCTGTAGCAAACAGAATATTAGGAATAATTTTAAAAGGGATAGAGAATAAGACTATGAATATCTTATTGACTCTATATAAATCCATAGTATATCCAAATCTTGAATACTGAGTACAGATATGATCACCTCATCTTATAAAAGATATCTTAGCATTGGAAAAAGTCCAGAAAAGGACAACAAAAATTTGTAGAGGTTTGCAACAGTTGCAATAGGAAGAGAGGTTAAAAAAGACAGGGACTTTTCTGCTTAGAAAAGAGGAAACTAAAGGGGAATGTGATAGATATCTATAACATTGGGTATGTAGTGTAGAGGAGTCTACACTACAAAGTTAATTCGAACTAACAGCCGTTAGTTCGAATTAACTTTCATAGGCACTACATGTGTAAACTGCTAGTTTGAACTTAATGTGAACTAGCGGAGCGCTTAATTTGAACTAGGTAAATCTCATTCTACGAGGACTAATGCCTAATTCGAATAAAGTAGTTCGAATTAAGGGCTGTGTAGCCACTTAATTCGAACTAGTGGGAGGCTAGCCCTCCCCAGCTTTCCCTGGTGGCCACTCTGGGCACCGCCAGGGAAATTCTTCTGCCTCCCTCCCGGCCCCGGAGACGTTAAAGAGCCACTGTCTAGCTACAGTGCCCATGCCAGTTGCAATCCTGCCAGCACCCAGCCAGCAGACCCTGCACTTGGCACAGGATGAGCCAGCCACCCGCTGCCACCCAGCCATCCGCCTCTTCCCAGGACCGGGCTGGCAACTCACAGGAGCCTGCCTGGGGCTGCAAGAGGTGGGCACCCACCTGATCTAGTGCGGAGATTGTGGACCTCATCAAGGTTTGGAGGGAAGCCTCCAACATTCACAATCTCCACACTAACCACAGGAACACAGCCGTCTACAACCACATGGCTGAAAGCCTGGCCACCAGAGGACACATGCGGACCTGGAAGCAGGTATGCTGCAAGGTCATGGACCTACAGCAGTACTACTCCAGGGCCTCCCAGCCAGGGGCTGACCCGAGGGCCTGCCCCCACTTTGAAGCCCTGGACAGCATCCTGGGGGCTCACGCCGTCCATGCCTCCCGGGTGGTGATCGACCCTGGGGCAGAGGGACCCATCCTGGACACGGAGGAGGAGGACGCTGAGAGCCAGGAGCCTGCAGGGAGCCTGCCCAAGACCCAGGACCCCCGAGGCACCCCACAGAGCACAGCGGCTGTGTCGTCCGAGGCTGGGGAGGGCTCCACATGTGAGTGACATCATGCTCCCCTTATGTGTATGGGGGGAGAGGGAGCCCAGGGACTGTGCGCCTGGGCCTTGCCCCCCATGGAGCAGCTGGGTGTCATGCAGGGGCCCTGATCCATTCCCCACATGCCGACCTCACCTTGCAAAGGGGGGGGCTGGGTTTCACCCACCGTGTCCCCAAGGAGAACTGACCACTGCTCTTGTTTCACCACAGCCACAGCACCTGGGACTGCAGGGCGCACCATCCCACCTGCAACAGCCACCCGCACCTGGGCCAGCAAGCGCACCAGGAACCTAGAGGACTACCAGCGGCAGCACCTGCAGCTACTGGAGCACCAGATCTGCATCCAGGAGCACTGGGTCTGGGAAGACCTGCGACTGCGGCAGTGGAGCTTGGAGGTGCTGGAGGAGCAGAGCCGTGCCCTCTAAGGTCACCTCCAGACCCTGGTGGATAGGTTCCTGCCTCCTCTTGATCCAGCCCCTGCGGCCGCCCCAGGTCTTGCTCCTCCTCCCACCCCTGCTCCCCTTCCCACTTCCTCTGCACCCCCATCCTTCCTGCCCCACCCTCCACACTGACTCCCCCCCGACACCCCCACACCTGCAGTGCTGCGAGACAGGAGAGCCAGCAGGACCCCCAACCCTGAGCTCTCCCTTCTCTTCCTCCCCTTCAACTCCCTTCCAGCTCCCTCCTCCCAGGTTTCCCCCTTCCCTGTCCCACCCTCACTCCTCCCTCCCCCCACCCCAGTTATATAAAAAAAAAGAGATTTTTGTTGGCAAAAGAGGTGTCTTTATTTGACATTAGGAAGGGGTGTTAGGGGAAGGAGGGGAGGGTGGAAGAAGGCCCCAGTGGGGCATGCAGGGAGAGTTCAGTCCTCCTCCTCCACCTGGAAGCTCTCCCTCAGGGCTTCCCGGATCCAGACGGCCCCCCGCTGGGCTTCCCAGACGGCGGCGGTGCGGGGCTGCACGTACTGGTCAGCCATGTGGTCAGCCTCAGCCATCCAGGCTGGCAGGAAAGCCTCCCCCTTCTGCTCGCACAAATTTTGCAGCACACAACATGCTGCCACCACGGGAGGGATATTGTGTTTGGCGAGGTCGAGGCGGGTGAGGAGGCACCTAAATCTGGCTTTCAGGCATCCAAAGGACCCCTCGACCATGATGCGGGCCCTGGTGAGCCCGGCATTGAAGGCCTGGCAGGAGGGGTTGAGGTGCCCTGTGTACGACTTCATCAGCCAGGGCGGTAGGGGGTAGGCTCCATCCCCCACCAGGCACACAGGCATGTCAACGTCCCCAACCCTGATGTGGAGGTTGGGAAAGAAGGTCCTGGCATGCAGCCTCTGGCACATGGAGGATTTGTGGAATACCCTGGCATCGTGTGCCTTGCTGGACCAGCCCACATTAATGTCCGTGAACTGGCCCCAGTGGTCACACATGGCCTGCAGGAGCAGGGAGAAGTACCCTTTCCTGTACTGGGAGGCCTGGTGTTCCGGGGCATGGATGGGGATGTGCGTCCCGTCGATGGCCCCCCGCAGTTGGAGAAGCCGAGGGCACTGAACCCCCGGATGACCGCATATGGGTCGGTGAGGCTGACCACCGTGTAGAGCAGCACCCGGTTGATGGCCTTGACCTCCTGCAGAGGGACACAGCAAACTGCAAATCACTGGGGCACCCGGGTGGCTGGGAGTGTTCGTTCTCTGGCATTGCCCCATGCCCCACTCCCAGAAGCAACCCCCGCGGGCAGCGTGTAATACGGCCGGGACAGACCGAACCCTCCTGTGCGGGGCATTTTCTCCTCCTCCCCCCACGTTTTCCATGGGGTGGCCCATCCCATCCTTGCAGCTGCCCTTCCCCCCGGCCCAGTGGCCGGTGGGTGTCGTACCTGCATGAGCACTGCTCCGACGGTGGATCTCTCCACGCCGAACTGGTTCCCAACGGATCAGTAGCTGTCCAGCGTGGAGAGCTTCCACAGGGCGATGGCCACACACTTCTGGAGGGGGATGGCGGGCTTCATGCGAGTGTCCCGTCACCACAGAGCAGAGGCGGGTAGGCCAGGGGGAAAGGCAGGGGGCTGATGTGCACCAGGTGGTGCAAGGCAGCCTCCACCCATTGCTGGCAGGCTTGCAGCAGCAAGTCCAAAAACTGGAACAGCATGTCCAGGGTAAGCTCTGGCTCCATGTTGCCAACTGCGGCGGCATCCCCAATGGGAAGCACCGGCACAGGCAGTTGGAGATAAAAACGCTTTTCTGTCCCTCGGCAAGGTGGGCAAGCAAGCGGAAAAGCTTAGACCTGGCTGACCAGGGGGGTCACCTTAAGCACGAGCCTCAGATAGCCTCAGACATCAGCCACACAAAGAAACTACTGACCTTATGCCCTGCCGGAACCTGCCGGAACCCTTAAATGCTATCCAGCGTCCAATCAGTGTGGACGCACTAGTTCAAATTAGCAAAACGCTAATTTGAAGTAGTTTTTAAGTCTAGATGCGCTAATTCGAATTAACTGTTTTGTTCACTCCCTCTGGGGAATCTGGCATTGGCCATAGTTGGAAGACAGAATACTGGGCTACATGGATCTTTGATCTGACCCAATATAGACATTCTTATATTCTTATGCACGTATGTAGTTCTGCAGATTCTCTTTCAAAACTTTTAAAAGATGGTCACTATGTTTGCCTTTTCCCAGTCAGTTGTGACCTCCACAGATCACTATGGCTACGTCTACATTGGCATCTCTTTCCGGAAAAGGGATGCTAATGAGATGAGTCGGAATTGCACAGAGAAGTAGTGATTCCATGGAATGATTTTAAGAGCAAAAACTAGAAGTAAGATCCCTGGGTAATACCTGTTCTATCAAATTGAAAGGAAACATAGTTCACAACTATTCCTTTAAACCTCTGTGCATTTGTGGCCCAAATCCCATAAACTCAGTGGATGACATAAACTCAGTGATGCCTTTTATATATTTACAAAGTTTCAGCTTTAAAGTGAAAATGACATCTTTATTTTCCCTTGGCTTCACTCTGCTTATTTAGTGTACATCTACACAGGGAGCCTATTTTGGGATAATGGACATTATCCCGAAATAGCATTCTGCACATCTTAACCACACACCTGTTATTTTGAAATACATTTGAAATAGTGGGCATCTTATTCCGGCTTCCTATAAATCTGGTTGCATAAGGAGAAAAAAAGAAAGACACGAATAGTGATTTATTTCAAAATTTACATTTCAAAATAAGCTATTTTGAAATAAGCTACACAATTTGCGTAGCTCATATTGCGTAGCTTATTTCAAGGTATGTGCTACTGTGTATACATACCCTTAGTTAGCACTCCCAGGCTATGACTAAACTACAATGATCAATCAGAAAAAGATATGCAAAATGAAGAGGCTTTTCCCATCTCCACTGGGCCAAAAGAGGAGGATTTTCTGAAATTCGGACGAGCCCTTTTTCCTCATGGAAGGAGGGAGGAAGACAGGGCTTCCTAAAGAGTGTATCTGCTCTTTTGCAAAAAAAAAGCGGAAGAGCAGATGCATTCCCTGGACATGGCAGAGTTTTTCCGGAATACCGTTGGTATCCCGGAAAATCTCCATAGTCTAAATGTAGCCCCAATGTCCTGTGGCTGTACAGAATTAAAGCACATTGTTGTATGCTGGGTGAATCCCATCTATGAGCTGGGCAGATCCATGATTTTTCATTCAGGATAAATGTAATATAGTCATTGTGAAAAGGTATTTGAAATAGAATCAGTTGCACAACAACAAAAAGCACAGGGAAAATATTTAAACAGACTCTGTGTGTGTGTGTGTGTGTGTGTGTGTGTGTGTGTGTGTGTGTGTGAGAGAGAGAGAGAGAGAGAGAGAGAGAGAGAGAGAGAGAGAGAGAGAGAGAGAGAGAGAGAGAGAGAGAACTTCCAGACTACGCTGAAGTTTCGAAAGAGGATATGCAAATTCTGCGGGAATTTGAATAGCTTCTTCTGTTCTCAATTTTGAAAGCGGAGCTTTCAAAAGTGAAAGTAGTAGGGAAGTGTTTTTTTGGTAACCACCCCTTTTTTTCGAAAAGCCTTGTAAACCTTATTTTTTGAGGAAGAGCGGCTGTTCAAAAAAAGGGGGGGTTGCTGAAAAAACACATACTGACTGCTTTCACTTTCGAAATCTCCACTTTCGAAAATGAGATCAGAAGATATGCAAATTTCTGCAGAATTTGCATATCCTCTTTCAAAACTTCAGCTCAGTCTAGACATAGCCAGAGAGAGAGAGAAAGTAAAGAGACAGAGACAGACAGAAGCATCCAGAAAGCCAAGCTCACAATACAGATACACTGGTAAATATGGTCCTGAGAGAAAGCTAAGTTTCTGGCTGAAATGGCATGTTTGGAACTGCAAGCAAAGGCACCATCTCCTGATGCTTGATTCCTACTGTGTTCAGGGAAACAGGACTATGTATAATCTTTGTAAAAAAGCAAGATTCATCAGAGAAAATACTTGACTATATCATCTATTTGTAGTTGAAATGACCCACAGGGCTAAACTGAGCTATTAGGTTAAATTAGATTTTTTTTTTTTAAAGAAAGTAACCATGTATTCTCACCTCATGAAACTGGAACTCTATTTTACTATTTACTTACTATATCCTGATAAGTCAGATATCTGTATTTAGGTCCTAAAATAAAACATGACCTAAATGTATTCCTTTAAAACAGTCTTCTTCCATGGATGGATTCCAGGAACCCAGAGTCAAGTGGCAGTATTTTACAAACATCTTAAGCCAATCATTTAAAATCTCAGTGTCCCAGATCTCCATCTGCCAAGGGGTAATAATATTACCTCACGAAGATGTTGGGAAGATAAACACATTCATAACTGTGAAATGTTCAGATACTACATTGATAAGAGCCACATAACTATTTCAGATAGACTGAAGGATTAATTTCTAATTGCTTATAACATTAAAATGTGTCAAACTCCCTTTGACTAAATTAGAAGAAAAATAATCAGCTATTTAGAGGATGGAAGAAAAACTTTTTAAATAGTTCATGAATTCTTCCTGGAATTACCAGGTCATAGTATTCTGTAGCATGGATATATAGCAATCTCAATCAAAATTTCAGCTTTAGTCTCATATCACCAAAGGTCTATTCACTGATGGGCTAAGATTAGATGTTTGTTCTTTATATCAACATTTTCAAAGAATACAAATGTAGCCTCTTCAAAGGCGAAGAGTGAATCTTTCCCTGTCATGAGTCTCTGGAATTAAATGTAGAATCATTCCACTGGGTGAGTTTTCAGAAAACAGCATTTAGAAAAGGTGACAGAAATCCTTTTTTGTGATTTCACATGTTTTAATGTCTGAAATACTCCTGACGAAATGGAAATTATTTTAAATTACAGAATTTTGAACTTCATTATGTAGAAAAGTTTGATTTTTGTAGATAATTTCACTTGTTTGAAGCAAAACTAAGCCTATTTTATAGTGAGTGAAATATGCTACTCTGCAAGAAAAATAGGCATTTTACCGGAAAAAAAGAGAGTGGGACTATTTTTCTAAATAAATATATATTTTGATTTAAAAACTCATGAAAATTCCCATTTAAATGTAAGTACAAATAAGTGGGATTGTGAGGAATATAATTTGGGGCAAGCAAAATTAAAATTAAAGGAAAAGCAGAAGTCTGACATTGGTACAACTCTAATTTTAATCCATAATCAGAGGACAGATATGTTTAACTGGAACATTTTCTGAAAAATGTCTTACTGTGAATGAATAAATAAATAATAAAGAAATGCCTGCAGTCTGACAAGATTTGGCAATAACGGATGCCATTGTTTCCCATAACTGCAGTATCAATTGCTCAGAACCTCTAAAAGCCAAGGCACCTTGCTTTCATACAAGGAAGGAGATACAGATAAAGTACTCACTTATACATCACAGTGCATTGATCTAGCTTACCACCACTATGCCCATATCTCAAAAGTATCGAGAAAGATGTATTCCCCTTGTATCAAAGAATTGAGAAAAAAAGACCCAAGCAGTGGCATTATACAATATGTTGAAAGTGTTTTCTGACATCTTGTAACCCCTAACCGATGCCTTAAAAAAGCACCTCACTATTTTTTAGCAAGTACTAGCCAATAAAACATTTTCTCTCATTTCCTTATTTCCTTGTTTCCAATGTGCTTGCCTTTACTAGCAAGCATATTTTGAACACCGTTGTGGGTTAACTATTGGAGTGACCTTATTTGCTTCCTGAAGCAGAGCAGGCATGCTTCTTTCATTTCTGGATGTGAAAGATAGAAAAGGACTAGACAATTTGCAGATCCAAAGACATTCATCTAATTTGTTTGTTTATGATCCAAAATACATTCTCCAATTAACATACTTTTATACCTCTGTTTCATACTGCACAATGAAAAAATAAGGGGAACAGTCTTTCAGACAGACTGCTTGTTTTATTTCATTTTAGTGGTTTCCAAACAAAAATGGAATCCTTCAAAACAGAGATGAACAGTTCTAAAACTGTGGGTTGGGACCCCCAAAGTGGGTTGTGATCACATTTTATGGGGTCACCAGAGCTGGCTTGTTGGGGCCCAGGCCAGAAGCCTGAGCCACACTGCATAGGCCCAAAATTACAAGGTGACCAGATGCTCTGTTCTTAAAGGGACAGTCCCATATTTATGCTGTTTGACTGTTTTCCTGATTTTTTCTTAAAAACAGGCAAATTCTCCCATATTTTATGTCTTCCCTTCATCAGTACATCAGAGTTCTGCTCTAGGCCTGATCCCTGCTCACCTGCTGCCCTCCCATCAGTGGTGAGTGGGGGATCCAGTAGCCGACATTGGGGGTGAGTGTGGAAAGCTGGTAGTGGGACAAAGCTGCAGCATGTAGGGCGAGCTGCTCTTTCTGCCGGTCCATCAGTGCAGCCCCTACTTCATGCCAGCTATCGGCCAGCCGGGCTCCATCCCCTGTTCCATTTCCAGCCAGCTTTGACTGAACACTGTGAGTAGCAGTGTCTGGTGAGTGTGAGCAGGTACCAGATGGTGGCTGATTACTTGTAGCCTCTGCTACCCACCATTGGTTCTTTGTGTGCTTCCCCACTTGCTGTCCTCTCCCTGCTATTCCCTTTCATACCCCACTCCCCACTGCTCATCCATATCCCTCCTGCCTAATGCTTCAGCCCTGAGTGACAAGGCTCAAGTTACAGATCCCTGCTTGGGCTTTGGTTTGTCATGTGGTAGGGCTCAGGCTCTGCTCTCCCTTCCTGGGATCCTGTAGTAGTTTTAGTTGTCAGAAAGGGATCATAGGGCAATGAAGTTTGAAAACCCCTGAATTAGACAGTATGTAGGAACCAAAAGTTGAATTGTGTTAAAATATACTTGCAGGTATCATGAATAATGCATTAGACTTAAAATGGATATACTGATAGCATGAAACGTGAGTGTGGGAGAGGAAACTGTTGCTGTGTAGGAGAAAAAAAAGCAAAGAATTGGTATTTCATTAGATATCTGTTTCATCTATTGCTATTTATATTGCATACTATATATTGTAACCTATTGAGCAAAATTACACACGCGCACATGCACGCACGCACACGCACCTCCCCTCCCCCCCTCCAATATGTATCTAAGTACTTTGTATACCTTTGATGGACTTTTGTTTGTGCCTTCTATTAATTCAGTGGTCTTCAGCACTTCATTTACAATCCAAACTTTAGTCAATCATTTAGGAATTGTCTGGGATTCAAATTTTCAGCCTCAAGACTAGTTTGGAATAATATTGCAGGAACTACAGCATATTGTTAACCCTTCTTGTAATGTTTGAAACTTTGGCTTTCATTTGATCAGGACAAGTCTTCCAGAGCAATGTACACAGTTATGCAAGGTGATAAGAAGGTGATCACATATGCTCATTCAAATGTTTATTCATGGGAAAAAACAAAGAAGATGCCACTACTCAGTGAATGTGGAGTCTTTATATGTCATGTTGCTGCCATGTCAGGATTTTGTTTATCTTCAACATAAGTAAAAGTTGTCAAAGTATTCCTTGACACTGTTAGCCTTAATTGAAAGTTTTTATGGATGTATCAGTTAAGGAGAGAGACTATTAAGGTTGTACAGAGGTGACACAACTATGAACATTGTGATGAAATTAAGAAAGGGAAAAAATATAGGCTGGTTAGTACAATTTCCTGACAATGAGATGCATTAAGCTGAAATTACTGGAAGCTCTGTCACTTGGGACGATTAAAACTAGATTTGAAAAAAGCATCGGGTTAATTTATTATTGCTATAGTCCCATAGGTATGCATAGCTCTTTAAAGACCTAGAAAGCATGGTCATTACCTTTCACCTCTCCTACTCTATACATACAAGCCACACATTGAAAATAATGGGAGTTTGCTGCTGAATTCAGAAGGCGCAGGATCCTTCTTATTTTTAAGGTGAGTGAATCACTAACACAAAAGTTTAGAGAAAAGAGCCAAGTCTTTGTTCAGGTCTTAATCTTGCAAAGTGCTGAGAATCTATAAGTAAGTTCAAACCTTCAGCTCCCATTGGAACAGGAGGAATTTTGTGAGACTAGATGTTGTGTGTGAAGCTACCCATTCTTAAGTCTCTTTGGGTATGTCTACACTACCCCGCTAGTTCGAACTAGCGGGGGTAATGTAGTCATCCGCAGTTGCAAATGATGACAAATCTAAACAGGTGTTAAATCACTCTGCCTTTCATATCTGAAGGCCAGATGAAAAAAAAATCCAGGAAGCTGAAATATATGTCAGGAACATTGTAAAGTACATTACATATTATTGGTAATAAAGGTTGTCTGTCAACTTTTAAGTTCAAAAAATATGAACAGGAACATAACACCAAGTATACATGTTGTGTCCAAATATATTTATAACTGATTTAGACCAACTGACATTAACTGAGATTTTACAATGTATTCATCTCAATACATATGGATTCATTGGGGGCCATAAAAGATAGATATTGCCAAATTACCTGTGGGGCTGTATTAAACCAGAACACGGGCCACAATTGGCCCGCGGGCCAGACTTTGGACATGCCTGATCTAGAGGAATGCTGATGCAGTATTAAAATGAGATAAGTTCTTTCCATTCTTTCTGAAATTCCCCTGCCTATACTTTTATACATATCATATGGACTTCAATGTATCTTGGTAATATTGCCTATCCTTAATGCACGGTTTGGTCAAAACAGATCAAACCAGGCAGGGAAGATATAACAAAGGCCTGGATCGGACACATCGTCTCAAACAACAATCAGGTTCATAGCCAGGGTTGTTTGCCAAGCATGAGAATCTGGATATCAAAAGACACTGATCTGTTTAATGTGTCCTTTCAGAAAGAAGAGAGAAGACGTGGTCAGCTCAGTTGGAAGCAGACACAAGAAAGAGCATGTTGCAACAGCTTAAACAATCTTTTTTAAACAATCTTTGTGCATATCTTCTGTTTTCCCTGAAGACTACAGGATTCTGGCTCCTTCTATAGAGAAACAGTCTCTGTCTCTTTCTCTCTCTCTCTGCCTTGATGTCACATTTCAATTTTGTCATCACCATTATTCAGTTTTTCAACTGTAGATTTTGCAACAAGCTGCTTGTATGTATATTCAATATCACAAATCTGAATGTGATCAAACTTTGTTTTAAATGGACCCAAGTAAAAATGTAATCCTTCTGTTTTGATCGGCTGAGTGAAGCATTTATGATAGTTTGTTATAGCTGTGAAAATGCATTTCAGTCCATTGTTATGAATGTAGTCAGGTTATGGTTTTCATAACATTTATACCTGTAAATTCATTTGGTGGAATATTTGAAAAAAAGTGATTATAAAAGGGATGAAAACAACTCAAAATCATTCAGTATTTTATTTAAGAAAATATTCACAGAAAACTCTGGGAGATATTTGCTCATGTCTTAATATATTAACATATGCAATCATGACATTTCTAGGTGACTGTTTCCTTTTCTTTCACAAGCCCCACACAAGAACAGAAATAAACTTTGAATATCAGTTTTTTCTAAAAATCATAGTATATTACTTCAGCTCAAGTATCATAAAATTCAGTTAATATTCATATCTGCACAGCTGACATTTTTAAAATGTTCCAGGAGACAGACACATATATAAGTGGCTTGACTCAGTCATGTTTATCTTATAGTTGGTTACACTTTTCTTTCAATTCCATCTTTGTCTTGGTGACCTGTCAAAAGTAAAGATAATTTCTACCCAAATTAGATATCATAGGGTGTCTGACAATTATTTTGTAATTGTAATTTGAGAAAATGTCAGAAATCTGATGTTTACTATAAGAAATAATATTGTATTTTTAGTTTTTCTAGCTTAATACTCTAGACTATTTCTGAAAGAGATAATTGTAGAACTGGAATTTCAATGTAAACTACTGTAACACATTTTTATTTCCTAAGAAGATTTTATTACAGATGAAAATACCAAGGAAATGACTGTTACAGCAAGAGAGTGACAATACCTGGTATAAAGAAGAAGTTATGCTTCTGAATATATTGAAACAGTTCTACAAACCTGGGACTAATTTATCACCAATTTTATGATGGGGTAGCTCCAAATTTAATCAGTTTTTAGTGACTAGCAGGTTCATTTCTGTACCACCTCCATTGAATGGCCTAATGAGGCTACTTGGGATAGTTAGAAAATATTTATATTCATCCCCTTCTAATAATCAACAGAAAATAGTAAAACTAGATCTGAAGACATTAAAAAATTAACTGTTATTATGACACCTCTACATCAAAGATACATGTGTGTATGGCAACTCATGTAGATGTACCCATGCTAGTTTGCTAAAAATAGAAGTAAGAAAGCTACTGTCCAGGCTTCAGCACCAACAACACAAAAGACTAAATATCTGGTGCGGGGGGAGTCAAACAGATTTTTGCATCTTGTTATGGCATCCTCATGTCTATTTTTAATGAACTAGATACAATAGAGACAATAGAGCCAGCAGAGGTATTAACATTGGGCTGCCATTCACATTCACAGGTGCAATATAGGCATAGCCTTACTATGTTATTGATCTGTTTACATGGGCTCCCCATTGTGGACTTTGTTTTTATAATAGGTAAAATCCACTTTCTGAGCCACAGAGTGAAACTCAATTCCTATATACCCTTTTTGCAGAAATCATGTTAATCCAATTGCCACTCATGTACAAAGAGTAGCATACTGGGGTTTATATCTGTCATATTAGATGGAAATAAGTTTGACCTCAGGTAGGCTCTTCGGGTCAAGTAATTGCCAAAATTCTCACTCCCTGAGCAATTCACAATGGCAATCACAATCAACAGGGACATACTGGTTCAACATACTTAAAGCTTGAGGTAAGCGTTAACTGAAAGCTCTTAGGTATGCCACACACTACCAACAGAACTTAAGAATTTTTAAGCCCCAGTGTTAAATCCATCTTTTTAATCAAGCCTTTCCTCAATGGAATGAGATAAAGTCCTGACAAGGTTTCCTCCAGAAAATAATCAGAGGTGAATCCCATTTGAGAAAGAGGTATACATACAGAGGGGACATAGGTCCACCTTTTAGATACTATAGATATATAAATCACCTAATAGATATCTAATTTTGAATATGGTTCTTAGGACTTTTCTGGACTAGGTAAATTTACATAACTATTCCTATGTTGTTACACCAGTGCAACGCTCTAATGTATATGCACTGCACAGGTGCAAAGCAGAGCTTGTCATATAGCAATTTACCTCCTAATAAGATCAAACCTATGAGGGAAGGAAGGTTATACTGGCAAAGTGGCACTAGTACAAAAAAGCCCCCAAATCTCCAGTATAGACAGGTGTTTAGATATTACTATATATTTGTTTCAGAAATTCAGATTCACAATTCTCTTTGCTTACATGTTTATTCCTACTTGTTCTCCCTTGTTTTATTGTTTTTCAGAGGGTGAAAGCAAAAGGGGAGGGTTGTATATTTTACCTGCTATTTTTTCTTTGAATTCTTATTTTTGGTTGCCCTAAATACTTGATCTGTTTATTTGAAATTCCCCTTTGTGGCGTAGTAGGGGTACTGTCTGCTCTGTAACCCGGTGTTCCCCTGCGCTGTGATGTGATTTCCACTGACTCACCCAAATGTGTATTAATCCAGACACTTAGGCTCAGCCTCCCAGGGAGAGAGACAAAGGGAGGAAGTCAGAGACCAACACCAGTGGGGGCACTCAGGGCACTCCAAGCCAGGACAGCTTTGCAAGCAGGGAACCCCTGAGAACTGTCTGTCCAGGGTGGGGTTCGGGTCCCTTTAAGCACAGCCCTCGGCTAGCCTGAGACAGCAGCTCCACACTCTACGTCCTAATCTGATGCCCTGCCGGCACTTCTTCCGGCCAGCCTTAACCTCAGTTCAGGGTCCACTCAGTGTGGACATGCTAGTTCGAATTAGCAAAACGCTAATTTGAACTAGTTTTTAAGTCTAGATACGCTAATTTGAATTAGCTGAGTTTGAATTAACTAAGTTGAACTAAGTTAGTTCGAATTAGTGCTGTAGTGTAGACATACCCAGAATTATTTAAACCCCGGCAGGACTACCATCTCTGCTCCCACACCACCCGGAATTCTATGCATGGGAGTGGATTGAACAAAGAGAAAATTAGAAGTAAGTAACAGGGAAAAGTGAATCCAGTCACATTCGGGGTAATTTTTCTTTATTGTGTGTTTTGGTTTCAACTATTCTCTGTGGTTCTGTGCCTTCCCCCCCCCCCCCCCCATCACCATCTAAGCATTATTCCTAGAGATTTTTCTGTTTTTAATTTGTTTTCTTAGTTGCTCTGTAACATCTAGCAACCAAGTGTGTGTTATCAAGCTTATCTTTTGTTTTGTAATAAAAATAACTTTTTTTAATATGATGATTTGATTCTTATGTTCTGGAAGGTCTGTCTGTCTGTTCATGCTTCTGACTGAGAGGTCAATTGCCAGAGACTGCAACTTTTTTTTCTCCTTTCTTTTTTGAAGCTCTTTTGGGGCAAAAGAGCTTGGGGTACTCCTGGAGGTGATTTCAAGTGTTCAACCCTGTTTTTTTAGGGATAAAAAGCATTTTATGGTGGTAGCAATTCCCCAAAATCTGTGTATTATGATTCTGGGAGGAAGTTTTTGTAACCAGTGCCTGTAGAGGCAAGGTTTTGAAGCTCTCTTGCGGGCCCTCACCTTCTTCACTCGGAGTGCCAGATTGGGGAACAGTCCTGACACATGCCCTTAAAAACTAACAGATTTATTTGTGTATAAGCTTAGTGATCCTCAAGCTTTGTGGAATCTTAAAGCCATAGACTGACTTCTCCAGGAGCTAATGAGTAGTCAGCACTTTTGCAAACAATTAAATAATAATTTAGGTAACCTGATATTAAGTTAGAAGCCTAATTTTTCCACTTCCTTGCCGCTGTTTATACTAGTGAAAAACAGATGTAGAATTTTTCCAAATTACAATAGCAGTGTATTGCTGCCTGGTGTAAAAAATACATCAACATCAAGATAGTAGAGAGTCACTTTTAATCTTTTTTTTTCTTTTTATATATTTACCCAAGTTTGTAGAGTTGCCTCTTTATGTAGATTCTCAGAAGTTATAAAACTTAATAAGGAGCAACACTCTGGAATGTTTTGGATTGTAAATAAAGCTGTTCCCTTGCATTACAATGTAAAACCTTGTATGGTCATCTGAGGACAGGAAGGGACAAATAAATAGAGGAGTTTTTTTAATGGTAAGTAGTGCTTGTATTTTCACATTAGCTTCAGGATACTTTGAAACTTTTATGTTCTAATTCTTCGCCCAAAATGCTAGTTGAGACACAGGGCTGTGTACTGGAGAGTGCTACAGGTACTAAGATACCTCCTTACCACACATGCCATTTCAGTCCCTATTAGAGAGCACCCTCAGCTCTCCTGCTCTATGAAGCCAAACAACATGTGGCCAGGTCTACACTAAAGGATAAGGTCAAATCAAGATACAGAACTCCAACTACGTTAATTATGTAGCTGGAGTCAATGTACCTTGATTTGAGTTTCCCCGAGTCCCCAAAGCAGGATGCCAACAGGAGCAAGTGTTCCTCTTGGCTTCCTTTACTCCACACAGGAACAGGAGTACTGGCCACTGATGGGAGCACCCTCTGAGTTTGATTTAGCGGGTCTTAACTAGACTTGCTAAATTAAACTCCAGAAGATTGATCATGGCAGAGTCAATCTTCCGCTGAGTGACGACATGGCCTATTCTTCCTTAATGTCTGCTCCAAAATGTATGGAACTGGTAGATCTGCCAATATGAACCTTTACTGAGTCATTTGCTATAATCTCCATGTTTACCCACCCTCAGTTGATACTCTGCATGCTGGGGTACACAGCAGGGTCTTAGAGCACAGTTCTACAGCACATAGTCGAAATTCCACATATGGAGATCTGGAATCCTACCAGTCACTTTAGACAGTAGACCCACACCCCAAGTAGCTTTTCCTAACACAGATGATATTTCTTCTTTCCCCTCTATGTGCTTGAAATGTCATTATCTTATATTCATTACCATTGGTTAGCATTACCGTAATTTGGATTTGACCTCTATTGAAATGATGATATAAATGGCTTAAGCTAAAGTGCACCTTTTCTCTGTTTAGAATCTTCTTTAACAGGAGATGTTGCTATTAAAAATAAACACAACTAGTATGCAAGTCATCTAAATAACTCGTCTGCAAACTGTTTCTTGTGGCATTCAGACCAGGAAGTTTCCATTTAGGGTGATACTTTATTTCTTGGGCTTTAGCCTACTTTCTTCCTTGATGTAATGTTCTGTTTTATTTTATCATAATTTGACATTAGTCTCCAATATAGGAATTATTCAAAAAGACTTCTGAACTCAGAAAAATTTCAGTGAAGTGAATATCTCTCCTATCTGGGGTAATAGTATCCTTAAATAATTCCTGCTGTTAGTGAAGGAAATCATTATTTCCCTCAAATCACATAGATAAACTTATCTTTAATGGAGCAGTTTTAAAAAAAACTTGCAGGTGTTTTAAAGTCTTCCATGTAACTTAAACTAATTCCATGATTGGCTAAACCCAAAGCATATACAGAGTTATGCCAGGCATTCTATTTTAAAATGTTTTGCAAGCTATAATTAGTAGTTAATTTTACAATTTTATCAAATTACCACATCCATTTAACATCCTTAAAAGTATGACAGCAACATAATCACATTGCTATAGTTAAATGGTGAATGATTTTTATTCCATTTTAGCCCCCTGTTGTTGAACAGTTATATAGAAGTGGCCTGGATGAGCTAACATTAATGAGTCTTTTTCATCTCTAAAACGTATCATTAATAGAGTGTGCATGGTAGGGAACAGATTTAATGCAAGAGCATTTCATATTGCATCCTCAGATTCTGTACAACTGAAAATGTGGAGCATTACACAATTAGTTTTATAGACATCACAGTACCAGTTTATCACTGAATCACAGTCTGAAAAATTACGATTAAGGGTTGGTCCCCTTTTAAATTCAGTTACACACTAAAGGAAAGTTATGAACATGTTACCACCCTCATAATGTTAATCCGCATCTCAAGTGCCAGTGAGACATGAGAAATGAGACAAGAATTTAGGGTCAGGGAGTCTTGAGTTCTAATTTGAACTCTGTGATGGATTTGCTCTATAGCCGTGGGTAAGTTAGAGCATCACAATTGAGAAACTATAAACTGAGGCAATTTCTAAAATACAGGGACAGTAACACCTTAAACAAAATACAGGACTATGTAGCACTTTAAAGACTAACAAGATGGTTTATTAGATGATGAGCTTTCATGGGCCAGACCCACTTCCTCAGATCAAATAGTGGAAGAAAATAGTCACAACCATATATACCAAAGGATACAATTAAAAAAAAGTGAACACATATGAAAAGGACAAATCACATTTCAGAAAAGAAGGGGGATGCGGGGTGGGGGTGGGGAGGGAAGGAAGGTAAATGTCTGCGAGCTAATGATATTAATAATTAATAATGATAGTAACACCTTAGATCTCTAAAGACCACAAGTGGGACACTAGTATGCAAATACATTTGAAATTTCCTAGCTATTTATTGAAATATTTGATCTACCTCATTATTGTTTAGTGACTTCTTTATTCCTTTATAAGGAATACATGATGTACTTAGTTATTGGATTGCTTGTTTGTGGATAACCATGAATGCTTAGGATCTCACACTATCATATACATTTTATATCAGTTTCCAAAAGTTGTAAGTTGTGGTGTGCAAAACTGTGGTCAGAAATAAAAGACATTGTGGGATGGGGGCAAGGGGAGGGAAGCAGAGAAGCTTATGTAGTTTGAGAATTTAATTACACAGACCAGAGGTAAGTTCCAGCAACAGGTTTCCTTATGCCCCTTTGTGACTAACTATGGATGTCTGAGTCAGAAGAAAAGTGGTAATGTGTTTACAATATACATCGGATCAACATAAAGTGTGAAGATATGGGGAAGACATGAGAAGGGAAAAGACGACAGATAAAGGATACACTAAGTACTATAATATCAGCACTGCTACAGAAGATTGTCTGTTGGATGGGTATGATGGATATTAGCTTAAACAGTTATGGCATTTCTACACTAGGAAATTATTTCAAATGACTAAATTTGAAATAACTCCCAAAATAATTATTTTAAAATACGCTTATTCCCCAAGGAAAGCAAGAGTACAGATTTTGAAATAGCCCATTATTTTGAAATAATGTGCTTGGTAGTATGGACGCTCTGCTTATTATTTTGAAATAACTCCCTAGTGTAGGCCAGAGCTTAATGAGGAATTCCTTCAATGGTGGCGGATTCTTTAGGGCCAATTAAGGAGCTCTTACTCAACCATTACCCTCCTGCATTTGCAGGTGTGACCAGAGGAAAAGGATGTAGTTTCAAGCACTCCATTGATCTCTGCCTATCAGACTGCTGGTATAGTTAAAGATAAGGTTCTTTTGTGGGTATTTTTTACACAAAGTGCGCGGCTCCTGATGACAGCTGTAAGGGATACCATGCACCCCTTACAGCTACCATCAGGCACCCCCCCCGGCTCGCCCATGCTTCCGTCCGGCCCTGAACAGAACTGTATGGCTACAGATCCCAACGTCATAATAAGAACAATATATTAATAGTGTTATAGAAATATCCTGATCAGAAAAGGATATTATGTCCACAGTGTGGAGAGCCAGAAAGGCTCCTATATTTAATAAAACCAGACTAACGGGCAACTAAAAATTACCACATGTCAACGAGACACGAATTAGATCATTTCTCTTTTCCTTAAATATTTCCTTCCTAGGATGGCTAGCTCAAATGGTCTCCATTTAGTCCTAGGTACACATAAATATTGTTTCAAGAAATTATAGAAATGTAGGGCTGGAAGGGACTTGGAATGGTCATCTAATCTATCTCCTCCATGCTCATCAAGATAAAGTACACCTAGATAGCCCAGATTTTAAAATATTTTCTTGTAGAAATACAGATAATTTCCTTGGAGAATACAGATTTGCCATTTACACTTAACAATTTTAAAGTGTATATTGCAAAGGAAGAGTCAAATCATCTTTGGGGGGCCACCTCCCAGTATACTCAATCTATCTCCGCATAGTTTTTTTGCAATATGATTTCATTCTGCCTCACTCCCAAATCCTACACCTCTCTTTCCCAGTCCCATATTACTGCCCTCTATGAAAATGAGACCTTCTATTATAAGAGAATATAAAACAGCCCTAAACACTATGACATATTTCAACTGAGTGTTGTACAATGGATATTTGACAGGAAGAATTGAAATCATATATTTTTTTCTAGTAGGTGAGACAGCTACAAGCACTCATTTCCTTGTAATCTCTGCAGATAATAGGAGGTAAAACTTGAGCACAATAAAAAGGATTATTTTCCTTCTATCAGAGAGACTTCCCATAGTCAGAAGTTTTAAGTTTTTTTTTTCATAATTTAACGCTTTAATAAGCTAATGCTAGTAGTTGTTTCCTCCTTTGAATCCTGCTTTTTCAGCCACAAACCTGAGTCAATAAACACTTGACTGACAATGGCAACACATGTTGCTGCCATATGTTCCTATCATACTTCATATTTTCTTAAATATCTGATTTTTCCAGTATTTAATTTTCTAGTCTTTTGGTCTTTTTTAAAGTTATACAGCTCTCCTGTGTGGACAATCTGCATTCTCTCCTTCCATTTGGGAATTAGTAGAGCATGAGCAGTGCTGCCGAGATACAGATAAGGGGTGCGTCTAGACTGGCAAGATTTTGTACAAAAGCAATTGCTTTTGCGCAAAAACTTGCCAGCTGTCTAGACTGGCTGCTTGAATTTGCTCAAGGGCACTGACGTTCTAATGTAAGAATTCAATGCTTCTTGCGCAAATACTTTGACGCTCCCACTCAGGGATAAGCCCTCTTGTGCAAGAATACTTGCACAAGAGGGCCAGTGTAGACAGGCACCTTAATTTTTTGCACAAGAAAGCCTGATGGCTAAAATGACCATCGGAGCTTTCTTGCGCAAAAGCACGTCTATACTGGGCACAGAAGCTTTTGAGCAAAAGCACTTTTTGTGCAAAAGCATCCATGCCAATCTAGACGCTCTTTTGCAGAAAAACTTTTAACAGAAAAACTTTTCCGTTAAAAGAATTTGCACAAAATCATGCCAGTCTAGATGCAGTCAATATGTTTTAGCCTTCCTTTCCTTTGAAGTTGATAGTCCAGTTGTTATATCTCATGGCCAGGTTGGGAGTGGATACCACTCAGCATAGATTACAAAATCCCTAGTAAAAATGCAAATATTTTTAACAATATTTTTGTTATTGTCTTTAAAAGGTAAGTAAAGCTCCTGAAAAAGGGTAAACATATTTAACAATCACTTTACACATCGTGTTTTACTTTGCTGAGAAAATCCTAAAGTGGCTGTCAGTTAAATGCTTGTGTAGTAAAATAAATCCAATGCAGAACTAGCTTCTCAACCTTAACTTTCAATATCCTGGCTTTTAAACTTTTGGCATGTTTTAAGTAACATCAGTTCTGTTGATATTATTTTCCCTCAATGTGTTGAACACACATATTTAAAGCCTTAGCTCCAGCATAGAAGTTTCATTTGGAAATTTCTTTATTAGATGGTTCTTTTCAAAGATATTAAACACTGTGGCTATGTCTACATTGGCATGATCTTCCGCAAATACTCTTTAATGCAAGAGTTCTTGCGTTAAAGTATTTGCACAAGAGAGCGTCTACAATGGCATGCGCCTTTGCGCAAGAGATGTGCTTTTGCGCAAGAGCATCCGTGCCAGTGTAGATACTCTCTTGCACAAGAAAGCTCCGATGGCCATTTTAGTCATCGGGCTTTCTTGTGCAAGAAATTCATGTTGCCTGTCTACACTGGCCTCTTGTGCAAGAACAGTTGCACAGGAGGGCTTATTCCTGATTGGGAGCGTCATAGTTCTTGTGCAAGAAGGACTGATTTCACACATTAGAATGCCAGTTCTTGTGCCAGTGTAAAACTCCCCGCCAGTGTAGACAAGCAGCATATTTTTGTGTAAAAGCAGCCACTTTGGCACAAGATCGTACCAATGTAGACACAGCCTCCGATATCATTGGCCATATTTAGTAGGGAGGAATTTTCACTTGGGATGGTTTTGAAACTGACATCTTCTAGTGAGGAAAACAAATAACTTCAGGCCTTTTCTACACTAGTACTAGCTGAGATCAAGCCTTGTCATTCAGAGGTGCTTAACCTCTTCCCTCCCAATGACAAAAGCTTTGCAGCAACAAATAGGCTGTGTCTAGACTGGCCAGTTTTTCCGGAAAATCAGCCGCTTTTCCGGAAAAACTTGCCAACTGTCTACACTGTCCGCTTGAATTTCCGCAAAAGCACTGACGATCTCATGTAAGATTGTCATTGTTCTTGCAGAAATACTATGCTGCTCCCATTCGGGCAAAAGTCCTTTTGCGCAAAACTTTTGTGCAAAAGGGCCAGTATAGACAGCTCAGATTTGTTTTCCACAAAAAAGCCCCAATCGCAAAAATGGCGATCGGGGCTTTTTTGCGGAAAAGCGCGTCTAGATTGGCATGGATGCTTTTCTGCAAAAAGTGCTTTTGTGGAAAAGCATCCGTGCCAATCTAGACGCTCTGTTCCGAAAATGCTTTTAACAGAAAACTTTTCCATTAAAAGCATTTCTGGAAAATCATACCAGTCTAGACGTAGCCATACAGTGTAAACAGGGCTTTGTCTTGCTCTCCTCGGGTATGTCTACATGGCAGCATTATTACAGAATAACTGATGTTATTCTGAAATAACATATTGTGAGTCTACACAGAAAGCCCGTTATTTTGAAGTAAATTCGAAATAATGGGCTTCTTACTCTAACTTCTGTAAACCTTATTATATGAGGAGTAACGGTAGTTGGAGGAAGAGTGCTCTATTTCAAAATAAGTGCCGTGTAGACTTCTTTTGTTGTTATATATTATCCTGAATTCTGTAATTTCCACTCCAACTCATCTGATGAGGTGGGTCTTACTCATGAAAGCCCATGACCTAATAAATTTGTTAGCTGCTAAGCCCTAGTCTGCACTAGCAGGTTATTTAAAAATAATTCCCTTTATTTCTAAATAAGTGGAGCAGTCACACTACCAAGCTCATTATTCCAAAATAACAGGCAAGTTATTCTGAAATCTATACTCCTGCTTTCTTTGAGGAATAAATCTCAAAATAGTTGTTTTTGGAGTTATTTTAATTTTAGTTATTTTGAAATAATTTTCTAGTATAGACATACCCCAAGGTGACACAGGACTGCTCATTGTTTTCAAAGACTAGTAAATTGTCATTTTCTAACACGTACTTATCATAGATTTTAAGGTGAGGAGGGAAGATTTGATCATCTAGACTAATTTCCGCATAAGAAAGGGAATAGGACTTTTCTGAAATAATTCCTGCTTCAGGATCCAAAGCTAATCTAGAGCACATCTTTTAGAACATTAGATCTTGATTTAAAAGTTTCCAAAGAAAGAGAATCCAACATAAACCTTCTGAAGTTGTTCCATTTCAATGATTAATTACCCTCACTGTTAAAGGATCAATCTTATTTCTAGTCTTAATTTGTCTGAATGGAAATATTTGAGCACTTCTACATTTTCTATATCGTTGAAAAAAAAAATCCAACTATTTCTCTCTAATCAGGAACCAATACAATCATCAGGGTTCCGTTTCTTCCTTATGGACAGCAGCATTAGATTTCTCCTTTTTCTACAATGTTGTTTATAGCTATCAGCTTTCTCTCCATTTCCCATTTATTTGCATATACAAACTACATTATTTCTGCCTTTACTTGCTTTCTAAACATAGCTTTTCTTTTAACTATTGTAACCTTCTTTCATTTTAGTGGAGTTGTTGCTTTCATGCCATCTAGTGAAGAAGTCACCATTTCCAGATTGTCATTCACATTTTTACCTGTTGCAATTCTCTCCCACAGATTTGTTTCAGTTTTGGGAACTAGGCATTTTTAAAATCACTCAGGAATATATTATTAGTTGGGACTTACTCTGTTTTCACATGAAAAATCTAAACAAGTCAAAATCAACTGCAATTAAGCAAGAACTAACTTTTAGTTATGCTATCAGTTTGTATTTATTTCTCAAGATTAGTTTTAATATAATTAGTTTAATTGCTTTATTTTGGAAGCAATCCATTTAGAATGAATTTTGCAATATGGTTAATTTAGAACTGTTAATATAGAATGCAAATTTGCCATATGATAATAATCCCATGCAACAGTTTGTAAGTGATATACAGAAAAGAATCAGGTATCCTCCCCCTCAGGTAACCCTAAAGCAGTCACCCTACTGCCAGATGTTACCTAGCCCCTTACCTCAGGGGCAAACTGCAGTCTGAAATGGCCACTCATCATTGGCAAGGGGTGTGAAACTGATGCTTTTTGCAGCCCTAACAGCCTTTCTGCAACCCTAATAGCCTCAGGCCTTGAGATCAAGGCCCCAGGCTGTGAGTTTGCCTAGCCAGAGTTCTCCTGCCTTTCTCTAGAACTGTTCTGTATCAGAAAGCCTCTAGCTTCTCTGGTTGTTGGGTCCCTCCTACTCCACGGCTGGAGTCCTTCTTCCCCTACAGAAGCCTTTATTTATATTGCTCTCATCTGGACCCTAATTGACTAATATCTGCCACAGCTACTTGCTCCATAGCCCCAGACCTTTCCCAGGGCTGGAATTAACCTTTGTAGGGCCAGTACAGGGCAGACGCCCCATCATAGTTCCCTTTTTGCTGATACAGTTTGCTGAATTAATTAATTCAAAAAGAATTGCCCATTTGTATCCATGAATATCTTGAGAACAGGTGTAATGAGAAAGGTCATTAATTGGTAGCATCTGTGGGTCAGATTAAAAGCCTCTAGAAACATATAGTTCATTCCAGGCACCCTCGGATGTTTAACAAAATCAATTAACACTGCATGATCTCATTTGCATAAGCAGTTTTTGAATTTACAAAACAACATGCATTTAACCAAATACAATAGGTGTGTGACAAAGAAAGAAAGAAAGAAAAGCAAATTTATATTAAACGCTGATATGAAATATCACATGGCTCTAAAACACAGAAAAATGGCAAAGAGTTATAAATATCACTCTCAATAGTATTTGCTTCATCACTTCAGCTAAAGTTAAGTGCCTTACACAAGTCCAGAAAGTTAGAGGTTCTGAATGGAGACAAAGAGGGGAATACTTTCTAAATAAAGGCAGCCTGTCAGAGGACATGATGTTCCAGCACTGCATTTCCTCCCCATGTTTCCCTTTTATACTAAGGGAGGTCCAGATTGAATATTTCTGCTGACTACAAGTTTGGAAAAAGCAGAAACTGTCTGTTAGATAGGAAGGTCCTATGCTATTAAGGTTTTAAAAGTCAAAAACAGCTCCTTTGCAGTCAGTGAAAAGCACAGACTACTAGTTAAATATGCTGACAGAAAGCCTCTCTGCTGCTCAAGACTGCTATAATATTCTGGACTATCTTTAGCATCTGAATGGATTTAAAAGGTGTAGCCTCAAGCAACGAGCACCTCACTGACCTAGTCTTGAAGCAACAAAGGCATGAATTAGGATAGTTAGACCTGCATTGAAGAGAAAACATTTCAGTCTCCTAGTCAGATACAAATAAATCAGTTGAGTATTGCTGAAAGACTAATTTTGATTTTGTGAAAGGAAGGTATTGAGGCCTACCCAGAATATGTCAAATGAGCACCAGTTTCATTGTAAGTGTAAAGGAAAGGCAGCATTGTGAGATACAGGAAATGTCAAATAAAAACAAAATTTGATTGGATGACCAACAATAACCCCGCTTTTAGGGAAGTAACTCAGACAGCAGTATGCAACAAAGTGCTGATTACCCCAAATGGGGCAGATGAAAGTTTTTATAAGGGCAGAATGAAACAACAAAAATCTAACGTCAGCAATTGTCAGGTGAGTGGAGGAGTACCAAAATACCGATAAGGTTGAATAGAACAGACCAAGAGCGGATGGGTTGTGAATCCAAAAAGCTAGGTCTGATCAACCAGAGCTCCCTTCTCGGCGCTGAATCTCACTGCCGCACACAAGCTCCGAAAGGGGAACAAATAAGCTCCGAAAGGGGAACAACACCAGTCGTAAGTTGCAACGAAAAATCCAAGAAAAGGAAAAACATAAAGAAAAGAATATCTCTGGAATCTAAGCAATGCTTCTCTCTTTCTTAACGTATTATATATTTGTTAACTCCATAAATTATTTAAAGGTAAATCAGGAGGGTATATTTGTAGGAGAAGTTGTTATTTCTTGTTTTTTTTTAACTGTACTGTTTTTCTACTTTTTCTTTGTATATTATATTGTCTTAAAAGAATCAAAAATAGTGAATTAATTTAAATGAAAAATTAATTATAAAGTAAATAGAAAAAATAAAAAAACCTTTGTTTAACCCTAAAAAGAAGTATTTCTCTGTCTGTAGTTTCAAATCCTTTATAGAACCAAACCTGGTTACCGAAAGATTTGATATTTCAAACTCTTAAAGTAGAGGGGAGGGATAGTCAACCTCTCAGTTTTTCCAAGCACACCAACCTCATGAATCTAATCAACCACTGCAACAATTTCATAAAGACTGTGGTGAATTCTCTGTCACTGATTTTTAAAAGATGTCCTCTAGGAATTGTTTTGGGGAAATGGGGAATTCTATGGCCTGTGTTATACAGTTCACAAGAAATTATCTCAATGGTACCTGCTGGACCTAAAAAATCTATGAAAATCTTATTCTTTTCTGGACTGCGCTCAAGCCAGTTCACTCTTAGTCATACCTCAGGTCTGGTCTACATACCTGACCTATGAGTGGTATAACTAGGCGACTCAGGAGTGTGAAAAATCCATAACCAAGTGACATAGTTATACCAACATAACCCTCCTATGTAGATATTGTTATGTCAGTGGGAAAGCTTCTCCTAATAACCCAGCCACCAAATCTTGGGGAGGTGGATTATCTACACTGTAGGAGAGCTTTCGCCCATAAAGCATATTCATGAAAACACTACAACAGCACAGCTTCATGGTGCAGATGTTCTGATGCAATGTTTTCAGTATAGACCTGTACTCAGTTTCTGCCGCATGGTAGGAAAGGGACTTAGCCACTCCATCTGGATCAGAGAGATAGAAACTAAATTAGGCAACATCAGCATGAAAACAATACATGTTTTGTCATTAAACTTCATTACTACATGCATGTTATCAATAGACAGAAAAAGATGGAATCTTGCAAAATTCAAAACAAGTGTATTTTGACTTGCTGTTTGAATGATAGAAACCAGTTAGTGAAAAAGATAATGATGTCATTAGAAATACCAAATGTTATCTTTCTTATCATTGTCAGCACTTATGTTTTCCACTAGGTTCTGAATGTTGTAGTTACAAATTACAAGGGAGCTGCACCCTCTGCTCACTATGCTCATCTACCATCTCTCTCTGGATGTTTTTGCTTCCCTGACTGAGTCTGCTAATGACACTGATTACATGATTATGTCATTCTGCCACCCAGCAGGAACATTCTGTCATCTGCAAGGAAAAACTTTTATATATATATATATATATATAGAGAGAGAGAGAGAGAGAGAGAGAGAGAGAGATGAGTGATGAATTAAGATTTTTTTGTTGTTGATGCCGAGCTTACTGGAATTGGAGGACATCTGCATGAAGGTTTGCTTAATAATTAGCAATCTAAGTTTGGTGCCCTAGTAAGGAGCCTTCAAAGTAATGAGAATATTGTTTAAATACAAGGATAAAAAGTGACAGATTATGTCAATCCAGGCACTGATCTTCTTCATCCACTTTTCATCTTCTCATTTGGTTTGATTACTAAATAAAGACACAAACACCTGTTCTTGCAGCAGGTGGCATTTATTTATTATAACAAATTTCCTGCTGAGTTTGAATCAGTCTGCAGTTGTAGAATCCAGGAGAAGGAAGAGTTTATTTTACCAGATTTTCACATACCAGTAGTTTTGGTCTAGAACCCCACTGTCATATTTCAATTCCATCATATGTAAGCGATCATGTAATCTTTTTCTTCTGACATTCTGAGTTTCTAATTAAAAGATGACTACATTTGTAATAGCGACGAGGAGTCCTGTGGCACCTTATAGACTAACTGAAGTTCAGTTAGTCTATAAGATGCCACAGGACTCCTAGTCTGAATCTGCAAAAGCGACGAACACGGCTACCCCTCTGATACATTTGTAATGTTAGCAGATAACATTCTGTACATTCTGCTTTACAGGTGTCCTTGATCATGTTCTATTGAAAACTCTCTAATTTTGGAAGGGGAAAAAAAAACACCATTGCCACCATCATTAGATTCACCTCTCTGGCAATTTCTGCTACTGCCACTCTTTATTTTTAGAAAAGTATTGTTCTGGGAGAATCAAGAAGATTAAAAAAAAAAAGAAAAAAAATCACAAACAAATTATCAGCATGTAAAACCTGAGGTAGTCCAATCCAAAGGTAGTCAAAAAAACCCAAAACATCTTTCAGGGACAGATGAAGAAGTGCAAAGAAAACTAAAAACAACGCAAACTTCTTAATATAAAGATTATTGCACAAAGTTGGAAGGATTAAATGGAATAAACTTCCTATAATTCTTGTATCTAATTATATTGGAATGTTGTTTGAAACTTTATGGGAATTTCCTTTTATTATCATAAATAGCTAGTACTATATTATTCTTTACCTATTATATTACATTGATTATGGAGGAAATGGATTCTGTCATCATGGAAGATCTTGTGGATATTGTAAACTATGTAGTAGTAAGCATGGAGTGCATAAGAATGACAAGATAAATCTGCAGAGCTTTTAGAAGTTCTGGCTACATTTGAATACCTTGAAAAACTATAATCTGAGGACTCCCAAATGGATCAAGGATCCAAAGACCCATACCATAAAAGGAAAGTTTTGCTTCTAATTCTTGTAAGCTCTATAAGCAATAAAAATATATAGTAGCCCGTTGTCTATGAGTCAGTAATGCTGACGTACACGGCCACGCCCTCTGGCTGTGTATGGCAGCGCCCCGCCTCCCTTCTCTTCTCTCCATGGTGGTTCGGCTGAGCACTGCGCCGGTCAGCTGGGCCCCGGCGGGGGACCAAGAGGACCCCAAACAGCTGTTTGCCGCCTGGGGGCCCAGCTGAGCGGCCCCCCTTCCCATCTTTGCATGGTGCCCTACCCCCCCTTCCCCTCCCTCCATGCTGCACTGCAGTACTCAGCTGGGCCCAGTGGGAGTGCCGCTCAGCTGGGCCTGGGGCAGCAAGCAGCTGGCGCTCAGCTGGGCCCAGCGGGAATGCCGCTGCTCAGCTGGGCCCAGCTGAGCTGCGCAGTGTGCCACGGAGGGACGGGAAGGGGGGTGGGAAGCAGAGCTGGGGGGGATCGGGGGCTGTGGGGCTGGAGGGGAAGATGGGAGGGCCCGGAGGAAGGGGGGACGGAAGCAACGCTGGCGGGGGGGAGGAAGGAGGTGTCCGGGGGGGCATAAGGAGTCTGTCAAAAAAGGCTTTCTTTCTCAACAGATCCCCCTCTAGACTGCCACTTTTTGCCGACAAAGTGTTGAGGTGGCAAAATGTGGTGGCCATTTTTATGCAAATTAGGTGCAGGATATTTAAATCCCTGCCTCATTTGCAATGTTGACCTGCCTAATCTGCATCCCTCTGCCGACAGAGGGATGCAATCTAGACATACCCAAAGTGTTGGTGTACATCTTTTGGAACAGGCAGGAGTTCTGGAAGATGCAGGAGTTGTGCACCTTACCTGACCATCTGACACTGATATTGATGAAGCATCCCTTGTGATCCACAAGGACTTGCAGCAGCATGGAAAAGTACCCTTCCTGTTCATAGAATCATCGAACCATAGAGCTGGAAAAGACCTCAGGAGGTCATCAAATCCAGCCCCCTACCCAAGGCAGGACCAATCCCAACTAAATCAACTCAGCCAGGGCTTTGTCAAGCTGAGACTTAAACATTGCTACGGATGGAGACTCCACTACTTCCCTAGGTAACCCATTCCAGTGCTTCACCACTCTCCTAGTAGAATAGTTTTTTCCTAATATCCAACCTGGGCCTCTCCCACTACAACTCCCACTGCTCCTTGTTCTGCCATCTGTCACTACTGAGAACAGCCTTTCTCCATCCACTTTGGAACCTCCCTTCAGGAAGTTGAAGGCTGCTATCAAATCCCCCCTCACTCTTCGCTTCTGCAGACTAAACAAACCCAATTCCCTCAGCCTCTCCTCATAGGTCATATGCTCCAGCCCCCTAATAATTTTAGTTGCCCTCCGCTGGACCCTCTCCAATGTGTCCACATCCTTTTTGTAGTGGGGGGCCAGAACTGGACACAATACTCCAGATGTGGCCTCACCAGAGCCGAATAAAGGGGAATAATGACATCTCTGGATCTGCTGACAATGCTCCTCTTAATGCATCCTAATATGCCATTAGCCTTCTTGGCTACAAGGGCACACTGTTGACTCATATCCAGCTTCTCATCCACTGGGACCCCCAGGTCCTTTTCTGCAGAACTACTACTTAGCTGGTTGGTCCCCAGCCTGTAAAAATGCTTGGGATTCTTGTTGAACCTCATCATATTTTTTGTGGCCCAATTCTCCAATTTGTCTAAGTCACTCTGGACCCTATCTCTGCCCTCAAGTGTATCTACCTCTCCTCCTAGCTTAGTGTCCTCTGCAGACTTGCTAAGGGTACAATCCATCCCCTCATCCAGGTCATTAATAAAGATGTTGAACAAAACCGGTCCCAGAACCAAACCTTGGTGCACTCCACTAGAAACCGACCGCCATCCTGACATCGAGCTGTTGATCACTACCCGCTGGGCCTGGCCTTCTAGCCAGTTTTCTATCCATTTTACTGTCCATTTATCCAATCCACGTTCCCTTAAATTGCTGGCAAGAATATTGTGGGAGACGATATCGAAAGCCTTGCTAAAGTGAAGGTATATCACAACCACTGACTTTCCCATGTCCACAGAGCCAGTTACCTCATGATAGAAGCTAATTAGATTTGTCAGGTATGACTAGTCCTTTGTCAATCCCTGCTGATGTTGATGTAATCTAAGACATGGTGGCTGGGGGTCAGGATGAGGATTTGCATGCTGTCTATGTCCCTCCTGCAAATAGAAAGCATATGGCAGCAAAGACATTGATAATGGTGTCCATGGACCCCAGAGTGACAAACCTCCATAGCAGCTAATGGTTGATGGCCTTTACTACTTGTATTATCACAGCCCTTGCTGTGGATTTCCCCATGCCAAATTGCTTCTGGACAGAGCTGTAGTTTTCTGGAATGGCACGCTTCCAAGGGCAATGGCGACACACTTCTGTATGGGGATGGCAAGTCCCCCCCAAGGTTGAGTGTATCCTGTTGCCTGAGGGCTGGAGAGAGCCACTCGCAAAGCTCAAGGAATGTGGTCTTCTGCATGCAGAATTCTGCAGCCACTGTTGGTCATCCCATCACTGCAGGACAATGTGGTCCCACCAGTCTGAACTTGTCTTGCACCATCAGAAGTGGTGTTCCATGGTGTCCAGGGATTCAAGGGGCATGCATACCAGCATGCCAGTGCCTAAGTGATGAGGGCTTATGGTCCAGGCTGGTCCTCATCCTGCTGGAGTAGCATACAAGCAGTCTGGATAAACTGCACCATGAGGTTCACTGCAAGGCCTGTAAGCGTGGCACTGCTTTGCAGCAGTTCTGGCTCCATGCTTTGAGTTCTGTGGCATCTGCAAGGGCAATCAGAGCACACAGTGTCCCTTTTGTGTCCTGTGAGGGGAGAGACAGTGGAGGAATGGCATGTGAGGCACAGCCATAGAGAGGAGCCCCTGAAAGCATGTGTCACAGCTTGCCTGACCAAACAGCCAGAGGAAGTCTCCGCCCTCCTGGTGCCCTCCCCGTAATGCCTCCAGGGGTTCTATGTCTGCAGAAGGCTCCAATCGGTGTGGATGCTCTATTTAGAAAAAATCTGACTAATTTCTCTGGGGAGGGAGGACATGCTATTTCAATTTAGTTAAATCAAGAGTTATGATGTCAAATTTAGTTATTTTGAAATAATTTCCAAATGTAGACACGCCCTCAGGGGCCACCCTGTTAGTGTCGCTTCCACGGTCGAACCCTCCTTCAGCAGCGTCCTTTCGAGGGAGGACACTCTTTTCCTAAGTGTTCTCAGGGAAAGACCACAAATGTGTGTGACAGCCTCCTCAATACCTTCCACAATCTCCTGCCGCTCAAGTTTGTATTAATGACTGAAGAGGGTAAGCTGCATAGGGAGTGTAAATTGTTGCAGGTGAGTAATGTTCATTTCTTCATCTTCCAATGGCCTCTGCACAGTCTCACTCATGGGATAGTTTGATAAGCAGTACTGCTATTTCTGGAAGGTGGGCTATGGAGTCTTCATCGACGAAGGATTGTAGAACTGCCCTAGTTCTACTAATATGGCTACAACAAATCAGGAAAGAGATCTTGGAGTTATCGTAGATAGTTCTCTGAGAACTTCCACGCAGTGTGCAGCAGCAGTCAAAAAGGCAAATAGGATGTTAGGAATTATTAAGAAAGGGATAGAAAATAAGACACAGAATATCATAGAGTATGTCTAGACTACATGGCTCTGGCGCCAGAGCCATGTAGATTAGTTTACTAGACATACCCAAATGAAGCGGTGATTTAAATAATTGCCACTTCATTTAAATTTAAATGGCTGCCGCTCTGTGCCGATCAGCTGTTTGGTGGCACAGCGCTGTAGTCTGGATGCTCTGCAGTCGATATCAAAGACATTTGTCGACCTCCCCAGTATGCCACGTGGGATGAGGTTTACCGGGGAGGTCGACAAATGCCTTTGATGTCGACCGCGGAGTGTCCAGACTACAGTGCTGTGCTGCCAAACAGCTGATTGGCACAGCGTGGCAGCCATTTAAATTTAAATGAAGCGGCAATTATTTAAATTGCCGCTTCATTGGATATACCTACTAAACTAATGCGGTTTATGCGATAGGAACTTTTCAGTTTAGAAAAGAGGAGACTGAGGGGGGGTTATGATAGAGGTATATACAATCAGGAGTGGTGTGGAGAGGGTGAATAAAGAAAAGTTATTTATTAGTTCCCTAAATAGAAGAACTAGAGGACACCAAATGAAATTAATGGGTAGCAGGTTTAAAACTAATAAAAGAAAGTTCTTCTTCACACAGCGTGTAGTCAACCTGTGGAACTCCTTGCCAGAGAAGGCTGTGAAGGCTAGGACTATAACAGAGTTTAAAGAGAAGCTAGATAATTTCCTGGAGGTTAGGTCCATAAAAGACTATTAGCCAGGGGATAGAAATGGTGTCCCTGGTCTCTGTTTGTCAGAGGCTGGAGAAGGATGGTGGGAGACAAATCGCTTGATCATTGTCTTCGGTCCACTCCCTCTGGGGCACCTGGTGCTGGTCACTGTCGGCAGACAGGCTACTGGGCTAGATGGACCTTTGGTCTGACCCAGTAACGGCCATTCTTATGTTCTTATCTAAACAAGATGCTACTTTCAGCAATCATGCTTTGTGACATTGTAGTTTGTGCTCCAGTTGGCAGCTGTGAATATTTCTAAAAGCAGGATATGCCACAGAAGTTGCTTTGCCTCTCTGCACAGTCATCTAAGCCCCACAGGGAAAGGAACAAAGATTTGCTTGTAACTTTCCTTTCTATAGAGCCCAATCCATTTAGATAATGGGGAGAGGTAATTGTTTCTATTATTACTATTTCCAAATAAAATATAAAATGTGTGACTTTCAAAGTTCTATTGTCCAGTTTTAAAAAGTTAATATCCTTATGCTGCCTAAGGTGTACAGTTTAATCTCATTTGCTTACGGTCTGGGAAAAAAGTACTGGTAAGTTAATGAACTGATTGAGGTGCAACTATTTTAGGATGTGGGATACAGGATTGCTTTGGCTTTGTGGAAGATTTGGGATTGTGGGACAGCTGTACTGACTTGTAATTAGGCTAGTTTGATTGAAGGTGAAAAAAACCCCTTCCTCTATAGATTCAAAGGCTGATGAAATCTGGTATCAAAGCAAGATCTTTGACTAAGCTATTCTAGTTCCTTCTAATCACTTTTGTGTTATGGGCAACTATTGTCTCATTGTCAGTTACGTTTGGTTTGCAATAATGGCTGCTAAGTGGACTTTCAGGGGTGATAAAGAGAGTCCTAATAGCTTTAAATAAAGGGGACAAGATGAGTGACACAATAGATTTCATTGGACCAATTGCTGTTCCCAAAAGAGAACTTTGCAAGCCACAGAGAACTCTTCTGTGGGTATGAGAAATCAACCTGCTGCTGTCACAGCAAGAAAACAGATTGTTTGGCATAAGTAGCTAGCACATATTGTAAGAGACCATTCAAGTAAACAAGCTAGTTTACACCTCTGCAGTCATAGGACAAAACAAGCTAGTTACAGTTTAGATTGCTGTAATAATAATCCATAAATCTGATCGATTCATTAGAGTTCTTTGAAGGGGTTAACAAACATGCAGGCAAGGGGGATCCAGGAGATATAGTATACTTCGATTTTCAGAAAGCCTTTGACAAGGTCCTTTACCAAAGACTCTTGTGTAAATTACATTGCCATTGGATAAGAGAGAAAGTCCTTTCTTGGATTGAGAACTGGTTAAAAGACAGGAAACAAAGGGTAGGAATAAATGGTAAATTTTCAGAATGGAGAGGGGTAACTAGTAGTGTCCTCCAAGGGTCAGTCCTGGGACCAAACCTTTTCAAAAGCGGCGAGGAGTCCTGTGGCACCTTATAGACTAACTGAAGTGTAGGAGCATAAGCTTTCGTGGGCAAAGACCCACTTCGTCAGATGCATGTAGTGGAAATTTCCACTACTTGCATCTGATGAAGTGGGTCTTTGCCCACGAAAGCTTATGCGCCAACACTTCAGTTAGTCTATAAAGTGCAACAGGAGTCCTCGCCGCTTTTGCAGATTCAGACTAACACGGCTACCCCTCTGATACTTGAATCCTTTTCAACTTATTCATAAATGATCTGGGGAAAGGGGTAAGCAGTGAGGTGATAAAGTTTGCAGATGATACCAAACTGTTTAGGATAGTCAAGACAGAAGCAGACTGTGAGGGACTCCAAAAAGATCTCACCAAACTGAGTGATTGGGCAAGAAAATGGCAAATGAAATGTAATGTGGATAAGTGTAAAGTAATGTACATCAGAAAAAATAACCCCAACTATACGTACAGTATGATGGGGGCTAATTTGGCTATAACAAATCAGGAAAGAGATCTTGGAGTTATCGTGGATAGTTCTCTGAAAATTTCCACACAGTGTGCAGCGGCGGTCAAAAAGGCAAATAGGATGCTAGGAATTATTAAGAAAGGGATAGAAAATAATATCTTACTGTCCCTCTATAAAACTATTTATGCCCACATCTTGAATACTGTGTACAGATGTGGTCTCCTCACCTCAAAAAAGATATTTTGGCCTTAGAAAGGGTTCAGAGAAGGGCAGCTAAAATGATTAGGGTTTAGGAACGGGTCCCATATGAAGAGAGGTTAAAGCGACTGGGACTTTTCAGTTTAGAAAAGAGGAGACTGAAGGGGGATATGATAGAGGTATATACAATCATGAGTGGTGTGGAGAGGGTGGAGAAAGAAAAGTTATTTATTAGTTCCTATAATAGACGAACTAGAGGACACCAAATGAAATTAATGGGTAGCAGGTTTAAAACTAATAAAAGAAAGTTCTTCTTCACGCAGCGTGTAGTCAACCTGTGGAACTCCTTGCTAGAGGAGACTGTGAAGGCTAGGATTATAACAGAGTTTAAAGAGAAGTGAGATAATTTCATGGAGGTTAGGTCCATAAAAGGCTATTAGCCAAGGGATAGAAATGGTGTCCCAGGCCTCTGTTTGTCAGAGGCTGGAGAAGGATGGCGGGAGACAAATCGCTTGATCATTGTCTTTGGTCCACCCCCTCTGGGGCACCTGGTGCTGGCCACTGACGGCAAACAGGCTACTGGGCTAGAAGGACCTTTGGTCTGACCCAGTACAGCTGTTCTTATGTTCTTATGTTTTTGTGTCTTGCAAAGCAATTAATTTAAGATCCCAATCTCATGTTTTGAAAGTGTTCTGCAGGTTTCCCTTAAGGATGAGAACTGACTGGATGAGTGTACAATGATCACGTTATGAAAAATGTTTCCCCCAGGTGACAGGGTGTTTTTGTGTTTTATCATTTTCCAGTGAGAGTTCATTTGAAAACATAGTGATTGATTTTACCTACATAGTTGCTTTTGGGGCATTTAATGAGTATGACGAGGTACGGATACCACATGTCATGGAGGGACCTATATCTATTTATTAGTCCTTTGGGCTCCTAATGGACCATAGGGCCTCCACAGTCATTCTCCATCTCTTGCTATTCTTACCAATAGTCTCGATTTGAACCTATATTAAGCCTGCTGCTTTTACTTTGTCTAGGCAGCTTCATCGCCATGTTTCTTTGGGACGTCCCCTTTTCCTCTTTCCCTTTGAATTCCATTCTAACGCTTGTCTCATGATACATTCCTCACAGTCCTTACGCAGGATGTGGCCTGCCCATCACCATTTTCTTTTCTTAATCTGGACCTCCATTGGTTTCTGATTTGTTTTGGTCCACAAGGTTTCATTTGGCACTATATCGTACCACGTTAGCTGAAGAATGTGTCTAACACATTTATTGACAAACATCTGAGTTCTCTTAGGGTATGTCTACACTTGCAGCCTATTTTGGAATAGGGCTGCAAATGTAGACATTCGGAATTGCAAATCAAGCCTGGGATTTAAATATCCTGCGCTTGATTTGTATCTTCCCAGTCGGGCACCATTTTTGAAATTTACAAGCCCGGAATAACTGCCTGCGTCTACATGTGGCAGTGAAATGGGCGTTCGAAATAAAGCCCTATTTTAAACTACCTGTTATTCCTCCTGCAATGAGGTTTAACAGGTAGTTTGAAATACGGCTTATTTCAAACGCCCGTTTCACTGCCGCGTGTAGACATGGGCAGTTATTCCAGGCTTGTAAATTTCAAAAATGTCGCCTGGCTGGGAAGATGCAAATCAAGCACGGGATATTTAAATCCCGGGCTTGATTTGCAATTGCGAATGCCTAAATTTGCAGCCCTATTCCGAAATAGGCTGCAAATGTAGACGTACCCTTAGTGTTGCTCTGGACAACACGACACGCCTCCGAGCCATACAGCATCACTGATTTCACATTGGAAGTGAAAATCTGTAGTTTGGTTCTTGTTGAAATGGATCTTGTACCCCAGACTGGTTGTAGTATGGCAAAGGCCTGTTGTCCCTTTCGTATTCTCACACTCTTGGCCTCTTCAGTTTCCCCATTCTTGCTGATAACACTCCCCAAGTATACAAATTGATCTACCTCTTGCACTGCTTTTCCTTCAACTTTAATTTCACCTTCCTGTCTGTTGTTAATGTGCATTAATTTGGTCTTCTCTTGACTAATCTGGAGGCCTATTCATTCAGCTGTTTCCTGTAGGGCATCTGTCTTTTCTTGCATATACTCTAATTTGTCTGCAAGCAGGGATAAGTTAAATTCTAGATCTTCAAGTATCCTAGTTTGAGTCCATTAGAGTCCCCATCCTGAGTCAGCATTTGCTGTTTTTGTGACCCATTCTAGGACAATCAGGAGAAAAAAGGCAGCCTTGGCGTACACCTGTTGTGACCTAGAATTTTTCCGACAATTTTCCATCATGGGTGACCTGGCAAGAGTATTCTTCACACAGGTTCTTGATGATGGTAATCAGTTTGCTTGGAACTCCATAATGTTGCATGATGGTCCAGATGGACTGCCTGTCCACACTATCAAAGGATTTCATAAAGTCTATGAAATTGATATAGAGTGGTGCTAGCCATTCAATACATTGTTCTATGATGATTCAAAGTGTTACTATCTGGTCTGTGCAAGATCATCCTCTCCTAAAACCTGCCTGTTCTTCTCATAGTTTGTGGTCTATGGCATCTTTCATTTGTTCCAGGATGACTCTGGTTAATAGTTTGCTTAGGGTGGACAGGAGAGTAATCCCCTTCCACTTTTCACACAGCGACAGATCACCGGATTTAGGGAGTTTCACTAGCAGTCCTCTTCTTCCTCCTTTGGAATCTCTTCTGTTGTCCATATCAGATTTGGCAAACTGTGTAGCTGGTCCACTATAGCAGCTCCTCCTTCTTTTAGTACTTCAGGTGGAATATTATCAGATCCTGCTGCTTTGCCATTCTTTAGGTTCCTTTTTGCCTTGCAGACCTCCTCTTTTGTAATTGCCCCATTGTTGATGTCTAGAGGTTCTCCTGCTTCTAGCTGTAGTGGATTTGTTGATGGGGCCCTATATGTTGGTTCCTATATTTTTGTAGGCTTTACATCTGTTCTTTCAGTGTTGCCTGGGGCTACGTCTACACTGGCCCCTTTTCCGAAAGGGGCATGTTAATTTCACAAGTCGTAATAGGAAAATCCGCGGGGGATTTAAATATCCCCCGCGGCATTTAAATAAAAATGTCCACTGCTTTTTTCCGGCTTTTAGAAAAGCCGGAAAAGAGCGTCTATACTGGCCCCGATCCTCCGGAAAAAAAGCCCTTTTCCAGAGGATCTTATTCCTACTTCAAAGAAGAAGAAGAAGAAGAAAGAGGAAAAAGCACAGATGCCTTGGTGCCCATTCTGCCCATAGTAATCACAGCTTAAATGTGAGATAATGTCCATTCAGTGTGGACTCTATCTTTCGAAAAAGCAGATTCTTTTTTCATTGTGTTTTTGCTGTGTAGACAATCTCTTTCAGAAGAAGTTTTTCCAGAAAATCTTTTCCGGAAAAGCTTTTTCCAAAAGAAGCCTGCAGTCTAGACATAGCCCTAATGTGAGATGATAGATGCCAAGTAGTGGTTAGTGAGCTGGTGATATTTCTGTATTGTATTTCTTTGAGTATTTGGGTATCCCATTGCATGGGGCAATGTAATTCTGCAGAAGAGTTTTTGTTTGGTGAAGGCAGCTTTGAGTGACCTAAGGCTATATTCTAGATTTTCTTCTCGGAGCACATTCTGTGGTACCAGAGTAGTTGGCTGTAGATAACAGATTGCTTGGTGTATTTGAGATGATTTGTAGATCTATGAAGTTAAGCGTGGTGATTCATGGACTACTTATTACAGTTGTCTTTGAGGTTCCAGTGGTGTAGGTGATCATAGTGTCTAGGACATGCATGCTAGTGTGGGAGTATTTCAGAGAATTGAATGGATTGGTGATATTTATTACTAGGGAAAAATATTCTCAAATGAATGATTTTTGGTCTGAATGGTCAGGTTCCTTGTCCATCTGAAAACCGGAAATGTACTTAGGCTACCCCTGAAAATCTGTCTTGCACATAGTTACTTCTCAATTGAAATTAAAATTGTAGCAATTAATAACACAATTCTCATTGCAAGGATTTGCATAATTGCAGATTCCAAATAAAGATGTATTACTCACCAGATAGATTACTATTTTTAAAGAACACTAAACATTCTGTTGCCCATTCTGTATAACTTGCTGTATAAAATTAAGTGTCCAGACAGAGATTAGCAATTTTCTAGACATCCTCTATTTATAGCTGAATGAGGATCTATCACTTTGAGTAAGTATGCTGATTGGGGTCAATTGGGCATGCTAATGCTCACCTGTATACAAATACAGGGCCCCTCTTCAGCTATATCAGAACCAGCTGAAAGACTGGACCCTAAGAATGAACCATCCAAATCCCCTTTTGTAGATCATATACTGAGACAAAGGATATTTATTCAGGGCAATATTAACAAAAGACTGGATTAGACAGTTATTCTCCCTGTTCCATTTGCTATTTAAACAGTGTGGAACAGCTTGAACAGGGGAGATTGAGTAAGACCTGCCACAGAATAACCTTAGCCCTTGTCCCTATCTGTCAGAGGAAGGAACTAAACATGGGTTTTCCTTATCCCAGGTGACTCCCTAGCCTATAGGCTAGAAATTGTAAGGTATACATCACTACCTCTTGACATTTGTATGGATTTGGACAAGTCCTGAGATCATCTATCAGACTGAGCTCAAAAGATAAGATAGGCTGGGGAACACTTATTCTGTGAATCCTGATGGGTTTAGGGACAAGTTAGACTCCAAGCTTCTGGGTGATGACAGCACTGAGGAGACTGTGTCCACATCCAGGCACTGAAACAAAAGTTCTCAAGTACTATGGAAAAGTAGTGCATGGGCAATCTACAGGGAGCAGCAGTGACAGAGGAAGTGTCTAGACTACAAGGTTTTTTCGAAAAAACTAGCCTTTTTTTTCGAAAAAACATCCCCTGCATCGAGTCTGCTGCCACGTTCTTTCAAAAGTAAATCGAAAGAATGCAGCAGTTTTTTTAACCATGGAAAACCTCGTTTTACAAGGAAGAACGCCTTTTTTCAAAAGTGTTCTTTCGAAAAAAGGCGCTATGTAATGCATACTGCTTTTTTGAAAGAAAGCATACAGATTGCCTGGGTGCTCTTTCAAAAAAGCGGCTTGCTTTTTTGAAAGTACTGGTTGTAGTTTAGACGCTCTTTTTCGAAAGAGCAGTTTTCATTATATAGCACCTTTTTTCAAAAGGGCACTTTCGAAAGAGCCCTTTTGAAAAGCTCTTTCGAAAGAGGCTTGCAGTCTAGACATAGTCAGAGAGGGAGTTCTGCATATATTGTCAGTAGCTGTATTGGATTTAATTGCCAAAAGTGGCAGTAAGGTGCCTGAAGTCCTTTAATGAATGTAGCCCCCAGTGTCTTCCATATAAATGTAGATGAAAGCTTTTTTTTTTTCAATTCCTCCATGGTTACAATAAAACCTGCCAGCAACTCTGATTACTTTGAGAAAAGAGTAGCCATTGCCCTGGTATGTACAGTACAATATTTAAACTGAACATTATAGTTTGCTAAGCTAGAATGCTTTCTTCAAAAGGCATGGTTATAAAATTTTTATATTTTCACCTTAGATGGCACTTAACTATGTACAATGGACACATTCTAATGTATTCTGTAATTATTTAATTGGACAATAAAGCATTGAAACTCAGGAGGTGATTTTTAAATGTGCATGTAGCTCCCACTTCCTTTTTCTGGGAAATAAAAGTAATTATATCACACCAAAGCGGGTACTTTCCAGATTTCATTTTGCAAATCAATGCCTCTTTGTAAATGATTTAGAGCAAAAAAAAGTGTCTTACACACATAAAAAAAGAAGTATTATATATGTTCTGACTGAAAAATGGCTAAGGGGATTTAAGTTAATTTGCAAACAATTCCTTGCTTATAGGATGAGGCAGTGCATGCCAAGATTCAGCCTGCAGCAAACCCCAAAAAGCCAGGTTTGTAATGGATGTGCTGACACAAACTTCCTCTTAACACAGCATCATGAGCATACCTGCTGTGTTATACAATAATTTAGGTAGTTTGAATTAATTTAGGATTCAGTTTTTGTAGCGCTATCTCTTTTTCTCTCTCTCTTTTTCCACTGCTATTGTGCTTTCCCAAGAGGCAGGGGAAAAACAAGTTTCTTTATTCTTTTCTCATTATAAAAAAAGTCTTGAAATATAAAGAGTTCTATTATTTTGAACTGTGGTTGCTGGTATTTATTCAAGATGAATTAAGGTAAAGAAGAAAGGCTTGTAGCGCTTCCTTTGTTATTTAACTAACTACAGTATTAGGACAAGCACTATGAAGGACTCAGTCATGCTCTTTATCTCAGGATATGTCTACACTGCATGCCTATTTTGAAATAAGCTATTCCGGAAGAAATACTCCAAAATAGCTTATTTCGAAATAGCACACTTATACTACAGGTAAGCCTCAGAATTGGTGCGAGGCAGGCTTCCCTAATGTGGACATGCTACCTCAATCTAGAGCCCCAGGAGGCACTGAGGATTAATTACTTTCAATGGTCCTCGGGAGGAGCTATTTCAAAATAACAACAGTGGAGCGTCCACACTACTGCTATTACGAAATAGCTATTTCAGAACAGGCATGGTTTACAGATGTCGCAATAAGCTATTTGTTATTTTGAATTTATTTTGAAATAACAGAATTGCTGCGTAGATGCTCGCATAGTTATTTTGGAATAATGGCCATTACTATGAAATAATGCTGCTGTGTAGATGCACCCTTAGAGAAACAAAGATGATGTACAGTACTATATACTTTCCTTTGCTAGAACAAAAAAGGAAATGTTAGCTATTTCTTACCAGTCAGTCTTCCATTTGGGGCACCCACCTCTTTTGTGCTTTAAGGAGATATCACAAAAATGTTCTTTTTAAAATCTTAAAAATCCTACTTAAACTATACTATCAAGGTATGTCTAGACTATGTCCCTCTGTCGCCAGAGGGATGTAAATTAGACATACCAACATTGCAAATGAAGCTGGGATTTAAATTTCCCGCACTTCATTTGAATACAAATGGCCCCCGCATTTTGTAGAGTCAGCAGTTTGTCCTCAAAAAGAGGCTGTCAGGACGGGTATCGGGCAACAAAGAAAACCTTTGTCAGTCGATCCTGTAAACCTCATTTTACGAGGCATAAGGGATCGGCCAACAAAGGCTTTCTTTGTCACCCGATCCCCGTCTTGATAGCCGCTTTTTGCTGACAAACTGCTGATTTAACAAAACACAGTGGCCATTTTTATTCAAATGAAGCATGGGAGATTTAAATCCCCCCTTCATTTGCAATGTCGGTATGTCAAATTTACATCCCTCTGGTGACAGAGAGATATTGTCTAGACATATCCTCAAAGACTTAACCTTTCTGGATGTTTCTTTTTATTTCATACTTTCTTTCTGGGTCAAAAAGAATATTTGTTTTTGATGTAATAATATAATGAGAAAAAACATATTAAGATGTGTGCTAATTCTTTTTAAAATGCTTTCTTCAGAGATATTATTAGGATTACTCTTATATTAACTGAAAGTAGTCACCATGTTGCCAATACATTGACCCACATCTAGATACCAACAGAAACGGATGCTATAACAGACTACAGGTTTTGCCTTCCTCTGTAGCATGGAGTACAGATCACAGCTGGAGGATTCTCTGCATCTTGGGGTCTTCAAAGTATTTGAAGGCTTCAATATCTGAGATATAGGTGAGAGGATTATTCTAGGAGGGGGTGGGTTAGATTCTGTGGCCTGCACTGTGCAGGGGGTCAGACTAGATGATCATAATGGTCTCTTCTGACCTTAATGTCTATGAGTCTATAAGTCTGGCACCCTCGGGATCTGACCTGTCCCAAACGAGGGAATCTGCCAGACCAGAGGAGTTCCTCTGCTACCAGTTCCCCAGACCACCTTCCCTCCCCAATGTCAGCCCCAGCTGTACCCTGCCACTGGGCTGCCAGGCTTCTGTGGCCCTGGCAGCCTGGACTACCCTGTCTCCAACCCCGCTATTGGGGCTGCCACAGCCCCTGCTGCGCTAATGAGTCTCTGGCACTGGTCCCATAGACAGCCCCACTGGGATCTGAGCACCTAGACCTCTTGTGACTAGGCCTCCCAGCCAGGACTCACTGGTCCAGGAACATCCATGGTCCTGCCAGTCCATGGATGTTTCTGGATGAGAGAGTCCTGATTTTTGGAAGTCCAACCTGTAAAACACATGTAAGACCTAAATTTGCAAACGGAGAATGCAGGGTGAATTTGCATCTATACAAATTCCCATAAGACTCATACACCAGGGTCTGATCATGCAGATTCTATGTCAGGTTTACAGTTAATATAGAGGGCCTAACTCATTCAAGATAAAGCAAATGTACACTGCTCTAGCAGTACAAGGGGACTGTATAATGGAATAAATATAATTTACTCCCTCTTTGCGGCTCCTTTATGAGCACGAGAGTGCGATAGAGTAAGTTTGCTGTTAAATGAGAAACAGGCCCAGGATACTTTAAAGAAATCACATTTTCTTTTCCATGGGATATTTTGTGACCTTGATAGTGGTCAAAGTATAAACCTCCCTCACATATTTGGTAGTTCACAGTTAAGGTTGCTCAGTGATGACTCAGTAGAGGTGGTGAGCTTTGTAGTTACATAGGGTTCTTTTAGAATTTAGTCCATAGGTTATAGTCCACTATCAGGCATTTTATTCAGGGTGTACCAGCTTAGGATTGGGATCTCAAGCCTTATGTCTTAGATTTCCCCTGCATGAAACCCTAAGTAGATCTGAGATGACGGGATCAGGACCCAATGATCTTATACTGTTTCTTGGCAGCCTCTTGGCCATAGGACATTAGGCTTTTGATATAACCTTCTGTTTCCCAAACACCATAATAATTAACATAAAGTAATTGATCCATTAAACAGTTTATCACAAAATTTAAAGAGACATATAGACAATGAATTTATTTCAATGAAGATTGATATAAATGTTAATGTTTCCTTTGATCTCCTAACCAACATCTATGGTAATAGACAGCAACTGTCTGTGTACATGGCTAATATCTAGTAAGATTTATAAGTAAATACACTCAGGTTTGAATTTCAAAGTTCTTTCCTGTCTAGAATTCAATTACCCTTATTACCATTTACATACTTTCCTAACTGGTGTCTACAAGCTGACTCTGTCTCACTTAGCTTGCAGATGCTTAACCCTTTCTGGCTATGGGTTATACTTGATATAAGATCTGTTGCAATTATATAAGAGTGGTAAACAATTGTTTTCTGTGGTCATATTATAATCAGTTAGCATCATAACCAAACCCGAGACTAATCCCTGTAATGACACATTCCAAGCTTTCCCAGTTTGACACAGAACCATTGACAGCTACTCTGAGAATGTCATTTCAACCAGCTGTGATTTCAGCACACTGCAATTTCATTCAGACCACATTCCCCTTGTTTGCTTATGAGACTGTCTTAGGAAACTGTCTAAACAGCCTCACTTTAAAAAAATCCAGATATATTATATCTAAAAGTCCCTCACCCCACCTCCACTAGGCCGGTAACACAGTCAAAGAAGTAAATTTGGTTGGTTTGACCTGACTGGCTCTTGACATATCTATGCTGGCTATTATTGATTATCCTATTACCTTCCAGATGGTTACAAACTGATTGTTCAATAATTTGTTCAAGTCTCTTTCCAGCTATCAATGTTAGGCTGACTGATCTATAATGCCCTTGGTCTTCTTTGCTCTCTTTTTAAAGGTAGATACTATGTTTGTCCTTCTCCCAACTTTTGGAATCACGCCCATTTTTCAGGATTTCACAAAGATAATTGAGAGTGCCAATATCATTTTAGCTAATTCCTTACATACCCGGTCTGAAATTCATCAAACCCTGCTAACTTGAATAAAAACTTATCTAAATAGTCTTTAACCTGTTGTTCCCTATACTAGCTTGTATTCTTTTCCTCTTGCTTATTCTCTTCCAGAATATGATCTGAGGAAGTGGGTCTGGCCCACAAAAGCTCATCACCTATTAAACTTGTTAGTCTTTAAAGTGCTACATAGTTTTTCCTTTTGTTTTATGCTGAGTATCTGTTATCATTAATCTTTTTAGTTATGATTGAGCTATGCTGAAGTCACTTATTAGCACTCTATCTCCACTAAATAAAAGACTTACATTTTCCTTCAACCTTCCCTAACTCCTAATATATTTAAGGAACCGCTGATAGAGAAATAAAGTTTAAGAACACAACTACATTCTAGATATTGGAACAGACAAGAAAAGGGGTCATGATTGAGTTGATACTCCTTCAGCCATTGTGAGATGCACATATAAGAGGTAACTTATTACTCAAGTGTATAGGCAGGCAGTTGATCTGAGACATATGTTTATGGGTCCATCATTAAAGTTGCAACCTAACTCTAGTGTAAGTCATATTTCAGCACTTTTATAACTGAATAAAATAACATGTTTAGCTTGAACATTGTCATTTACTCCAAAATCTAAAGGAAATTTTCTGAAAAACTTCAGAGATATGGATGCAAACATTTTAGTGTCTTTAAAATAGTTACTCTTCAATAGTAACTATTAAAGAGTTTATGGTCTTGTCTATACTATCAAGTTTCATTATGAAAACTGCCTTTTGGCAATAAAACAGTGAGAGCATGCATACTTCAATGAGACTTTTGTCAGGAAAAATGGCGAGCTTTGGCGACAAAAAAATGCCATCTCTGCATGAGACTTTTTTTTCTTTTTCCCTCCTTTTATTGTTGACAAAGAGCCAGTGTAGTCTCTGCTGTTTGTTTTGTCCTCAGGACTGGCTTCCACCAATATCCCATGATGACCGTCCTGATCACTCTGCTCAGTGTTTTGTTTTCTGCTGTCCTGCAGGCATGCATTCTCCCCTTTCAAAGCTCCAGGAAGTAACTGACAGCTGAGTGAGCTGCTCCATTTGGGGAACAAACAAAGAGAGAATCAGTCGAATGCTCCTATCCTGCTCTGCACCAGAAACACAGCAGCAGGACAAACTGCTGTTCTGCTTTGACATTCCTCAGCAGAAAGCTCACAGGGCTACTCAGGATACTGCTCCTGGAAGCTAAGGAGCCTGTGGGAGAACTCAAAGGAAATTCCAGGATGCTCTGCCTTCCACAACACTGCACTGTGGAATACATACCCATAGTGCATTGCTCACACTGTTGATGATGGTGTCCCCAATTGGAAATTATCTGTTGACATAGGAAATAAGAGAGAACATCATCTGGTTATTTTTATTTTGTCAAATTTTGGGTGTTGACATAAGGTTTGTCGACAAAATTGAGTAGTGTAGACAAGGCCTAACATTTATTTGGGTTGTTCTGAGTCAGAGGTCATGTGCTAATATCTCTTAACACTGTATTACAATTGCTTACAAGCTAGTTTGCAGGTGACATTTGATGAAATTGTATTATCTAGTTGTCAAGTTGTGAAGTGGTGTCATTTAATTAGAGGACAATGAGAGGAATTAGTAGGGGAAGTAAGTGTGGGTGGCAACCTGGGAAACAGTGATCATAAGATGATCAATTTTAGGATCCTGACCAAAGGGAGAAAGGAGAGCAGAAAAATACAGATCCCAAACTTCAGAAAAGCAGACTTTGACTCCCTCAGAGAACTGATGGGTAGGATACCCTGAGATAGTAACATGAAAGGGAAAGGAATCCAGGAGAGCTGGCAGGATTTTAAAGTTGCCTTATTGAAGGCACAGGAGCAAACTATCCTGATGAACAGTAAGAAAAACAAATGTGGTAGGCTACCAGCTTGGTTTAACAGTGAAATCCTTGGTGAAATTCAGCACAAAAAAGGAAGTTTAAAAGAAATGGAAACTTGGACAGATGACTGGGGAGGAGTATAAATATATTCCTCAAGAATGCATGAGTGTAATCAGGATGGCCAAAAATAATCAGAATTGCTACTAGCTAGAGATGTGAAGGGTAACAAGAAAGTTTTCTACAGGCATGTTAGCAATAAGAGAATACTCAAGGAGCCGATAAAGGAGATACCTGAGCCTTTGGCTATCATCTTTGAAAAGTCATGGAAGTCAGGAGACATTCCAAAAGACTGGAAAAGTGCAAATATAGTGCTTATCTATAAAAAGGGAAATAAAAACAACCCAGGAAACTACAGACCAGTCAGTTTAAGTTCTGTGCCAGGGAAGATAAAGGAGCAAATAATTAAGGAATTAATCTGTAAACATCTGGAAGATAATAAGGTAAGATAATAAAGTATCAGCCAGCATGGATTTGTAAAGAACAAATCATATCCAACCAATCTGATAGCTTTCTTTGATACGAGGTTTACAGGAGCAGTCAACCAATCCACGTCTAGACTGCTGCGCTGTGCCGGATCAGCTGATTGTCGGCACAGTGAGGCAGCCATTTTAATTTTAATTTAATTTTATTTTATTTTCATAAAGCAGGGAATATGTCAGGAAAATTAGTTAACATGGCTCCGTTGACAGAGCCATGTAGTCTAGACATACCCATATAGAATAAGAAGTGACTGTCTAGGAAGGAATACTGCAGAAAGGAATCTAGGGGTCATAGTGGACCACAATCTAAATATGAGTCAACATTGTGACACTATTGAAAAAAAAGCAGGCATGATTCTGGGTTTCATTAACAGGAGTGTTGTGAACAAGACATGAGAAGTAATTCTTTCACTCTACTCTGTGCTGATTAGACCTCAGTTGGAATATTGTGTCCAGTTCTGGGCACCACATTTCAAGAAAGATGTGGAGAAATTGGAGAAGGGACCAGAGAAGAGCAACAAAAATGATGAAAGGATTAAAAAACTTAACCTATAAGGGAAGACTGAGAAAACTGGGTTTGTTTAGTTTAGAGAAGAGTATCTAAAAGGCTCTTAAGGAGGAGGAAGAAAAAATTGTTCTCCTTGGCCTCTGATAATAAGACAAGAAGCAATGGGCTTAAATTGCAGCAAACGAAGTTTAGGTTGGACATTAGGAAAAACTTCCTGTCATGTTGGTTAAACACTGAAATAAATTGCCTAGGGAGGTTGTGGAACTTCCATCACTGGAGATATTTAAGAATAAGATGGATAGACAACTATCAGGGATGATCAGAATGGTGCTTGGTCTTACCATGAGGGCAGGGAACTGGAATTGATGACCTCTCGAGGTCCCTTCCAGTTCTATGATTTTATGATATGTTAAAAACTAAAGTACTCAATCCTTACTTTACCTCTGTCTTCACAGACAAGGTCAGCTACTAGACTACTATGCATTAGGCAACACAGTATGGGAAAGAGGTGGGCAGCCTTTGGTGGATAAAGAACAGGTAATGAACTATTTACACAAATCCACAGGGCTGAATCTAATGTCTCCAAGATGCTCAGGGAATTGGCTGATGTGATTGCAGAGCAATTGGCCATTATCTTTGAAAACTTGTGGCATTCGGGTGAGGGGCCCAGATAATTGGAAAAAAGGCAAATGTAGTGCCCATCTTTCAAAAAAAAGAAGGATCCTCTACAAAATCATTTTGAAGCACTTAGACGAGAAGAAAGTGAACAAGAATAGTCAACATGAATTCACTATGGGAAAGTAATGCCTGTCCAACCTCATTGCCTTCTATGACAAGGTAACTGGCTCTGTGGATATGGGAAAGGCTATGGATTAGCACACTTTTGATATAGTGTCCCTCAGCATTTTGGCAGCAAATAAAGGAATTAAGGATTGGATAAATGGACTGTAAGATGGTTAGAAAGCTGGCTGGATTGTCAGGTTTAAGGGATAGTGATCAGTGGCTCAATGTCTGGTTGGTGGTCAATGTCAAGCCGAGTGGCCTAGGAGTCAGTTCTAAGGCCAGTTTTGTTCAACATCTTTATTAATGACCTCGATGAGGGGATGAATTACACCTTTAGCATGTTCACAGATAACACTAAGCAAGGAGGACAGGTAGATACATTGGATGGTAGGGATAAGATCCAGAGTGACTAGCAAAATTGGAGGATTGTGCCAAAAGAAATCTGATGATGTTCAAGAAGAACAAGTGCAGAGTTCTGCACTTGGGATGGAAGAATCCCAAGCACTGTTACAGGCAGGAGACCAACTGACTAAGTAGTATTTCAGTAGAAAAAGACCTGGGATTACAGTGGATGAGAAGCTGGATACGTGTGAACAGGGTACCCTTGTACTCAAGAAGGCTAATGGCATGTTAGGTTGCATTAGGAGAAGCATTGCCAGCAAGTCTAGAGAAGCAATTATTCCCCTTTATTCGACATTGGTGAGGCCAATCTGGAGTATTGAATCCTATTCTGGGAGCCCCCATTACAGAAAGGATGTGGACACATGGAGAAATTCCAGTAGAGGGCAACGAAAATGATTAGGAGGTTGGAAGACTTCACTTGTGAGGAGCAGCTGAGGGATTTGGGCTTATGTTATCTACAGAAGAGAAGAATGAGAGAGGATTTTACAGCAGCCTTCCACTACCTGAAGGGGGGGTTCTAAAGAGTATGGAGAGAGGCTGTTTTCAGTTGTGACAGATGGAAGAATGAGGAGCATGGTCTCAAGATGCAATGGGGAAAGTTGAGGTTGGATAATAGGAAAAACTATTTTATGAGGTAAGTGGTGAAGCACTGGAATGGGTTACCTAAGGAGGTGATAACCTAGAGGTTTTTGAGTCCCAGCTTGACAAAGCCCTGTCTGAGATGATGTAGTTGGTGATGGGCCTGCTTGGGGTGGGGGTTGGACTAGGTGACCTCCTGAGGTCTCTTCAAAACCTATGATTCTATGGTTCTAACTCAAGAAGGTCAGGATTTAAGTCACTGCCTTTTAACAGTACAACTGTCACCATGCTGAATGCAACTTTTGGCTTGTCTAAATATATCCCCATTAACTAAAGCTATAAACTTGAAATGGATTGGTTTATCTTAATTCACATTGAAAGACAATTAAGATGCACAAAATTAAGGCCTCTTAAATTCTGAATAACAAGATCCACATAGGGATTTAATGCAGTTTAACTAAGCCACTACAGGAAAAGTAATCTATTTTAAAATTAAAGGTGTGAATTTGAAGTAGTTTAGTTAAACCTCATTAAATTCCCACATGGACACTGTTATTCAGAATTAATGTGGCTCTATTTCGTTCAGTTTGATTCACTCTGGAAGAAAATTTAAATAAACCAATACATTTCTAGTTTGTAGATTTAGTTAATTTGGATTAGTTTTCCTGGATGTCCCCATGTACTCAAGCTATTAGAGAGAATATAAGTATTTACAGCTGTCAGCTCACAAAGGTCCTCCTTTAACAGAAAGGGTAGAAACATTTATTTTTGGAAATTGCTGTATATAAAACAAAGAGAGAATATTGATGATATAGGAAAACCAGAGTGGCATAGTTGGATTCCAGCTAACCATTTATATTAACAATGCATAAATATATAAAGCCTAATTATTTATGTACATTGCTACTCTCACACTATTCTTATGGCTTCTGAAATAGAAACAGAGTATCTAAAAGACTCCAAACTATTTAAAGGGATATTACCCATTCTTAAACTCTATAGATGTACAGGGTAAGGGTTCTACTCCCAGCACTAAAGATCTATCATTTAGCCCTGCAAATCTCAAGTTCTTCAAAAGACAGATTGCTAGGTAAAGGCTTGGACCATTATGATCATGCTTTGTGATGTCGTGCAAAATATAGCACTTCACCCATTGGTTTCTGAATTCAGCCACACTCTTAGGGTACGTCTAAACTACATGGCTCCGTCGACGGAGCCATGTAGATTTGTTGTTTTGGCAAAGTCAAATGAAGCCGCAATTTAAATGATCGCGGCTTCATTTAAATTTACATGGCTGCCGCGCTGAGCCGACAAACAGCTGATCAGCTGTTTGTCCGCTCAGTGCGCTAGTCTGGACGCTCCCCTGCCGACATCAAAGCCCTTTGTCGGCAGCCCCGGAAAACCTCATCCCACGAGGAATAACGGGGCTGCTGACAAAGGGCTTTGATGTCGGCAGGGGAGCATTCAGATTAGTGCGCTGAGTGGACAAACAGCTGATCAGCTGTTTGTCGGCTCAGCGCGGCAGCCATGTAAATTTAAATGAGGCCGCGATCATTTAAATCGCGGCTTCATTTGACTTTGCCTATGTGTCTAATCTACATGCTTCTGACGACAGAGGCATGTAGTCTAGACACAGCCTTATAGAGTTGAGTTAGAGCACATCTTTTAGAAAGACATCTAATCTTTTTCGATTACTCCTATTGATGGAGATTTTACCATATTCCTTCAGTAATCAGTCCCAATGCTTAGTCATCCTATTAAAATTTGCATCTTGTTTCCTCTTTGAATACTTCAGATTTTAGTTTCCAACAATGTCTATACTATATAGTTTATATATGTATAGTAATGTATTCTAGTCATGCCAGGATAGTCCCCAAAGTAGAAAATGCACATGCTAAATGAAGGGCAAACATAGGTATGATAACGGAAGCCTTTGTTGTCAGCAGTGCTGCATCTGCACTGGAGTGTGTTTTTGGCAAAGCTATGTCATTAGGAAGACCTGGAGTAGTCTGTTTCTTTTACAACCCTGACTGACATAGCTATGTTAGTATATGTTTTAAATGCAGATCAAAGCTTTTGCTAGACCAAAACCCCCTTTTATTTTTAGACATCATCTCCATATGAAACTATATCTAGGCTGGGGCACTGCATTTTTTTGTAAGAAAAAAGGTGCCGGTACTCTGGGGAAAACTTGGGGTGAGTAACCTACAACCCGTGGGCTAGATGTGGCCAGTTGCTTGATTTTATCCAGCCCATAGTTGGGCAGACAAGCACTTGTGATTCCAGTCCCATAGGCAGGAGGACATGAATCTCAGAACACCCAACTTCTGTCACGAGGGGAAGCCCCGAGTTGCAGATGTGGCTGCAATTGATATTTTCTGTGGGTCAATGGCCCATGATAGAAAAATGTTTTCCAATCTGTGGTATAGGCTTTGGAGGTGGCATATAGGAGCCAGTTATGCAGCAGGAAACCAAAGTGCCATGAGTTAGTAAGAACTTGGTATTATCTGAAAACACAACAGAGGTCTTAAGCTTAATAAAAAAGGTCACCAGAGCAAGAAAAGATCAGATAATTTGACTTCATTTTTTAAGATGTAAAATAAAGATTAAAGTACCAAAACTATTACTTTTAACATATGTTTGCTAGTTAGCATAAAATGGCAGAGTACATATACCAAGGAGCACTACTCTTTCCAGAAAATTTTGGAATTTAAAACTATGGAAATTAACAATTACATAATAGTGAAAGATATTCAGATGTGCTCACAGTCAGTCTTTTAGATAATATATTACATTAAACAAACAAACAAAACCTTGTGAGCTTAATTCTATATCTAAGGATAAAATGTGCACTATCTACATCCTTGTTTCAGCACTCCCATGATGTAGCAATCCATAGTTGACTGGATCTGGAAACATTGCACTATTCTTAAAGAACTGTTATGGTAGGTCACTGGTGTTTTGTGTTCTGTACTCAACACAACATTTATTTTCATACTTCCTGAGTTTAGAAACTCCCCAGGAAAAAGCCTCTTTTGAAGAATTGTAGAGAAAAGATTCACCTTGCGTACATATCTCTCATAGCAAGACACAGCACCGTGGCTTCAGTCACCTCTTTCTGTTGGTCATTCAATCTCTCTGATGCCTTGCTTCTCCAGATTTTTCATGTATGATCTCATCTGGAGCCTCAGTGTTCCAAATAAAAAGCACTGACCAAAATACTAGTCATCTGTATCATGTCTCTCTCCCTTCCTGAGCTCTTCTTCAGTTCCAATCTTCTTTCAGTGTAGTGAGTTCCTGAACTTCCCTGCAAAACCACCAAACATAATGTAAGCCACTACCGCTTACCCCAGGCTTAAGATGTCTCTTTAGCTCCTCCTCCTCCGAAAAACTGACCCATAATGCTACCTTCCTGAAGTCTTGTCATGGGTTCCAGGACCACCATATGTCTGCTTCCACTCCTGTAGCTTCCTAGTAGCTTCTTTCCCAAGGAACAGACCCAAATCACCCTTTAGGATCTCCTTCCTCAGTGCTCTGACTGCCTTTATGACTTCTGACCTCTTTCATGAAGAACATAGCTCTTCCCCAGCTGTATTTAATCATAATTTTTTCTGACAGACCTCTGTGTGTAACTAGATGAGCTAACTGAGCCATCAAGCTCCCATTAACCCTTAGTCTATCAGTATGGGACATCACCACAAGACATAAAGAAATTCTATATTTGTTAATAATTTTGGCATGATACTATTAAGTGATTTCATACCTACTTGATTTGCTATGTTCTGAGAGAACTTTAGCTAAAGTCGTAACTATATTGTGTCACAGAAACACTACATCAGATGGGAGCGAAACAAATAAAATCTAGAAATACAACTAACAATAATAGCAATGGTTCCTCAGACTTAAGCATGATAGGCAGAGAGATATGACTTTGTCTTTATTTTATGTTTGATTCTCAGGTGGAAAAAACTTCAGTCAAACTATCGTATTGTTGAAGAAAGGTTAAGTGAATAAACAACAGTTTTCGGAATGTAGACAACAGGTTTCAGTATAGTTAGACATCTTTTTGTGCTTTGTTCATATTCAGAATAAAGGTAAGCGTAGTATGTTCTGAAAATTAAGAATAAACTGTGAAAGTTCTCCACATTACATGTGTGATGTTGAAAAGCTAAACACCTTTCTGATATTAATTTTCTAATTAACTCCACTAGCATTTCACTCTTTTAGGTCAATATCTTTCAGTAGATATATTCCAGGTACTTATAAATATGGTTTTATAATTTTAACATTTACAACATTTAACAAATTAATTATTATTATTCATAAATATAGGCAGACATCACATTTCATTTTGCACAATAAATAATAAAACCTCACATTTCTATAGAACTTTCCTCCTGTAGATTTAAAAGTGATTCTGCCCTCCCTGATTCCTTTGCACCATAAACATCAGCTGTTGGATTACTAAAGCAGGCAATACAGAGGCTTTTATGTGGGATATAGAAAATTTTGTGGAGTTGTAATTATAATTTTTCAGAGAGTGGGAGCAAAGGAATGTGAAGAAAGGTGGGTTAGGTGTGTAAATCCATTTTTAACTCCTGCTTAACTCATAATTTGTCAGGCTTTGTGACTAGAGAAGTGAATTTGTCCCATTACTGAATTAGTCTTCAAGACACTTGTGCAGTAGGTAAGTTGTTTGTTACAAAAGTTGCCTCATGGACTGCCTGGGAACAGATATTTTCTGCAGAGGGACAAACAGACAGATATTATTGCTGCATAAATTTGAGAGTCCTGATATATGGGTAATGGAAAAAATTCTGTATATGAATATTGGCCCACTGGGCAATTCTTATTCAACATCATTAATAACAACAACCATGGGTTCAACGCCCATTGGTGTCTGATACCTCCCTCACTATTTCCTTCCATCTTTCCCTGTCCAGTGTGGAGTGGCTTAGTTTCTGTAGACTAGCTCTGCACCAATCTACTATATCATCTACCCATTCTCTGTGGGGTCTGCCTCTCCTATTCGGACCATCCATCATGCTGAATACAAGGTCTTAACTTTTCACTCGTCATTCATTCTGCAGATATGCCAGAATAGTTGTAACTTCCGTTGTATAACCTTCTTCAGTAGGTTCTTTTTTGGCAGTATCTTCCTATATAATTCCTTGTTGGTGACCTTCTGCATCCATCCTATTCTAAGGATCTTTCTATAACAACTCCTCTCGAACACCAATTTCCTTCTCTTCAAATACTTCATTATCACCCATGTGTCACATCTGTACAACATGCTGCTAAATATACATGTTTTCAAGACGCTCAGCTTTGTTCCTAAGCTTACTTTTCCAGATCTTATCTTTGTTTTATAAATATTCAGAATCAGTCCATACCGCTTCTCTTCTTCATTTAGCACCTGCACTATTCTCACTAGCTTCTCTTCATCTTCATCAATGATAACTGTATCATCCACGAACCTCAAGTTGTTAACTCTCATCCCATGCACCGATAACCCTTCTACCTCTTCCTTGATCTTGTCCCTCACTCTTTCTAGGTGCATGATTAAGATACTCGGCGATATCGGATATCCTTGTCTCATACCTCTATTCATTCTAAACCAACTTCCCAACTCTCCGCACATTCTCATTGCTGCCTCCTTATTTTCATTGATATCCTTCAACAACTATATCTGTTTGCCCTGTAATTCTTATTCACTGCCCACTGACTAAGATATCAACCATTTATCCTACAAGCTCTTCTTTGATAGCAAAGAAAAGATTAAAGCTGTAATGATATTGTGAACCAGCTCCAGGTTCAGGGTTGGTCTCCAAGCTGCTCTACAACAGGAGGTAGACCTCATTGATGAGGTAGGGAAGGACTGCTTATATTAAATTCCCATCAACAGGACCCCCTTTGCATCTTTACAGGGGGTCCTGCTTCCTCTGAGTAAGGGTTAAATCTTATCTCCAGCAGGAGATGAACATGAAATGACATTTAACTTGGTAATTGCAGAGGGATCATCTTGTATTTTTACCATGCTCAGCATAATGGAGGTCCTGTTCTGTTACTGGGGCTCATATGCACGATGGTAATATATATAGTAATTCATGTCACACAGATGTAAGAGACACAACCAATATGGTGAGCTGGGATAAAGGATAGCATCAGGCAAAGTATTCCATTCACATGCTGATTATGTATATACACGTTTTCTTTTCCATTCATCATTATGATTAGGCAGATGAGATCCCATTATTCTAGGTAGACAGAACAAAATCAATTTTGTAGAATCCCCTGCTCATGACTGAAATATTGCAAAAGCACACTACTTGGATCCATGATGGAAGAATTCACAGGAGACAATACAAGTGAAGGTTATTAGATCATGATCATGTAAATCAAGGATGAGTTCAGCCCATATTTCAGTCATCACACTAGTGGAACACAGCTGTAGAATAAGGTATGAATGGAACCAGCACTGAAGCAGCCATTAGCACGCTGAAACTGACTCCAGCAATAGATATGATGAAAAGCCCTGAAGAATTTCAGACCTTGGTGTAAGGTTACCCAATACTTTATGGCTATATAGATGTTTGGAAGATTATTTTCAAAATCTATGATTTTTTTCCACTAATATTGAACTGCCACTTATGCAAAAAGGTCACCCAGGCTACATTTACAAAGTGGAGCTATTTTGGGATACCAGAAGTATCCTGAAATAGCTATTCCATGTCTTTAAAGCAGCCTGTTATTCCGGCATCCCTGCAACTCTTGTTCCATGAAGGTTAAGGGACATTTTGGAATAGTGCTTTATTTTGAAATTGCCTTGAAATAAGCTACGCACATCGTGTATTTTATTTTGAGGTAAGAGTGGTCTGTTTTTATTGTGGCTTCTGCCATTTGTCTTCTTTCAGACAGAACTGGTCTTTTTAATTAGGTGGCTCTTTCAGTCAGAGCATTCAACAGGATTTCTCCCCTCTTGACCTTGTGGTAAACAAGGTGGTACACACACTTTCTCTATTCTCTGTTTTTCAGAACTTCACCTTACCTACAAAATATACATTTTTCCAATTCACTCCCCTTGACTGTGCTAACTATTTGATTATCTGTTATTTCTGATTCTCTTCCCTCAGCATTCTCCAACATTTGAGTCATAGTAACCAGTTTGATTTTCAAAATTCACATCCATAATTGTAGCAATATTTATAGATATTTTATTCATAATTTTCTTTGTCATTCCACTAGTCATACTTGCCTTCTTAAGCTTCCACATTTTCTGACTGCTGCATCACTTCTCCTAGTGCTTCTCCCCCCTGCGTGTTTTTGTATGTGCATGTATAATACACACACATCATTTGCACACATTTAGGATTTTTCTCAAGCCTTTGGATCCCTCTTCATTTTTCTTTTTTTAAAAGCCAACTATTGTTTGCTTTAGCTTCCTCCTTCCCTTTCCCAAATTATGACAGAGATTGAAAACTATAAAGGAAGCATTTTTAGTAAGTTTCATTTCTTTGTTTTGTTTTATTTGTCTACTAGCACAGTAATTCACTGTTTGACTTATTTGTAAAATTTATAAATTATTTGTAGTATGACTTTGTCTATTTCAACTTTCAGGAGTTGGATTGTGATGCCTTTTTCTGGAGATTAAAAAGCCATCAGCTATCAGAAATATCTGTGCCTTGTAGCCACTTATTGACCCTGATCAAGTCATCTCTAAGGAAACTGAGCGTCTTGAGTTTTACACTAGCAGGGAGTTCTTTTGGAACTTCAATAATTCTTATAGCTTTTTCCAGTTTTCAGCATCCGTTTAGAACTGTGGACAATAGAACTAGACAATAAATTCCAAGAACAGTCTTCCTAACACCCAGTGCAGATGCAATACCACTTCCTTGGGGTATGACTACACTACAGCACTAATTCGAACTAACTTAGTTCGAATTAGTTAATTCGAAATAAGCTAATTCGAACTAACGCATCCAGACTAAAAAAACTAGTTCGAATTAGCGTTTTGCTAATTCGAACTAGCATGTCCACACAGAGTGGACCCTGAACTGGGGTTAAGGATGGCCGAAAGCAGAGCCAGCAGGGCATCAGAGGAGGACTTAAAGCGTGGAGCTGCTGTCGCAGGCTAGCTGAGGGCTGTGCTTAAAGGAACCCGACCCCCACCCCGGACAGACAGTTCTCAGGGGTGCCCCGCTTGCAAAGCAGTCCTGGCTTGGATTGCCCGGAGTACCCACACTGGGCACATCACAGCACTCGGCCATCAGACCGGCTGCACTTGCCGCAGGCTGCCATCTGGGGAGAGGGGGCAATTGGGGGGCTGCAGGAGAGCTTCCACCCCCAGAAGCCCGCAGAGCCAGCCCAGTCCTCCCCATCGGGGGCTCGTACCCCATTCCTCCCTCACCTCCTTCCACTTACCCCACCCTAGCCCCCCTTCCTGATGTACAAAATAAAGGACAATTGTGTTCAAAAATAGAATCTGTCTTTATTGAACAAAACTGGGGGAGACTGGGAAAAGGAGGTGGGAGAGGGGAAGAGAGAGAGTGGGAGAGGGGAAGGCAACTACAATGATGAGGGGTTTGGAACAGGTCCCATATTAAGAGAGGCTAAAGAGACTGGGACTTTTCAGCTTAGAAAAGAGGAGATGGGGGGGATAGGACAGAGGTCTATAAAAGCATGAGTGGGGTGGAGAGGGTGCATACAGAAAAGTTCTTCATTAGTTCCCATAATAGAAGGACTAGAGGACACCAAAGGAAAGGAATGGGTAGCAGGCTTCAAACTAATAACAGAAAGTTCTTCTTCACAAAGCAAATAGTCAACCTGTGGAACTCCTTGCTGCAGGAGACTGTGAAGGCTAGAACTAGAACAGAGTTTAAAGAGAAGTGAGATCAATTCATGGAGGTTGGGTCCATGGAGTAGTATTAGCCAGGGAGTAGGAGTGGTGTCCCTGCCCAAAGTTTGTGGAAGGCTGGAGAGGGATGGCACAAGACAAATGGCTTGGTCACTGTCTTTGGTCCATCCCCTCTAGGGTACCTAGGGTTGGCCGCTGTCGGCAGACAGGCTACTGGAGTAGATGGACCTTTGGTCTGACCCAGTACGGCCATTCTAAGCTCAGGGCTCAGGGTCGGGGGTCTCAGTGGACCACCTTGATTTTCATGCACACCTGCTCCTGGCTGGCCAGGCTGGCAGCTCTCCTGCCCTAGACGGCCACTTTCCTGTGCCTAGTGCGGAGGTCGTGGACGAGGTCGACGATGTCTGCACTGGACCAGGTGGGTGCCCACCTCTTGCAGTCCTGGGCAAGCTCTGGGGAGCCGCCAACCTGGTCCCGGGAAGAGGGGGAGGGCTGGGGGGCATCGGGTGGCTGGCTCGAGCCGTTCCAGGTGCAGGGTCTGCTAGCTGGGTGCTGGCAGGTTTGCACCTGGCACGGGCACCGTAGCCAGCCCGTGCCACTTTAAGGGCTCCGGGGCCGGGAGGGGGGCATACGAGTTTCCCTGGTGGTGCCCAGAGTGGCCACCAGGGAAACCTGGGGAGGGCTAGCCTCCCACTACTTCGAATTAAGGGGCTACACAGCTCTTAATTCGAACTAGTATGTTCGAACTAGGCTTAGTCCTCGTACAATGAGGTTTATCTAGTTCGAACTATGTGCTCCCCTAGTTCGAATTAAGTTCGAACTAGCGGAGCGCTAGTGTAGCGCATATCAAAGTTAATTCAAACTAACGTCCATTAGTTCGAATTAACTTTGTAGTGTAGACATACCCTTACTTCTGATTTATATCCTCTTGCTTATACATCCAGGGATTGTGTTAGCCCTCCTTACTACAGAATTGTCCTAGTAGTTCATATTAAAATGTTTATTTTCCATGACCCCTTAGTTATTAAGTTACTTAGTACCACCTCATATCACTGCATTCCAGGATATAGTCACCTTGAAAACCTCCTTTTAAATAAAACACATTTCAAAAATTGAGCTCTCATATCTTACCATAGATATCTGATCATATCTCTTTAATTCCGAGTAAATTGCACTAGTTATATTGCATGACTAGAGTCTGAAGACTTTGTAATTAAACAAAGTAATCTAAATGCTCTTGTTACTGTGAAGGTCAAGTAAGTCTTCGAATATTCCTGAATGCTAGAAATATTGAATTGCTAACAATTCTCTGAGATATCCAGAAAATAATGTTAGTTTTTTAATTTAAACTTTATGATTTATTAGGTGCGATTTTCACATCAAAGTTAGCAGAATTTATGGGCTAGCTTCTGAAACCTTTTAAAGGGATTACTCCTGAGAGTAAATGCTACTCAATGTAATTAAAAAATAAGACAGTTAAATGTGCTCATTTGATAATTCAAGACTCAATAAACATACACAGAGTATTAGTATAGGTTTTAAGACAGCATGTTACCAAATATTTACCAGCAGTTATCGTATTTTTACCACCAAATTATTTGTGAAGTAGTACAATAAATCAGTTTCTCTCAATGTCAGTTGTTACTATGGAAAAAGAATGAGCAGTCTTATGGCATCTTAAAGGCTAACAGATTTATTTGGTTAGTCTTTAATCTGTTAGTCTTTAAGATGCCACAGGACTGCTTGTTTTATTTTGTTTTGTTGCAGATACAGACTAACACAGCTACCCCTCTGAGACTATGAAAGAAGAGTCATACATAAAATTAATATTAACTGAAGTAAAACTCAAAAACCTTTGATGAACCAACACGGTGAAATCCTGGTTTCATTAAAGTCAAAGAGGGTATGTTTACACAACAGCGTTATTTTGGAATAATTGACATTATTTTGAAATAACAAAAAGAGTGTCTACACTACAAGCCTTTATTTCAAAATGGGGTTGAGCTGGAGGATTTCTTACTCAAACTCATGGTAACCTTCATTTTATGAAGGAGTAAGAGAAGTTGAAGTAAGAGTGTTCTTCCTTCAACTTCCTGCTGTGCAGATAGCACCAAAAGCTGAAATAAATTATTTTGACTTAAGTTATGCAATCGACACAGCTGAAGTTGTGTTACCTTATTCCGACTTTAGCCCTGCTGTGTAGATATACCCTGAGGCTACGTCTACACTGAAGGCTTCTTGTGCAAGAACTGTTTTGCGCAAGAGTTCTTGGGCAAAAGTTCTTGCGCAAGTGTGCATCCACACTGCCATGTGCTTTTGCACAAGAGATGTGCTTTTGCACAAAAGCATCCATGGCAGTGTGGATGCTCTCTTGTGCAAGAAACCCCTGTTGCCTGTCCACACTGCCTTCTTGTGGAAGAGCTCTTGTGCAAGAGAGCTTATTCCTCATGGGGAGAGGAATAACTCTTGTGCAAGAAACCCTATTTTCTGATGCTTTACTGTAAATTTACTTACGCAAGAACGCGCGTGCAGTGTAGACGCTCTGCAAGTTTTTGCCCAAGAACAGCTGTTCTTGTGCAAAAAGCCTGCAGTGTAGACATAGCCATAGAATATAGAGAGGGAATGTTGAAGTTTCCTAGAGCTAAAAAACACCAAGTCATAACACTAACCAAGCTGCAAAATGAGCAGCTGCAATGGTTTTACAATAGTAAGCACCTTTGTATAGCAGAGTAAACCTAATAAATTAGGTCTAGACTATGGATTGGAGGGAAAGCTACAATGTATTAATTTTTTTTTGAGACAATGACTCATGCAACTACTATCAATGTGTACTGTCTCAAACATACATGAAGAGACAATGAGTGAAATACTACTTTTATCTGTTTTCTTACCAGGAAAAAGAAGGAAGGAGGCAGGGGGAAATGAGAAGTTATTTTTCTTCTGGAACCAATTTTCTAATTTTATACAGAAACAAAATGAAGTTTTCAATTACAACTTCTTAGGAATTTCCATTTGAATGATTTTCCGATCGAAAAAGCAGTTTCTGCAAAATCAAAAATTTTCACAAGAAAATTTTAATTGTGCCAAAAAATATCTTCATTACTTACAATATTAACTCTCAAAGAATGAAACAAAAACTGTTTTCATTGCGAGCCATATTTTAAGTTCTGAGTACCTTGTTTAGGTGCATAAACATAAACGAAGCCTTACTTGTGGGTGGGAAGAAATTCCTTTTTCTTTTATTTTGAGGAGGGACAAATTTATTTGTAATACAAACATCTTTTCAATTAATTTTGCCCGAGCAGTGTAACTTTATTATAGTGAAGCATTAAGTGTTTAAACACTCAAAGTCCTAGTCTAGAAACATACTGAGTCAGACTCACAAGTCTTCTTTTTGATCATCACCATTAATCATAACACCCTTGTAATAGGCTTACAGATATTATTTATATTCAGCTTGCTGCTACGTTATTTCTTGTGTCACTGTCACTATCTTCATCTTCCTCACTGTCATTCTTCCACATTACCATATTATTTTTCCTTCTCTGTTTTCCTTGAGTCTTTGCCATAGTCTATCTGAATCTCTAAATATGTTTTTCTTTTTATTCATTCCTGACAAACATTCACCTCAGATCAGGTTTCTTTCACATTCTCTTACATTTCAAGCATTCTACGGTGTAATAAAATGGCATGATTTTTAATTGAAGATATACATGCAAGCTTCAGTTTCTATTTAGCAGCAAAAGATGCTACAGAACTGCAATCACCTTTGTCATTGAAATCTCCATTGTCTTGGCTTACATTGTACATAAAGTCTTCATCTGAAAATAAGCAGTCTGGAATGTGTTCTGAGGTCCACAGAGTAATCCAATTCAGAGAGAATGACTGGGAGTCATTAAATTTTCCCTCACATTACAATGCTTTGATGACCTTATCAGCTTTGTCACATAAGCACTAACACATTTTTCTACACCCAAGTAGTGCTTATGAAATCTTATCATATTTGGCTGTCACTTTAAAATGATCACTATTTCATTGAAAATACTGTTAATTTAATTTCTCTATTGCCATTAAATTAAGGGATTAAATGTGTCTTTCATCTTATTAAACCAAACTAAGGCAGGCAGAATACTCTTGTCTCCTGACAATCTTCTAAATAGTCCATAGCAGCTGATTTCACTGTTCTAAATGTAAATAATTTGACTGGCCTTCCCCTGACTCACTGAATATTCCCACTATTTAAATGATGCTTCCTGTAGCTCCAGAATTATTTCCAGGTGTATATAATGCCAGTGGAGATTGCTTTTTGAGTGGGCAGCCTGACTGTACATTTAGTCATATATTGTCTGGAATACTTTTAGTACAAGACACCGAGTAACTGCTGGACACAGATGTAAATGAGTGCTCAGTACAAAAGATAGTACTCAGGAAAAGAATCAAGTTTATAGTATGAGTGACAATATCGTCTGTCGGACTACTACCTTATTTGCTCTATAACAGCAATGGACAATCTAGGCTAGAGAGTGGACTGCATAAGTGGCCCTCCGTCACAGTGGGCTACAAGTTTGTCAGAATCCAGAGAGTCTCCCAAGTTAGAGTAGTTTTGCTAACTGCTCTTAAGTACCTAGAATTTGCTGACTGAACAGTAGCAGCGCTTTGACTGAATGCAGAGGGATCACACAACTGTTACAGTTAATGTTGTGTGCAGTCAGCAAGCACCTCACTTCACATGCCTTTGTTTTACATGTGTGTCTTCTTACTAATACCAATAGGAAAAAAAAAATCTATGTGGACAGAAACCTGAAGAAGCTGGCAAACCTGTATGTAGCAAAGATAAAAAAAAGGCCAAACATAAAACTCTTAGGAATGCATGTTCCCCATCATTGCTGTAGAATTTGAAGCATGAATAGCAAATGTGATTCTTCTTCTTGCGTCTGGGAATTCTGGGTGATCTGGTAGAGATGTTTAGACCTCAGCTCAAACCGGGGCCACTGGGAAGCCCTTTGTGGATCGACTACCATCTCATCTACGCATGAGAGTCCACCAAGTCTAGTGAAATTGGGTCCTCTTCAGGAGATGAATGGGATGGGGAGGTGTCTCTGGTGCCTTGATCTCCAGAACCTCCTCCTTGTCGGCCAGCTCCCAAGGGTGGGCCTCCTGTGGCTCTTCACTGAGGTAGTCTCCATTCAGCCCGGTCTGGGTGGGTGGTCTCCCGAGGCTGGCCTCTCAGAGGAGGGCAGTAAATCCCAGCCAATAGCAGCCCAATACAATGGGGTAGGCTAAAGTAGGAACCACCCCTACCAGCATCTCTTTGGTCATCCCTCGGATGGTTACGAGGACCCTAACCCAGAGATAAGCTTTTAAATCACCATGAATGCACCACAGCCACAGCTCTCCTTCTGGCTCTTCAGTGTCTGGGAGGACGTCTTTATGGATGAGGGTCTGGCTACATCCCAAATCTAGGAGGGCTATCACCTGCTGTGATTCTGCCTGTCCGGGTGAGCCTGGGTGTCAGCCGTGCAGACCTGGCCATAGCTGCAGTCTATTTCCGTACAGTCCCATGTGGCCACATGAAAAACAGGGTCTTGATTCTGTGTGGGCCAGCCGTGTAGAATCCTCATGTTGCAGGATATGCCACCACTCCTGCGGCACCAGGCGGGAGCCTTTAGGAATTTCCCGGGTGAACAGGTGCTTGGAGTCCCCACCCTGATTTTCAGTCGAGCCTGCCTCCACTCGGGTACTGTCCTTGTTTGGGGCAGAGGCATCCAAAGCCACTGGGTTCTCAGTGGCCAGAAAGTCCTCCATCAGTGTGACCAACTCTGAGAGAGCTGTTGGGCAGTGCCAAGGGACCCAGGCTCAGCCACAAGGTGGGAGCACCTGGGTAAATTGTTCTAGTGCCACTTGTTCTATGATTTCTGATGATGACTTCTGCTCGGCCGAAGCCAGCATTGGCAGAGAGTTTTAACTCTGACAGAAACTTGAAAACTTTATGCCACTCCATGTTTGGCAGGGAGAAAACCAAAAAATAATTTACTTTTTTTTTTTAAGTTCACTGAGGGATGTCCTCAGCCCCTTACATCAGGGGCAGAATCTGTATCCACATTCTCCACCAAGTGTAGCCAGTTTGGCTTTCCTGGAGGGGTTCCTCCACATCTGGGTCATTAGGTGGCCACTCCGCCCCTCTGCACTGGCCCTTTAAGCCAAAGCCCCAAGTCATTAGTCCATGCCCAGCCTTCCTTTAGGTGAGGCAGCACACACAGTGAGTATAAAAGCCCGGCCCTGGTTCAGGGCAGGCCAACAACCCAGTTAGTTCAGGTTCCCAGACCTGACTGAGGGTGGGGCAACAAATGAACAGTTAGCAGTCTTAAGGGCCCGGGCCTTGTTTCAGACTGGGCAGCAAACACAGATAGTACAGAAGCCAGGCCCTGGTTCAGGGCGGGCCAGGAACAAATACAGGCAGTTTATCAGTGAAAGGCCAGGCCCTGGTTCAAGGTGTGGCAGTAACAAACATTGTTAGTGGAAAGGAACGGCCAGACCCTTGGTTCAGGGCATGGCAACAACAAACGCAGTCAGTTAGTGAGGAGTGGGCAGGCCCTTGATTCAGGGCGTGGCAGCAACAAACAGACTTGGATCTCCTTATTCAGGAGTGGTGCAGGCCAAGCGCCTGCAGTGGCAACAAGGGAGAGGTTGCCACCTGGTAGGTGGGTGGCGGGAGGGGTCACAGGCCTGCCCACTCCACTGCGCCCCAGTCCAGGGCCCTAGGAGCAGCAGTGCAGGCTGTGACAGGCTCAGCAGGGGCTCCAGCCTGAAACGCGCCAGCCTTGGGGCGTTTAACTGTCCCCACTAACCCCTGAGCCACTTCCCTTCTCCCCCTGAGCCAGTACCTGGGTTTCTGGCTGTGTAGTTGGGGAGTCCAGGGTGGTCTTGTCCCATTGTGGTCCAGGTGGTCCGGTCCAGTCCTCTGCCACTTGCAGGTCCGAGGGGCTCAGCCAGTTCCTTGTGCAGGCTGTGGCAGGCATCTGGGCTGGTTCTCTGAGTCAGGCTCTGTCAGGGGTTCGGGCCAAGGCTTAGGCCTTGGCAGCTGCAGTGGTCTTTCCCAGTTCCTGGGCACAGGCTGGGGTATGGAATCAGGCTGTCCCTTTGGATCTGCAGGGGATGATATGGTTGGAGGCCTGGGCAGCCTCAGCCTCCCAAGCAGGTAGTCGGCTCCAGGCACAGAAGTGGTTGAAGGCCCAGGCCAAGCCTCAGTCCTAACCTCCCAGGCTGGGAACACTGAGCAGAACTCTGGTTCCTCCGCAGTCTGGGACCTGACTGAGTCCAGAGGCTGGGATTTTACCTGGGCCCATGCCCTGAGTTCCTGTCAGGTGTTGGGGCAGGGTCAGGCTATGCCCAACATGGTGGCCAGAGGGTTTTCTCCTCCTCCGTGTCAGTGGACGGCCACTCCACACCACTGCAGAGAAGGAGGAGAGGGAGTAGGATGCAGATGCTGCTCTCTTCCTCCTCTCCTCCCCCCCCCGTTCCTGCTGCCTGCACCAGCCAGAGCTCTCCCAGCCCCGCCCAGCCACCTCCCCCCCCCCCCCCGCTGTTGAAGCCTCACCTGCTGCTGGACCTCACTCATGGGGTTCTCCACCCCCTGAACCCCTCTGTGCCTACTCCTGCCAGCCTGCCCCCCCTTACCTGCTCCAGGAGAAGAGGAACCCACCAGCACCCACCACCAGAAGCCTTCCCCAGCTGGCAACCACCCACCTGCTGCTGCTGCCCTGCTACCTGCACCCCACCGAGGGAGAAGAGGATTGCCGATTGCACTGTGGAGGGGGTTTGTTCCTCAGAACTGAGTTTTTTCACCTGCTCTTGGGGTGATGGTGGACTGAGTCACCCAGAGGGGGCTGGAAGAGTGGCATTGAGCCCTCCTCCTAGTCCAGCTGCCCCCCCATAGCACCACCCCCATAACCCTCTCCATCAACCTTGTACCACCTGGACTTGCCCCTCCGTGGGGCTAACTACTCCCCCCACCTTTTTACCAGCTGGGACTGTTCCATTGCAGCAGCGGGTGAGGACTGAGCCCCCTACCAGTGCCCGTAGGTGTGCTCCCATCTCTGCTTTGGACTTGGCCCCCCTCCCTCAGCAGTGTTTCATGGGGGGGGGGACCTTCACCCGTGTTCTTCCTGCCCTGCCCTCCACTGCAGAAGCCTTGCCCACCCGACCCATTAGCCAGTTCTGTTTCCCTCTCCTTCCCTCCCTCCGGGTATGTCTACACTACCCCCCTAGTTCGAACTAGGGGGGTAATGTATGCATACCGAACTTGCTAATGAAGCCCGGGATTTGAATTTCCCGGGCTTCATTAGCATAAAGCCGGCGCCGCCATTTTTAAAAGCCGGCTAGTGCGAACCCCGTGCCGCGCGGCTACACGCGGCACGGGCTAGATAGTTCGGACTAACAAGCCATTCCGAACTATCTGTACGCCTCGTTCCACGTGGAACGAGGTGTACAGATAGTTCGGAATGGCTTGTTAGTCCGAACTATCTAGCCCGTGCCGCGTGTAGCCGCGCGGCACGGGGTTCGCACTAGCCGGCTTTTAAAAATGGCGGCGCCGGCTTTATGCTAATGAAGCCCGGGAAATTCAAATCCCGGGCTTCATTAGGAAGTTCGGTATGCATACATTACCCCCCTAGTTCGAACTAGGGGGGTAGTGTAGACATACCCTCCCTGAGTTTGCTGACCAGCCACGCCTAGCCTCAGTTTGTTTTACTGGCCCCACCCTCATTTAGCTAGCTGCAGTGTGCATCCGGTCCCTGCCCCGAGTGCTTGTGCCGCTCCCTTTCTCCTCCCCTTTTTAGTTAGCTCCCCACCCCAATGGCCTCATAGTCCCCTTTCATACCCCAGTGCAGTCGGACCTCCTCATCAACCTCCTCCTGGCCTTACCGAAAGCTACCATCTACAATACCAGGAGGAGGATGCTGAATGAGGGGGTTCTCTGCGACTGTGGGGCCTACTTCCGTTCCTCCATTGTGTCATGTATCCGGGCAGAGTTCCTCTGGGTGGTGTCCACTGGCTCCATTGATAGCTTTGAGGATTAGTGGGTGCTGTCCAGGGTTCTCTGCTCAGTGTCCCCATCCGGTTCCCTTGTTTTGAACCTGTGACCTGCACCTCTTTATCCTTTTGTCATTATTTGTCCTCCCGTGATTAGTTGAACATGGGTCCAGTTGTCCCTCCTGCAAGGCTGGGGGAGGGGCTTTTAGTCCACCTACCTTCCCATGGTTTTCAAATAGTACCCCACTACACAGGTAAATGTAGAAAGAAAACTAACAATGCAGTCTTGTGATCAAGGCAGTTAAATGTTGCACAGGTGAACCTGTCTCTGTACTGGCTTGATCATAGATATACTATATAGCTGTGTCTACATTGGCAAGATTTTCTGCAAAAGCTGCGGCATTTGTGCAAAATCTTGCCACCTGTCTACACTGGCCACGAGTACTTGTGCAAGAACACTGAGGTTCTAATATATAAAATCAGTGCTTCTTGTACAAATACTCTGACACTCAGGGATAAGCCCTCTTGTGCAACTGTTCTTGCGCAAGAGGCCAGTATAGACAGGCAACGTTAATTTCTTGAGCAAGAAAGCCCGATGGCTAAAATGGCCATCAGAGCTTTCTTGCACAAGAGTGTCTACGGATGCTTTTGCGCAAAAGCACATCTCTTGCACAAAGGCACATGCCAGTGTAGATGTTCTCTTGCGCAAATACTTTAACACAAAAACTCTTGCGATAAAAGTATTTGCACAAAATCTTGCCAATGTAGACGTAGCCTGTGTGTGAATATAAGTAACCTAAACCAAAATTATGGCAAATGGATATCAGTTGTGTGGGTTTTTTTTCATTTTCTGGATGCCCAAATTGATACTATTGAAGCTTGATTTTTATGTCTCCGCTGCACTTTTAGCTGCAGACAAAAAATCTAGGAGCTGTAGCTGACCAATGGATCGCTCAAGGCTGTGAAAATTTAGCAGAGGCCTGGATGAAAAACAGGGGAAGTTTTAATCCAAACCTCAGCAACATCATTTTTCACAGCTTACAAAACATCTGTAATATTCTACCATGCATTCTAGTCTGATGATAAATTAATATTTGTGAAACACTCAAATCCTATGGAGATAAAGAAAAATCACATGGAAAATGAATAATTTGATATTCTGTGAAGGGTCTGCATGGCAGGCACAAAATAAAACTTAGGGCCAATATTGAATGAGAATGATAACGAGAAATATTTACACCTGTCTCATTGTCTAAGCAATGTCCAACTTGTGTATCGTCCACATGCATTGTAACACAGTTTAATTATCTGATCTCTCATCATTTTTGTACAAAACCCCTGCCTCATTCTATATACAGTCACTATAAAATACACACACACACACACACACACACACACACACACACACACACACACACACACACACTCTTTATGGCTTTAATTCAATAGTGGGCAACCTGCCCATCAGAGTTCTATGTGTGGTCCATGATACATTTTTATTTTACTATTGTCCATGTGCACAGTTGCCAGATTCCACCGGTTCCCATCTGCATCTTTTTTCCCTACTGGTGTTACTAAAGTGACTGTCCTCTAAACTAAATGTATAAGCTGTATGTTTACAAATGTCCCTGTGCATACACTTGGTTGGTCCCTTTCCCTGTATAGTGGACTCTTCCAGCATATATATTTACAAACAACGGTCACAAAGTCCATTGTTTTCTTCCACACCCTGGCTGAGGAATCCCTGGTGTCACCAGAGCTAGCTACAGTGGGTGGCCCTGGCCAGGAAACCCTGGGGAACCTTCAGTGGCAGCAGGACCAGCGGGACTGGCAGTGGCCGGGTGGTCCTGTCTGGAAATCCCCAGGAAAACCCTGGTGGTAGTGGGGCTGGCGGCAGCTGGGTGGCCCCATCAGAGAAACTCCGGGGAACCGCTTGCAACACTGGAGCAAGCAGCATCCAGGTGGTCCTGTCTGAGAACCCCGATGGACCATTGCAGCAGCAGGTGGGCAATGGGTGGAGAATCCCTGCCAGGCCATTTTAGCTGGGCAGGTGGAACAGTGGGGAGCTCCTGCGGGTCAGCTTTAGTGGGGCCAGCAGCAGCAGGGGAGGGAACCCCAGGGAGAGGAGCTTGGGAGTGGAGCAGCCAGCAGGGAAGCATTTACCTACACTGGTCTGGCAAGTTTCTTGGTTCAGGACCACTCAGGTTACCAGGGTTTTGGACGAGGGAGGTCCCGCCTGTATTTTATGCAAAGTAGAACAGCTTCAACAGGAGGCACGGGACGTTCTGCTATATTTCATGGTGGTGCTGGGAAAATGTGGTAGGCATTCCCTAAGTGGCTTCAGTATTGGCCCACAGGCAAGGTAGATGGAAGATGTGTACTAGTTTGTCAATCCTACCAGAAGTCTAGGAACCTGAGTGGTCCTGAATTAGAGCTCAGAACTTAGGTGGTTGTTGACATCCACATTGGCAGAAAGCTAGGCACCAGGAGAGTTTAATGGAGGAAACTTAGATGCCTTGGGAATTCAGGAACAAACATAGTTAAGTCATAGTTTAGCGGGTTTCAGGGGATCTAAATTTTGGACTTAGGCACATAATGAGGAAATTGGTTGCCAAAACTCCTTTTGAAGACGAGATTTAGACATCTAAATCAATTTGGCATTGCTATGCAGATGTCTAAATATTTTTTAAAGTCTGAACACTAGTCCACAGAACCTATCAACCCAATTAGAAGCATGGCACTATTGCACTAGGCACTGTGCAAACACAGAGAGAGACATAGGGCCTGCTTAGAAAACTTTCCATTTAAGAAAAAATAGGAAATCCAATGGTTGAGCTGATGTAGAGAGGCTAATCCATGGGATTTCCTCCTCTCAATACCAGTTTTAATACCCCCCTGACACAAGCACTAATATGTGACAAGACTTCTGCTATCTTATGGTGCATCTATACAACAGGGCTTTTTTCGAAATAAGCTACGCAAATTGAGCTACATCAATTGTGTAACTTATTTCAAAATAGCTTAATTCAAGTTTTGGTCCTGTTTACACAGCACTTGTTTTGAAACAGAACTCTCTTCCTCTGACTTAACCTTACTCCTCATAAAATCAAGGTTTTAGGAGTCAGAGTAAGAAGTCCTCCAGCTTGACAGTATTTTGACATTATGTGGAAATAACTGCCGGCTGTGTAGATGTGGACTCTGTCATTTTGAAATAATGTTGCTGTGTAGACATAACCTTAGAGGGATGAGAAGCAAGCAATGGAAGTGTTTCTTAACAGTTCTCCTTGTTTCAACCACAATTTGCTCCCTTGCAATTCACACAGTGGAGAATAAAATGGAGTCCAATAATGTTCTCTGACTATATCAACTGATGCCAATTGTTGCAGCTTGTAGGGTTGTTTGCGGAAACAGTAACATGAAAGCTGTTTCTGGAACAAAAACTTGGCAGAATATATAAATATTAGAGTAACTGTGTAGGACTGCTTTCTACAGTAATATAAGGCCATAACTAGACTATTTCTCAGCATACAATCTCTGCTTTTCACATACTGGAGTGAGCAACAGAACATTTGCATTAAATATAAATGTCAAAGAACCATGTTTGTACATTACAATAAGAAGCCAGTTTACATATGTGTACTGAAAATTGCAATTAATATTTTCAAAGTTATATTTTAATTGTACATTCATAGGCATTTTAATTTGATTAATAAAAACAAAAATAAAGTTAGAAGAGGAATCTGTCACCAATATGTTTCTGAGCTTTTTAATCACCTGATAAGAACGCTAATGTGAGTAATCAAAATAAAATTATGATAAAATACATTTTCACTCAGGTCTTTAACTCAAATGTAATTCTTTAGAGTAATTAGATGAAGGATAGGGGAAGTAGTACTGTCGTCATTTTGCAGAAGAAAAACTGAGGCTCAGAGTAATTCAACAATTCGCCAAAGGTCCCATAGGGGAGCTGTGATTAAGCCCAGAACTGAGCCCAGAACTCTTGAGTTTCAATCCAGTGCCTTGGCTGCAAAGTTACACTCATGCTCAGGTGAAGGGTTGGGGAAGTGAGGAGGAAAACATACTAGTTTTTGAATTTTGTCAACCACTCGGGGGCTGTGCTCTGATAGCAGAAAACATTTCAATTTTCTATTTTATTTTCTGTATTCACTCCTGGGATAGTCAGGTCTTAAAAAAAAAAAAAAAAAAAAAAACACCACAGCAAAAGTAATTGTCATATCTAAACTTCTTGACATCCTTTACCTAAATAGGATCTATGTGGATCAGAGCAAGAACTTATTTTATCATAAAGCTGTAATAAGCACCTACACAGAGAGGCCATATTTGCCTCCCAAATCAGAATGGTAGTGTAGATAGAAAGCTTGTGATACATCAAGTGCTGACAGGTATACAAGGCCTCCTGGTTTGTATTACTTCTACATGATGGCTTGCTTAGAGGACTGACTGTGTTGCAGATCTATCCATCCTGAAAGCCTCAGCTGTCTCTCCTAAGGTTTCATACTGCCATCCATTCTCGTAGAATATAAGCAGGGCCGTCTCGAGCTATTCCTGCGCCGGGGCAGCGGGCACGTGACGCATGCATGGCTTTGCCCCCAGGTGCATGGCGCATGTGCAGTCCCACCCCCTGGCATGCAGCGCCCCTTAGAGCTGCCATCAGGCACTGCGCAGCCCCCAGCCCTGGGCGCGCGGCGCCTGATGGCAGCTCTAAGGGGTGCTGCGCGGCCGGCCACATGGCACCCCTTACAGCTGAAATCAGGCACCCCCCCCTATAGGTCGGTGCCCCAGGCAGTTGCCCGGCTAGCCCCCCACTTAATCTGGCCCTGAATATAAGCAACTTCCACCTAAAACCAATAGCAAAATCAAGTTCCCTGTGGGCTTATTGGAGAATCCAACAATTCTCTCTTTTCAGAATTAAGACTTTTGAACTCTGTTTTTTGAGGACTATCTAAACATCTTATCAGCATCACTTCCAGTGATCCAATGGCAGCCACTGCTATTGATTTTGATGCTCTGTTATCAAGCAGATAGGCACTGCTGAAATGAAAGACAAAAAGGCTGCTTCTCATAGCTATCCACTGGATGGGAGACCCGTCTGTATTTTAAAGGTGCATTAAGTGGAAAAGAGAATGGTATATTTCTTCCAATGATCAAATCCTTTGTAAAATAAACGGGAAATTTAATACCAAAGGTTTAATCTTATAGCGCTGTATTTGTGATATTACTGCACCGTAAAATTCCATAGTCACAACTTTCCCAGTTCCTCCCTTGTAAGAAACTATTTTTAATAATAATTGCATTAACATCATCTTCAATTTCATTGCCATTTCTCATGGACCTGGACCTTAATCTTTTAACAGTTATACTCCCTTTTACCTCTACCAGGTAAGTCCCCGGTTCCACAACCTTCCCAATAACAGTCTTCTCCCTCCCCATAGTTACTCCATGAGCTGTACATTGCACTATAATGTAGATTTCCTTCATTTCCTTCTGAAGACAAACACTGTAGACCCTGACAGGAAAAAAAAAAGTGAAGTTTGTGCATGACTGAGTGAAAACAAACTGACGGGCCTAAGTCACATTGCAACATTCTGTACATCAAAGTAGTGTCTTATGGTTATGATATGATTTGTGTACATCCGTGGTTCCCAACCCGGTGCCCACGGGCGCCATGGCGCCCGCCGGGCTCTTTACATGCGCCCGCGGAGCAATCTGGGCTGGCAGATGCCAGCCCCGGGCACATGGCCGGTCCCAGCCCCGGGTGCGCCGCGTGTGCCCTGGCCTCGGCCTTGGCCCCGCCCCCGGGGGCGCCGCGCGTGCCCTGGCCCCGGCGCCGGCCCCGGCCTTGGCCCCGCCCCCGGGGGCACCGCGCGTGTCCTGGCCCCGGCCTTAGCCCCGCGGCACTTACGGGGGGAGCGCTGGGCGCGCGGCGCTTGCCAGGGGGCGCCGGCCCCAGGCGCGTGGCTATGGGGGGGCCCCGCCCCCTGGCGCCCGGCGGGCGAACGGCCACGCCTCCTGGCGCCCAACAACCTGAAAAGGTTGGGGACCACTGGTGTACAGTATACCATGTAAGGTATCAGTTAAAAAGTCTTGGTGTGAGGAACATTAATATCTGTTGGCTTGTAGGTGAAGTTATAAAGCTTAGTTATGTGTGCGCTACTGAAATATGTTGTGAGGTTGAGAGATGCCCATTGCCAATCTATCAGTTACAACTAAGGGACAATGTGCTAGTGACCTGTTATAGGGAATCCACTTTTCCAATGGTCATCCCAGAAACTTCTCAGAGGGCACAGGTAGGCAATGGGGCTGATAGAAGCAGCAGCACAGGGGAGGGAGGGGCAGGCAGCAGGTACTACCTTCTCAACTCCTCCCTCACACTGTCTTCCTGGGACCTGTGGCCCAGGCTATGTCTTGCCTACCTGCCCTGGTTCAGTGCAGCTCTGGGAAGTGGCCTGCTTGTGGTATCTATGTAAGTGCAGAGCCTATCAGGTTTTCAATTTATTAGTAGCATCACAGTTTGTCAGGCAACCTAGTCTGGTGGATATGGAGATCTCAGAGGTCCCACAGTCCAGGTTGCACACGGGATGCTGTCACATACATAGATTGTAGTTTGTTGGGATACCATCCTTCCATTTTTTCTTCCCAAAACCTCAATTCAACTCCAGGCATCATCACTCAGGGATATTTATTAAACATAAAGCAATACTATACTGAGCTAATCATACTTAAAATGCAGAGGGGAGGAATGCAGAGTACATCACAGCTCCGAAGTTACACAGAAACTTTCTCCCTTGTTATGTATTACACATCTCATTGCATTTACCATACATTGCACAACACTCTTTTGAAAAGGCTGGGTTCCTTTGCTGGAACTAATCCCTGTGCAGAATATGCTGTCTACACACAGACCATGGTTCAACTTTCTCTTTACTTCATCTCTACATTCCTAACTCTTTCTTGTTAATTCATAGTAAAGAGTCCTTTGAATATTCACCTCCTGATCTTGATTGGCTTAAACAAGTGGTTCTCAACCTATATACTATTGTGGGCAGCATATGCAGATCTCCATGTGGAATGTGGGCTCCATCTACATGATATATATACTACATGTATGACCCTGAGGATGTCCCATGGCTCACAAATGTGTGGTGTTTGGACCACATGTGTTCTGTGATCCAGGAATTGGGAACCATTGGCTTGATGTTCTGGCTAGCCTACTGAACTATTTACTTAGCTTATTTAACACAAAACATTTTCAATCTTTTGAATCATTTACATTTCTAATTTTGTCTTCCAAAAATGAAGCCTCCCTCTGGGTATGTCTACACTACAAACTTAATTCGAACTAGCGGAGCGCTTAATTCGAACTAGGTAAACCTCATTCCACGAGGACTAATGCCTAGTTCGAATTAACTAGTTCGAATTAAGGGCTGTGTAGCCACTTAATTCGAACTAGTGGGAGGCTAGCCCTCCCCAGCTTTCCCTGGTGGCCACTCTGGGCACCACCAGGGAAACTCATCTGCCCCCCTCCCGGCCCCGGAGCCCTTAAAGGGGCACGGGCTGGCTACGGTGCCCGTGCCAGATGCAAGCCTGCCAGCACCCAGCTAGCAGACCCTGCACCTGGCACAGCTCGAGCCAGCCACCCGCTGCCACCCAGCCCTCCACCTCTTCCCCGGGACCAGGCTGGCGGCTCCCAGGAGCCTGCCCAGGTCCACAAGAGGCGGGCGCCCGCCTGGTCTAGTGCAGACATTGTGGACCTCATCCATGACCTCCGCACTAGGCACAGGAAAGTGGCCATCTAGGGCAGTATAGCTGCCAGCCTGGCCACCCAGGAGCAGGTGTGCATGAAAATCAAGGTGGTCCAGTGAGACCCCGACCCTGAGCCCTGAGCTTAGAATAGCCATACTGGGTCAGACCAAAGGTCCATCTAGCCCAGTAGCCTGTCTGCTGACAACGGCCAACAGTAGGTACCTTGGAGGGGATGGACCGAAGACAATGACCAAGCCATTTGTCTTGTGCCATCCATCTCCAGCCTTCCACAGACAGACACCAGGGACACCATTTCTACCCCCTGGCTAATAGCACTCTATGGACCCAACCTCCATGACTTTATGTAACTTCTCTTTAAACTCTGTTCTAGTTCTAGCCTTCACAGCCTCCTGCAGCAAGGAGTTCCACAGGTTGACTATTTGCTTTGTGACAAAGAACTTTCTGGGTATGTCTACACTACCCTCCTAGTTCGAACTAGGAGGGTAATGTAGGCATACCGCACTTGCAAATGAAGCCCGGGATTTGAATTTCCCAGGCTTCATTTGCATAAACTGGGTGCCGCCATTTTTAAATCCCTGCTCGTTTGAACCCCGTGCCGCGCGGCTAAACGTGGCACGAACTAGGTAATTCGGACTAGGCTTCCTAGTCCGAACTACCGTTACGCCTTGTGGAGGTGTTAGCCCTCTCCTAGACCACTTTGCCCTCCAGTTCCTTTCCCAGGCTCTCTGAATTGCCAGGTACTTTCTCACCACATTCCTAGCATCCCAGTTTCCCCACTTCATCACCCAGCTCTCAAATTTCACCCGTTGCTGTCTGCAACCCTTACCCCAGTGGCTGAAGAAGGAAGACCCTGGTTTTTTTCCACACATGGCCAGAGCAACTGGAAACTTAGCCCAAGAGGCCTCTCACCAGCCCCCCTCATGAACTGTGCTGAAGGCAGCATTGGGTCTTAAGTTGGGGGCGGGGTCTCTTGGTTTTGAATCAGACCATCAAGGTTTACAAATGGGTCCTCGCCCCACAAATGTTGAGATCTGCTATACTGTCATAGCAAGTTAGGACTGGAAAACAGTAGGAAGGAAAATGAGAGCCATATCCTGCAGAACTACCGAAGAAGAGAATCTATTGAAAACTCACCCCTAATTTGTAAATTTACAGTGGCAACTGTGTTCAATGGAAAGCATCAATACGCCAAAGGGAAACCTTCAAATAAACAAGTTAAGATCCTAGTGCCAAAAGTTATACCAGTAAATGAATCCCCTGAATTCTGAACCAAGAGTCAAGAAATGTCAAAATGCAGCAAAACAATAAATGTTGCAGCTGGAAAGTTAGGAAGAAATGGCAACATCATTGATTTGTAATAGCATGCTAAAATGTGTATACAAATAGCCATGAAAATGTGTGCTTTCAAGCTTTGTAAGCAGCAATTTCCTGCTTCCTACACAACTGCAAATTCTTGCAGTTTCTAGCTGGCATTAATTATTAAGAAAAATTACATAAAGTATACAAAAAAGCAGTAGTTCATATTATTCCTTCCAGTGAAGAATCCTGTGGGAGGAAGTTCTGAGGAAGAAAAACATCTGTGAGGAATTTTCCTTAATGATCCCCTCCATCTAGTTTCATTGGGTTCATTAGGGTTTGCTCTCATGCAGCAGTTTTGTATCCCAGTGTGTATGGCAGGGTAAAATCCAGTAACCTTCAGAGTACCATAATTATAGTGTTCCCCCAATGAGGCTTCAGTAGTACAAATTCCATCCAAATCATAACCCCTCTTGCATTCATAAGCATGTGGGCACCCCTGTTTTTGTAAACATTATGCTCTTCCTCCCCCTTCCAAATTTCTTGCTTTTTCTCCCTTTCCCTCCAAAACACTTTTCTGCAAGATACCTCTTATTTTCCCTTTCCACCAATCCTTCTCTCCGCCAAACACGTCACACTCATCTCTGCAATTACTCATTTCTCTTCCATGTCTATGCCCCATGCAGAGCTTCTCTCACACCATGAAATTATATCTCCATTCCTTCTCCAAAGCTCTCCCCATTCAATCCTCCTCCTTGGGCTCATGCAGTAAACTCATCTAACTGCTCTGCATTCAGAGTTGTTCAGTTGGGAAGCAGGAATTGAGCCAGTCCTAAAGAGTAGCCTACTTCCTGGCCTCAGAGGAAAAGTATGACTCCATATGAAACTGTCTCCCCACCTCACTGAGGGTATGTCTACACTACAGCGCTAATTCGAACGAACTTAGTTCGAATTAGTTAATTCGAACTAAGCTAATTAGAACTAACGTATCCAGACTAAAAAACTAGTTCGAATTAACATTTTGCTAATTGAACTAGCATGTCCACATTAAGTGGACCCTGAAGCGGGGTTAAGGATGGCCGGAAGCAGTGTCGGCTGGGCATCAGATGAGGACTTAGAGCATGGAGCTGCTGCCTCAGGCTGCCATCTGGGGAGAGAGGGCAATTGGGGGGCTGCAGGAGAGCTTCGACCCCCAGAAGCCTGCAGAGCCAGCCCAGTCCTCCCCATCGGGGGCTCATACCCCATTCCTCCCTCACCTCCTTCCACTTACCCTTCCCTAGCCCCCCTTCCTGACGTAAAAATAAAGAAAACGTGTGGTTAAAAACAGAATCTCTCTTTATTGAACAAAACTTGGGGAGACTGGGAAAAGGAGGTGGGAGAGGGAAAGAGAGAGGGTGGGGGAGGGGAGGGCAACTAAAATGATCAGAGGTTTGGAAGAGGTCCCATATGAAGAGAGGCTAAAGAGACTGGAACTTTTCAGTTTAGAAAAGAGGAGACTGAGGGGGTGGGGATAGGATAGAGGTCTATAAAAGCATGAGTGGGGTGGAGAGGGTGCATAAAGAAAAGTTCTTCATTAGTTCCCATAATAGAAGGACTAGAGGACTCCAAAGGAAAGGAATGGGTAGCAGGCTTCTAACTAATAACAGAAAGTTCTTCTTCACAAAGCAAATAGTCAACCTGTGGAACTCCTTTCTGCAGGAGCCTGTGAAGGCTAGAACTAGAACAGAGTTTAAAGAGAAGTTACATAAAGTCATGGAGGTTGGGTCCATGGAGTGCTATTAGCCAGGGAGTAGAAATGGTGTCCCTGCCCAAAGTTTGTGGAAGGCTGGAGAGGGATGGCACGAGACAAATGGCTTGGTTGTTGTCTTCGGTCCATCCCCTCCTGGGTACCTAGTGTTGGCCGCTGTCGGCAGACAGGCTACTGGGCTAAATGGACCTTTGGTCTGACCCAGTACGGCCATTCTAAGCTCAGGGCTTAGGGTCGGGGGTCTTACTGGACCACCTTGATTTTCATGCCAACCTGCTCCTGGGTGACCAGGCTGGCAGCTATCCTGCCCTAGACGGCCACTTTCCTGTGCCTAGTGCAGAGGTCGTGGATGAGGTCCACGATGTCTGCACTAGACCAGGTGGGCACCCGCCTCTTGCAGACCCGGGCAGGCTCCCAGGATCCGCCAGCCTGGTCCCGGGAAGAGGCGGAGGGCTGGGTGGCAGCGGGTGGCTGGCTCGAGCCGTGCCAGGTGCAGGGTCTGCTGGCTGGGTGCTGACAGGTTTGCACCTGGCACGGGCACCGTAGCCAGCCCGTGCCCCTTTAAGGGCTCCGGGGCCGGGAGGGGGGCAGAAGCGTTTCCCTGGTGGTGCCCAGAGTGGCCACCAGGGAAAGCTGGGGAGGGCTAGCCTCCCACTAGTTCGAATTAAGTGGCTACACAGCCCTTAATTCGAACTAGTTAATTCGAACTAGGCGTTAGTCCTCGTAGAATGAGGTTTACCTAGTTCGAATTAAGCGCACCGCTAGTTCGAATTAAGTTCGAACTAGCGGTTTGCATGTGTAGCGCCTATCAAAGTTAATTCGAACTAACGTCTGTTAGTTCGAATTAACTTTGTAGTGTAGCCATATCCTGAATGTTTTACTTCTAAAATCACATCAGTTTTAAGCCAATCTCCTGTTTTTAGAGTATGTGACATTAGTTTTGAATGTTTGGGTTTGGCAATATTATGCCGACACCTCATTTCATCCTAAATTTACTCTCATTTTACCCAGGAAATCTGATGTGTCCTTCCCCGTACAGGAAGGACCTCAGAAGATTCACTGGAGAAAGAGGAGGAGAAATGGATCTTTCAGAGCTATGCTAACAAGGACTCCTTCTCAGACATACTGTTCCTTTGATTCCTGAATTGTTCTGCACAGAAGAGATAACAGATGGTAACTTTCTGGCTATTTTCCATAGAGCAGGTAGAAGGAAAATTGTGTCCCCCCCCCCCCTTACTCTGGCCTCATCCCGCCCAGTCTCCCCTGTTACAGATTCTGAACTATGTAGAGAGGCCTCAGTAGGGTCTGAGTGGTAAGGAGACAAAATAGGTGATAATACTAGTCAGAAAACTAAGATTTATCTACATTCAGAAGTGGGAGGTGGGGAATTTCCACATGCAGTGTAGTCTCTGCACTTGCATCTAGGAGGCACAATTATCCCAAAATGGGCACTACAAAGTAGAAACTAGAATACATATGAAAATACAACAGAAAAGTCTCTCAGTATTGTGCGAGAAGCAAGAAATGCATTGAAAGCAACTTTCCATTTTGCACTTCTGCAAGGATAGTTTAATTGGATTTACTGCATTATTTGAATACTTTGGTTGTTCAGGTGAAAAGAGCATAATGAATGTGAAACAATATCAATGAAAACACATTTCAAGTTAGGACTCTTAACTAATAATGCTAATTAATAGCTATCAGAGGTGTTGACTTTTAAAAACAGTATTTTATCAAACAGCAGAGGGCAATGAAACCTAAATTCAGAATAAATACAGAATCTCTTTTTAAAACACATTGAACATAAAATAGAATACCACCACCTTAACATTATATTTGCTTTAGTGAATTGTTTTATCAATAGATAAAACATACAATGGAAATTTTTTTCAGTGGGGAGAAAAAATAAGAATTTTTCATGTTAGCTACAAAGGGACATGTTCAGAGGTATGTGTAATTTTAAATGCCTTGTGAAATGTCAAGAATTCAATACATATGTTCTCCAGAAATTTTTAAGTGCTTTAAGTGGTTACAAATTTCAAGGCTGTAAACCACTTGAAATATCCATAAGTTCTATTCAAGTGCCATGAAAGTTCTGTAAAATAACTTTGAGTAAAAAGAGAGGAATCATATTTTTGCTACAACCTCATATTATAATAACGTGTCACTCTTGGGTAGTAGCATATGTTTGGTCTATGTAATTAAATATTTTTGTTCATTTCCATTATTTATACAAAACAGTGCATTGCTTAAACTTTTGGAATCTTTATTTATCATCAAAAAGTGCTAAGTAGATTCACATTGAAATGTAATTATCCTTATATGTTGCAACTTCTTATTTTCACAGCACATATTTCAAAATTAAAATGTGTCATTTTGTCATAGAAATACAAGATTACCTATTTCTCCAACCAGCAAATATATTGATGCATGTATAGTACTATGTATACAATACGAAAGGTTTTTGTATTTACATACGTGAATATTCTGCTCAAATTCCAGTGATAAGCACCTCAGACAGACAAACTGAATTTATTTACAATATATGTAACAAATAAGTAAATGATCAGTGAAGCTATTGTAGAAAAGCTTCAGAGAGGTAGCCAAGTTAGTCTGTATCAAAAAAAACTTTAAAAACAACAAATAGCATAGTAGCACCTTAAAGACTAACACAACATGTAGATTAGTGATAGAAATGCATCCACGTTAGTCTGGTCTAGCTAAAACAAAAGTCAGAACTATGTAGCACTTTAAAGACTAACAAGATGGTTTATTAGCTTTTGTGGGCCAGACCCACTTCCTCAGATCAATTTGTGGAAGAAAATTGGCACGACCATATATACCAAAGTGATACAATAAAAAAAAGTGAACACATATAAAATTGACAACTCAAATTTTAGAACAGAGTGGGGGTGAGGAGGGAAGGTTAGTGTTTGTGAGGTAATGACATTAAGATAGCTTCCCCAGTTATCAACCCTAATGTCCTTACCTCACAGATATTAACCTTCCCCCATCACCCCCACTCTGTTCTAAAATTTGATTTGTCAATTTTATATGTGTTCACTTTTTTTTGTTGTACTACATGTAGATGGCATCATAAGCTTTTGTGGGCACAATCCACTTCTTCAAGTGACAGAGTGATCCTCTTCAGATGATTCTTGTCATCTGAAGAAGTGGGTTGTGCGCATGAAAGCTCATGATACCATCTACATGTTTTGTTAGTCTTTAAGGTGCTACTAGACTATTTGTTGGTTTTTTAGATATTGTAGCTGTGCTTAGAACTATTATGCCTGTTTTGATGTTTGTTATCTCACATGTTACATCTAATTTGAAATCACAATCTCTTTAGCTGCAGGCTGTCTCTTTTTAGGTGTTTGTACAAATCCTACCACTATAGCATCTTAATCCTCTGTGAAGATCCTGGGTACTACAGATTGGACCTTCCTGACCAGTCCCAGATGGGGAATTTTGTCAGGCCAGGGGAGGTCATTCCTGGTCCCCCTGCCACCACCACTTTGCCCAGCCCTGGCCTCGCCTGCCAGCCACCCAACTGGTTCCCCACCTGCTACTGGCCCCGGTGTCCTGCCAACCCCATTGGGCAGCTGCCTCTGCTGTGGCTCTCTGTCCCAGGTAGGCAACCACATGCAAGATCTTCCAGACATGATGGTATGCCTCCTGTCATGTGCTGGATGGCCCTGGCTGCAGCTTGCTGCAGGCAACCTGATGCCCTCACAGCACAGCAGAGTTCCCTGCTGCTTCCCATCCACCACAACTCTCTGGACCTACAACAAATATACTAGACCATGAATGTTGCCGGACCAGAGAGTCCCAGTTTTGAGAGTTTCAACCTGTACGATAATACAACCAATAAACAAATAAAGGGAGCAGGTAGGCACCCCTAATATTTCCCTTTCCATTGAAAATTATTTGTGAGGTATTAAGAAGAATTTACACCTCCATTGTATGCAGCAGTCTTTTGATTTGGAGAAGGACTTTTCATTGCCTCATGAAATTCCATTCCATTTTTACTGAGCTGTAAAGTGCTAACAATCATAAATTTATTCCTATCAATTGTGTTCTTACAGGAATCTTTGGCTTTATGCCAAAATCACTGAATATACTAAAGATCCCAGCCCAGGCCACTGCTAAATCATGAGCAGTCAATAAGCTTGTTCAGGGAACATGCATTAGGGGCCAGAACAGCTAAGGGTAACTGGTCTGCAGTTCCCTTTAATTTCTACCACACAACCAATATAGGGCACCATAAGGGGCAGGATCTCAGACAGCAATAGTCCAGGATCCCCCCATAACTTCTCCAGACCCTGCATATCAATTCCCCGTCTTGGGGGATCATATGGGCCAGAGCTTCCACAATTTCTGGAATGGAAGAGAGAACCAAATTCTAATAATAATTCCCTGAATCCAGCATGTGTTGCCAGCAGCCCATCCCTGACTCCAGGGTCAACTTCAGTTAAAAATTACCCACCTTCCAAGATAAGAAAGATAGATTAGCTCCTCCAAGCCACTTCCACAATCCAGCACATGCTACCAACAATCCAACACCGGGATGCTCTATCAACCCTCACAGATTGGGACAATCTCATTTACCATCTACTATAGTCAATGGAGAACTTCTGGAAAATGTGGAGCATTTCCCGTATCTTGGAAGTCATCTCTCCGCCAAAGTTGACATTGACACAGAAATCTAGCATTGCCTGATTTTGCCCAACAGTGCTAAGACAAAGCTCCTTGTGTATGCGCATTGGTTGTTCCAGTACTGCTGTATGCATGTGAAACCTGGACAACATGTAAGCATCACCTGAAGGCACTTGAACAATATCATCAACGCTGCCTCAGGTGAATCCTAAATATCCCTTGGAGGGACAGGCGCATGAACACTAGTGTCTGGAAGAGTCAAACATAACCAGAATTGAAGCTACCATCATCTACCAAAAACTTTGCTGGATTGGTCATGTGGGGAAACATGACCAATCCAGGGGAAACAATTTAAGGACATGTTGAAGGCAAAAATGAAAAAGTATGGCATCATTGTAGAAACTTGGAAGAACCTTGCCCAGGACCATCCCCAGTGGAGAATGGTAATTTGTGAGGGGGTGGTGCAATTTGGGAGGTCCCATTGCAGTGTAGATGAGGAGAGGCAGAGAAGGAGATAAGAGTGGGAAAAACTGCCCCGCATCCCTCCAATAGCCACTAGCACCTGCCCCTTCTGCGATAAGACCTGTGGCTCCAGAATTGGGCTGGTGAGCCATCTATGGATGACAGAATGACAGGAAGACGTCCTACTCATTATCAAGTGACCAATGAGAGTAAGAGAAAGAGACCCTAGCATCCTGGAATATCTGCACCTTTCTTGATGCCAACAAATGCCTTTTGTTCTCTAGTTCAAGTGGTAACAGTATATCCTGAATGCTCAGGATTCAAAACCCGCTGAGGATGCGCAATAGGCAGTTTGTTCCAGATTCGCATAATATAATTTGCTTTTATCTTTTCCATTAAAATGGGAAATTACATATGAAAAATTGTTAAAAAGTTGTTATTTAGGTGCAAAATCAAGCACTTTAAATGATCAAGAAATAGATTCACTGTTGCCTGTGCTTGTTAATTTCAGCCTGGTGGTGCATATGCTATGTAAATTTATAAGCATATTTTTTTCTACAGAATCCCTGCCTCATTTGTGCACAATCTGAAAGCACACAGGGGCTAAGTTAAGGTTATACACACAATAGTACATCTAAAATTTCCTATCATCCAAGTGCTTGATTGGCAGCCTAAAATGATGTTGTGGTTTTAATATAGTAAAAATTATAATAAAAGTCTTTACTAGCTACTGTACATAAAATCTAGCCTAGAAAAGCCTTTGCCCACTATTTGGCACAAGTAACTGAATGATCTATACAATCCAAGCTGTGGAAGCACTGGATGACCCCCTAAAAAATCCTAATGGCTATGTACCAGCCACAGCTCACATGCAAATTGGTGAAAAGGCTTCCATTCACTTCAGTGGAATTGAGAATTCACCTTAGCTAAGGGTATGTCTACATAACAGGACAAAGTCAAATTAAGATACGCAACTTCAGCTACATTAATTGCATAGCTGAAGTCGAAGTACCTTAACTCGACTTTTGGCACTGCCTGCACTGCAGGAAGTCAAAGGAAGAACACTCTTCCTTTGAGTTCCCTCACTCCTCATGAAAGTAGGGTTACCGACATCGACCGGAGTACTCCTCTCACTTCGAGTTAGCAGTCTTAATTAGACTGCTAATTGGAACCCTAGAAGATCGACAGTGGCAGCTTCAATCTTCCTCAGTAGTATAGACATACACTAAGAGTGCTTTACAGAAAACTGATAATATTTGCATTCAGAAAACTGATAGTATGTGCATTGGTACATGCTCATATATGTAAAATATATCAGATATTGAAAGGTAATGTGTAATGAGAAAATATTTTTAAAAAATATGCTATGTACAAACATAGGTCCAGGAAATGCACATATACAAACAAGTTTATAAATGTGAGAATAGGAAAAGGAAAGAGAACAGTCATATTTTGTCTTTGGATTTTAGTGTGTACCGTTACCAGTCCCCTGTTGATTTCATATACTGAAACTAGAATTTGACTCCTTTTACAATATGAAAGTATGCATACATGCAGAAATATCAAATATAATCAGTCACACATTGATTTATATATTTACAAGTAATATCGCATGTGATATGTCACAAATATTTTGTGGTATATTTTACATTATATTGCAAAGCTCTCGTGTTGTGGTTTTATATAGTTAGCTTCTAAGGCTGATTGATTGCTTCAGTGAAGAACATATATGGTGTTCCACTTCTGATATGAGTCAATGTTTTTCTCAATAGTGTGAGGTAAATTAAAATAAAGTGTGTAAATCTACTGCTTATGATAAAGAAGACCAAATCTCATTCTAATAAATGTGAAATACATCTTGTCATGTTCCTTTCACTTTGCAGAAATGCTACCACAAGGCTTAGCCAGTTAAGTCTAATATGTTGACATTTATTTTTGCTGCAATAAATGTTAGGATTATATTTTTGCATTAAATTCTGGCATTTTTAAAGATCACGATGACAAGTAATTTATTTTTCAAATCACTCTGGTTTGTTTTTACTTTTTGAATATGGATTTAGCCCTGTGTCTCCAAGGCCCAGTACAAAGCATATTTCATATGTTTTGCAACCTATTAGTTTGATTTAAATCCACTTTTTTTCTGTCAGGATTTATGCAAGCCTTTCTTGATGTTATTTGCTCTGAATTATTGCCCAGAAATAATCACACTGAATCCAATTTCACACAGGCTGTGTGGCCTATGAAGTTTGTCACTGTAAAGCTTTAATATTTTGTTTCAGTGGAGGTGATTCTTCAAATTAGCTATAAATGTAGAACTCTGTTTCTTTTACTTTCACATTTGTCCCTTACTCTCTCGTTTTAATAGATGGTGAGTTTGATTACATACAGTGTAAAGCTCGCTATCTGAAAGGAGCATTGGAGAAAAATGGGATTTTTTTAAAGCAATGTAATTTCTAAAATGAAAGCTTAAATAAAAAACCAATAGTAGGTGAACCTTAAAAATTGCATCCTTTTGTATTTAAGCACACATTCCTCTAATAAATATATTTGATTCCCACATATTTTACATAGTTGCACCCAGCCCATCCCAGGTTTACTTTCTGTGGGGATATTTCACTAGGGAAGTGCCCTGCGTTTTTGATGTTTTCAGAACTTTTCTGCACAAATGACTCATTCTCAGCTGCTTTGGGAAAGAGAACCATTTAGCTCTCCCTATTCCAGAAACTTTTCTTATTTAAGCAAAGTACAGTTACTAGATAACTTACAAAACTGAATGTGTGGATGGGTTACTGGCTCAGATGCAGACTTAATTTGAAGCCTGGCCATTTCTGATGATTCCCTCTACCTAGTGAATTCCCTTACCAAACTCAGGGAAATATCCTGGAAATCCCTACATTGCAGAAAGAGAGATACTCATGTACAGCCCTTGTTATTCATGACAGAATAACAAGGCCAACATTGATGGGAGGAGGGGGGGAGCTAGTTTCTACTAACAAACAGTTTTAAGCTTCCAATTAAATATTTATTATTTTGCATCATATTTCTTTTATAATAAATAACCAAATCAAAATCTCAGAAGGGTAGCCATGTTAGTCTGTAACTTTAAAAATTAGTATTCTTGTGGCACCTTAGGGTATGTCTACATAACAGTGCTATTTCAGAAAAACTGACATTATCCCGAAATAACTGGGGGTATGTCTACACTACCACCCTAGTTCGAACTAGGGTGGTAATGTAGGCATACCGCACTTGCAAATGAAGCCCGGGATTTGAATTTCCCGGGCTTCATTTGCATAAGCCGGCCGGCGCCATTTTTAAATGCCGGCTTGTTCGAACCCCATGCCGCGCGGCTACACGCGGCATGGGGTTCGAACGAGCCGGCATTTAAAAATGGCGCCGGCCGGCTTATGTAAATGAAGCCCGGGAAATTCAAATCCCGGGCTTCATTTGCAAGTGCGGTATGCCTACATTACCCCGCTAGTTCGAACTAGCGGGGTAGTGTAGACATACCCAAAGAGAGCTCTACACAGCAAGACATTATTTCAAAATAATGGTGAGCTGGAGGACTGCTTACTCTGACTCTTATAACTCTCATTTCCTGAGGAGTAAGGGAAGTCAAAGGAAGAATCTTCTTCTTTTGACTTCCTGCTGTGTAGACAGCACCAAAAGCTGAATTAAGCTATTTTGACTTCAGTTACACAATTGACATGGCTGAAGTTGCATAGCTTAATTCAACTTTTGCCCTGCTGTGTAGAAACCAACAAAAATTTAATAGTATCATGAGCTTTGGATGGAATATGAGTATGAGATACTTCAGAGGTTGTGATGTTTCTTAGTTTCTCAGAAGCAGTCAGGGTGTGTTATTCATTCAACACAGTACTAGTTCTCAACCTTTATTCTCTGTCACCAAACATCAGCTATATTTTTCTCCTGTGGATTGAATTTGTAAGGCAACTTTCATAGCACTGATTACAAAGTTATTAGCCATTCTCCCATTATTGTTGTTTAACTCTTCAGATTAAAACAAATACTGTGGGGCTGACCGTTTTACCTCTATCAAGGTTTCCTGGGTCAGCATGGTATTTCTCCATTTCCTGACCAGGGAGAGAGGTTTCACTAACCATATGCAACAAACTATCTTGGCCTGCCTTAAATTGATAAAAATAATTTTTTAGGACAATTTTGTCACAGCTTTAACTGAACCATTTCCTTTAATTTTGCATTATTGATGATTTCCCTTGTTTTACACACCAAATTTGTCAATTGTTCTTTTTATTCAGTAGTTATGAACCAAATTAGAATTTTCTCTACATATTCATATTCCATACATATTCAACATATAGCTGTACTTAAGTTACATAGCTAATAGCAATCAGCTTCCACTTTCCTCACTAGGTGCAAGATTACATAGTGAATTGCTTGTAATCTGCTGAAAAGACAAAAAATCAAATTCCTGCTGCAAATTCCACAGCCCTTCACTGTTACTACAGAAACCTTTCACATGGATCTGCAGGTGCAAGTCCATCTGAGCATCTATAAATTGATCCATTGCAAGCCCATCCTGGAAGTGTTTGGTAGTATCTGGATATGCGAAGAACCAACAAGTTTCTGCAGGCCCTCAGCCAAGTCAGATGAGGTTTTATCTTTCCTTCTATTTCTAGCTCTAAGGTGTGTCCTAGTCAGCTCAGATTGATGACTAGTTTCAAACATTATGTCAAGAGCTTTTCTTTTTTGGACACTCAGTCTCTTTTTTAGGGAGTAAATTCTATAATACCATAAAAATTGTACCAACAAAATCAAATTTCTGGACCTATTACCAGCCATTCATTTGACCTAGAATGTCTAATTGAGCTAAATAAAGCTTCCAGAGAGATTCACCCACCCAAAGATAGTGGGGTTTTGCATTACTTGAGCTGGGACAACCCAATTTCTCTCTTCTGGAGGGTTTTAAGCAGGCTGGAAAACTGTTGTAAATGTCCACTATTACCCAATTTTGCATGCTTTTTTAGCATAGCCATGTTGATCCCTGGATATTAGAGAGACAAGGTGGCTGAGATAATGTCTTTTATTGGACCAAGAACAGAATAAAATATATTTCCTCACCCATCTTGTGTCTGTTCCAACTGAATCCAACTATTCTTGGTGGCTCAATTCCTCATCCAAGTGTCAGCCTTTCACTGTGGTATGTGACCTTTTCCTTTTGTTCTGGAGTTCAATTTTCAGTTTCTTAAATCCTTGCTGGAGCTGATCACTATTAACATTTTTCATGTCGGCTAAAGCTTTTCTGGTTTCCATTATTCCTTAGAAAGAACTTCTGGTCTCTAACAGCCAGGTCGAAGGTCACCTCCTTGATCTGTCTTGCCATTACAATGTGGGAGCTTTGCATGTGCGCTTCCCAACCTGTCTGAATACTTTGTAGGTGTTGTGCCAACAGATATTTGACCTCTGCCTATAAAGCATCACTTAGCCCTTCCTGGGAATCCTGAAGATGGTACTTTAGTTCCTTTTTAAAACAAGACTCTAGACTTTTCAACTCTTTTGTTCATCTTTGATTTCTGCAAGCAACATCCTCATTTGCACCCATTTTGCTCACCAGGAATACCTGTTAACAAATTCTCTTCTTGGAAACTGGATTCCATAACTAACATCAGTGTTACCCCTTTTCGACTCAAACAGCATACAATTTCAGGGTCAGAGGCATTTTCCAGAAATTGATGGAATAGGGCATTTTCTTTGATAGTCTTGCAAGGAATCTACAAAATCCAGATTCTCCAAACACAGGAGGAACCAAAGGGAAAAAAAGCAATTTCTTAACTTTGGGCCTGAAGCCTCTACTGACAACAGGTATAAAAGCTCTTCTCAAGGTTTTTCAGGGTCACGCTGCACTCACAGGCTAATGCTTGGCTTTCTTGCTTTCTGCCTTTTTCTGCACTTGTCTGTTATCAGTTTCTGTGTGTTCTCACTTGCTTCACAAATATACCTATTTCTGTCCACCTGTTAATTTCTGGGCAGACTCTATTGGGCTTTGTTTGATAAAACCATCACTATCCCCAAAAGCTATATTTCTGTTTGTGTAGTTTAAAAGCACATGACACCAATGTAATTTATAGATGCAGATTTAAATGTAATAGGGGACAAGGAAATAGAATTTGCAGTGCTATTTTAAGCTGAGATATAAAACATGGAAAATACTGTTTTTAAAGCAGGCTTTAAGGGAAAACATTGTATGTTTAGTTTCACATTAAATACAAAGGAAATTATTAACTGAAAGACTTGTCACTGAGAAATGCTTTGGACCTAGCTTCTAAGTATACGACTGCAAAGGAATAAGTAATTTAGTCAAATGTGCACCTCAGTTAGTAAGATAAACTCAAAGCCACTAGGATGTTTCAATTGTAATTAATATCACCATTGAGCTAATTTATATTAGTACAACAGCTTAGTATAAGGAGGAGAAGAAACATACTAGACAGGAACAAGGAGAAAATTAGAAGAAAAACAACCATCATATTTTAGGGGAAGATGGAGAAGCCATAAGAAGTTTATAATAAAAGCAAAAAAAAAAAAAAATCCAGATTAAAATAAAGACTACCAGCGAGAATGAGGAAATCTGCTGGGAAAAATAAAAGAAATTAAAGCAGTAATTTATCACTTTTATGGAAGTATAATTCTAAAATATTCTAGAAATCGTGCAGTTATGCCTTTTAGATAGAACTAACTGTCCATTGAATGGAAACCAGCCTGGTGGTGTTTAACAAGACATACAAGAATCATGCTAAAAGAGGGGAATGGGAAACAGAGACTAGATCTCTTGGTGATTCCCATCGGAAGCACCTGCCATTAGCCACTCTCAGAAGGCAGGATCCTAGGCTAAACGGACCTATGGTCTGACTCAGTATAGCTGTTATGTTCTTATGTTTTTATTTGGACATAAGAGCATATTGCTTCCTGAAAAACTAGGCTTGTGAAACTACTGTATATGTGACAGTTTGGGAACCCCAGGGATGCCAGCTGAGGTGCTTAAGATACCACTGAGCCTGCCTTCTCAGTAAGACTGGGACCTTTTTTACCTAGTCTTGCTGAGTCAGGCTCTCAAGGCTTCTCCAGCATAGTGCACAGGTATGCCATTAACCAGCTACTGATAGAGACACTGAGAACAGCTCTAGGAGTACTCAGCCTGAGGGATTTACTACAGAACACAGATGCTCACCCCCTTGTGGTGCAAACTCAAAGTTATATGATGTTCATCTCCCTCCCTAGTGTGAAGGAAGGGATGCACAGCCTTTTCCCTCCTCCCATTAGAAATTACATAAACTTGATTAATATAAATCAAAAGTAAATTTATTAACTATGAAAATGTGTATTTTAAATGGTCAAAGAGGGAGCAAACATGACAAAGTAGTTTACCAAGAAAATACAAAACATGCAATCTAAGCTAGATTCACTTAAAAATTGGCTACAAATAATAATTTCTTACCTAGTTATTGTTTATACTTGAGTCCTTCACAGGCCAGATAACTCTTTAACCTAGATCCAGCAGTTCTTTTCCCCCTTATATTACAAACCTTTTGTTTCCAGATGTTTTCAAATATCTTTTTGGGGTGGTGACTCAGAGCTAAGGCGAGCTGAAGACAATCATTATTTTTCTCCTCTGCCTCGTATAGACTTTCCATTAGGTGGGAAACCATTGCTTGATTCCCTTAAATTCCAATGAAACTATTCAGCAGTCCAAGATGCAGGTTAGTATTAGGGCATCAGGTCAACTGATTCCATTGTCCAAGAGCCAGTAGCATTATGGAATGTCCACAGGAATGCCAAGTCTATTTACAGCTTGTCTTTCTATTGTAACTATTGAAGTGTCAGCAGTGGACATGTCTCACAGTAGCAGATATGGACTTCAGATACCCAGGTCACTATTTATAATTTCTGATTAAAATGATCCATGCATATAAATGGGATAATCATATTCAGTATATCATAACCTTTCCAATGATTCCTCTCACGAGCTATTTAGAGGAAGAAGTGGGGCAACTATCTGGGTGTGAGTTCCATGCCAGTGGAGGGGAAGCAGATTGGCTAGGCCAAAGGCAAGATCAGATACAGCTGGAACATACAAGCTAGAGCTTCATGACAAGGTTGGCTAGAGAGCTCAAACTCTAGCTTGAGCTGCAACTTCAAAGTGCTATCTCAACAATCAATTTTATAGTGCTAATTCAAGCCCAGTAGTCCAAGTGCTAGGAGGCTTTCAGATACTACATTATCTCTGCTACGGATATGTGCGTGGGGAAAAGATAACACAGATTGGTCATCTTTCTGCGGACCAACTTCTTTCTTTACAAATGCACTCAGAGGATCTTGGAGGCAACCCTGGCCAGAGAACGGGCTATTGGGACCAAAGTCTCTGGGGTGTCTACTCTGTGGTGCTATTTTGGGATACTTCTGGTATCCCAAAATAGCTATTCTGCATCTTTGAAACAAGCCTATTATTTCAAAATAGAATGGGCTCACTATTCCAACATCCCTGTAAACCTCTTTCCATGAGGATTAAGGGGCATTTTGGAATAACAGTTTATTTCAAAATTAACTCAAAATCAGCTACACAAGCTACACAATTTGTGTAGTTCTAATTGTGTAGCTTATTTCAAGCTAAGGGCACAGTGAGTAAGCACAGGGGATTTATACAGATGGTATCAGGGCCCCTTAGCCTATTGTTTCGGGTTCAAACCGGTCTCCTAATACAACTACATTGGAGAATTTCTGTGAAGAAATTTGTTCCCCAAAGAGCCTCTCTGAAAATGTTTCTGCATGTGGAGATGAACATAGATTCTTCATATACCACTACTCTTTTCTGGTTAAAATAACCTACAGAAAAGACGTAGTACAATTTGTGGTTTGTTAGAGTAATTTCTATCCAGTACAATTTAATTTCTATAGAAAAATGGGATTTTGCCTTAAATATTAAGATGAATCAAATTTAACACCAAAAGGTGAATAATTCTTTTACTGTTTATCTACCATACTTAATCACAGTATTTTCCAGTTAAGAGTACTAGTAAATGATTTAAAAGTGTTCAATTCAGTGTTCTTATTAATCTGCTTTTTAGAATAAACTATTGTTTCATTTTGTGTATTGTGCCATCATCTTAATTACTTTGGAATTACAGCAGCTACTGTAGTTCTTTGTTGGTATTCTGGATTGAGAAATCCATTCCTACTTTGTCTGACACCAAGAAGAAGACGACAAGACACCAGTGGATACAACCAGATACCAGAGGTTCCCAGTTTCCTACCTATTCCTGATTTTAGATTTTAAATCAGTAATTTATGTATCAGTTATCACCAGCAGAAAAGCCTGTTCATATAATGTGAAGTTATACAAAGATTATGCCACTGGTATGTTCAACAACCAACAATCACTCTTTAATACAAACTTCTGTAAGGATAATACTGATAGGTCACAAATTCACTCCCAGAACCTCCTGGAAATTAAAATATCCCCATTTTACTTCATTTTTGAGGATGATATTTCTAAATGTTCATCTCAGCATAAAATGTTGCATTGTACATCTCAAAAAATACATGTCTGTGTAGTATGAAGTACACAAAGAATAGGCAGCCTGCAGGCAAGCTTTCAAGGTTTAAAAGCCAGCCTCTGGAGAAGCTTAAAAAAAAAAGACGACAAAGTCAATTATGTTATAAGAAATCCTTTATTTTTATGAAGAGGGAACCCATTAGGAATTTTATCATCATCTGGCACTGTACTGCACATGTTTCTTCTTAGCAATTTAGAAATACTGCCTACTGTTGAAAATTAACTGCTGCATATCATATAATTGAGACACTTCTGAGAGGAACTTTATGCAGGTTCAGTCTCTGTTGAAAAAAGAGAATATCTTAATTGAAGGGTTGAGGCTTTCTATACAATATTTTATTACTTAGCAAAATCTCTATTAAAGATATTCATCAATGCCTATCATTACAAAGCAAGCCATTATAGACAATGACTAAAAACATCCATTGAACTCAAAGTTGGATTCCAGGTAAGCTGCATCTTTGAAACAATCAGCTCCGAATGCAGTAGTACCAGGTGTTACAATGATAAATGAAGCAGTCAGAGACTATCACCAGGGCCTTTTTAGCGAATGACAAAGCACAAGAAACCTTCCACAGATGTTAAAATTATGAAGGAGTGAAGCAGGTGTTTAAATCCTATTTGCTAAAAATAGGAACAATGATCAGGTTAAAAAAGAAGCCTACATTTCATCTGTCAAGCCCAATATGAGCTGCACTGCGCTTACCAATCAGCTGTTTTGCAATGTGTCTAATACAAGCCCCATATTTTGGTCCAAAATAATACATCTGCTCCAGATTTTATTGGGAGAATAAAAAAGCAAGGCATGTTAAATCAGTAACAGCTCTTTTAAAATGTGACTAGTATATTAAAACTACATTTATCACAATGCAAAACAAGTAAGTCTGTCATCCCATTGATGAGTGCCTTATAAGTTTATAAGCTGTAAAAGGTTCAGTATTTTATCACCTTTAAAAATTTAATTATATTTAAAAAATAATTTACAGGTACTCTAGAGAGATGTTATATCATGAGGCATTTGTGAAGAAGTTTTTGTATCTAGCTATTGCTATTGGTATTTTGTATATAGTTGGTGGAAGTTGTTACCCCAGAGTCTCAGTAACGAGCATAATCTTTTGAATTAATTTAGAATTTAGGATAAGGAATCTGACTGATGATGTTAAATGCTCTGGTTACCAGAAGGGAGGCCCTTGACACCGTATCTGATCACCGGTGATTTCTCCCCCCCAAAAAACACGCTTGGAGTCCGGATTAGAGTTCACTAATATATTCTAGAATTTAATTTGACAAGTGCATGAACAAGAACAAAAAACAACTAAAAATCCAACCCCCACTCCAAAATAGAAGAGAAGGAAGACAGAAAGACCCCAATACAGGTAAGGTATTTGTACGTTACAACAGTCTGTGTTGCCAATGGTGGTACTGCTGCTTGCGACCTTCTACCTTTGGGCTCAGGTTAGCCCTTAAGGAGGAACTGCAAGTGATCCCTCGCAGTTCTGGGATGATTCTCATTGGGCCTTCACCACAACGGGAGTGTTTCAGGGATGGTGATGATGTGATGGTCCGAGGCAGGTAGAGATCAAACACCTCTGCTTGGTCTATCCCAAATCTCCAGTGCTGAGCCTTCACCACAGCATGGTGTGGGAACCCACCGCAGTTGTGAATGATCCCTCTGCCTTTTCCCTCTGTGGCACTGTGCTGCCCTCACAGAAACAGACCGGAACACTGACCACCCACACCTGGGTGCTGGGCTTTTCTTCCTTTTAGAACCTTTGGCAGGCAAACCGTAAACTTGTGTAGGATGGTGTGCACAATTCCGGGCTGGGTGCAAAGAATCTTGTGTGCCTAGTGCAATTTTGGTAGTGAGTGCAGATACTCAAGGTGGGAAAAGTTTGACTTTCCAGAAACTCCATTTTGTTTTCCAAAACTCCATTTTGTTTTTAACTACTGATGGCATCAACTGCTCCGTTAAGTGTGCACGTTACCTACATCCTATTTACAACAATTACATTACATTATAAACATATCAACATTATACCACCACTCTAATAAAATAAACTATAGCTAGCTATATGGGTGTGATATAGGATCCCTCCAGGGAACTGCCAATCCCATTTGGAGCCCTGTTTCCCATAATTTCCACCTAGAAGCATAGAATCCTTGAGGCCCAGCGATATAGCTTTCAACTTCCTAACAAAGGAAGACAGCAATGAGCTCTCTTTAGATGCAATTAACGCTTTATCCTTAACTACCCAAAGAGCCTGATATTGCCCTTGACCTTGCTGTAGTCATGCTGATGGGGCTCAGATGATTGGTCCTGATGAAGAAGAGAAAACACTTTTAATAGATGACTTAGTTATGCCTAATGTCTCAGATTTGTGTCTTGATAAGAATGACTGCAACGTCTAGTCCATATTGCTAACACAATTGTTAAGAAACAATTATTCAAACCAGAAGTATGAACCCCACCTGTATCCCCGCTGCTAATGCCATTCAGGAAATACATGTGGTTTAGCCTGTGAATTTGAAAACTAGGAGTCCCTAGGAATGCACTGTTGATGTAAGTTTTTGTGTACCTTCTAGAGTAGATATCCTCACCTATTTTCTCATCTTATCATACCAGATGGTAACCATACCGTAAAAAAGGAATCCTATTGACATTTTTATGAGCAGAATTTAACAAATGGGTGAATGTAAATTTTGGTTCATTTTCAATATCATCAAGTTCTACCCCCCAGGAGGTATTGCAAACCTATTTCAGCTGCACTATTTAGGGTAAGACAGTCCTGCCCTTTTTCATGTTATAACCAGTAACAAGGCAGTTGACATATTAATGAATTATTATCAATATCCAATTTAGCTAATGACATAGAGCTGGTCCAGTTATTACAAAATCCTGGCTGATGTATGGGGGAGTGGGCTACCTGACCTTGTGAGGTCCTTCCAGTCTTATTTCTATGATTCTATTAAATACTTGGTCCTATGACATATTTTGGCAAATAATTATTATTTCTATTGCAGAGTGTAAAAGTCCAGAAACCCCAATGAAAAGTGGGTAAGCATATTGTGTAAATTAGATGCATGCAATTTTGGTGTCCTTGCTAATTAAATAATTCATGTGCAAATAGTTGAAAAGACAAATATTTCCAACTTGCGAGAAAGAATGAAAGAGTTTGTTAATGGAGAAATAATAAATCTTGATAAGCCTCTTGAGATAGTTAAAAACATTAAAGCAGTCAGTAAAGATGCAAAATAATTATGTTCTGTGCAATGACACGTCACAGATAGTGGCAGTTATAGGCCAAAACTGTGGAAGAGACAAAGTAATTTATCTTACTTACCTGTGCTCCTTTAGGAAAGATCACTTTTGAAACCTGCCTTTAGGACTATACCTGCCTTTAGGACATTATTATATAACTTAAGTTTTTACTTTTATTTTAATATTTAATTAAAGTAACATAAAGCTAACCGAAGAATATGGTTACAAATTGTCTATATATCTACCAGAGAGATTCAAAGGAAATTACAATGAACTTTGAAATGCTAATTGCATATTGCTGTGTCTGAAAAAAAGCAATTGACTCTATATTATCATTTGTAGTAAGAGTAGTTTTTTAGTTTATTTTACTTTGATTTATTTATATTATCTTAACATCCTATTCCTTCATTTAAACCTTGTATATTCTCTCATATAACCATTATTTGACTGTACGAAATTTCTTATTTTTGTGGTAAGACTTGTAAATTTGTATGAATTCTTAAGTATGAACAATTCCAGTTTAATCGATACACGAGAAACATAATACTCATAACCAGGCAATTTCAACCATTGCTTTTTGCATGTAACCTAGTAACTCATATTTGAATGACAGAATATAAGGTATGGGTACATGATTAACTGAAACTACCTAAGCATTATGTATTTCATGCATATTACAAGGAAGCTGGTTTCTATGGATAGACTGAATAAACTCCCTTGAACAGTAGAAGCCGAGCATAATTTAACTAATTTCTGAGGTACATCCGGGTTTATAAAGGGTTATTAGCAGGTAACTGGGAAGGAAAGAATTGCTGAGCCCTGGGCAGCAAAATCCACAATGGAGAAGAGCAAACAAAGCCAATTAAATTTCAGTAAGTAAAACATACAAAGCCAAGCCCTTTTTAATCTTGAAGTAAAACAGTAACCATCACTTCATTCGTAAAAGAATGAGTTTTGGTGGCTGACTTTAACAAGATACATACTAATAACAAAAATCCTTACATTGCATTTCTTTCAAGAGCTTTAAGTTATATTTAATAATTGAAAAAAGAACTACTGTCTTAGCCTGGCGTACCTTTGTGTGGGACTGAAAATGCATTGTGAGGTCTGACTATTATCACTGAACCTGTACTACCAATGCTCCTGGAAATGCCACCACAAGAATTACTTGGTAGTCAGCTAAGCTAATTGAATTTATTTTCCAGGAAAACTATTTTAGTGGATTTACTTGAAAGTGAAATAAATATATTCTATCCTCTTTTCCCCTAGTTGGCCATAGGTGGTTACTGAGGTAAGGATGGACTGAGTAGCCATACCTCCACAAGAAGAGAGATACGACAAGGATATATCATCTGCTTGCACAGAGATCTCACTTTCATAAGAGCCCCTCCTGACAAGTTCCACAGCTTCCAACCATGCAGAAGATGCAGCTTCTCTCTTCCATACCTTATGTGTACCCTGCTGCTGAGTGTGTGTTACAGGTTTTCCTCTGTGTCAATCCGCAAAGGATATAAATTATTACAGTTTGCAGCTGCACTGCCTTTGCTATCAAGCTGACGTTTATATTTGGCAATGGATCAGGGACTTCTAGAGGCAAACCATCAGCTACTAAAGCTTTATCAGAAGTTCTGTAGGTGGATGTTGTAACAGCTCAAATGGATGAGACTGGGAGGATGGGGACCTGAAATATAGACCAGGGAGTTATACTTCTTCTGCTCAAAGGTTTGATTTGAATTTTGGGCAGCCTGGAATTATGGTGACCATCTTGGCTGACATACTGAGGACTGAACTGAGGGTATGTCTACACTACCCCGCTAGTTCGAACTAGCGGGGTAACGTATGCATACCGAACTTGCTAATGAAGCCCGGGATTTGAATTTCCCGGGCTTCATTAGCATAAAGCCGGCGCCACCATTTTTAAAAGCCTGCTAGTGCGAACCCCGTGCCGCGTGGCTACACGCGGCACGGGCTAGATAGTTCGGAATGGCTAGCTAGTTCGAACTATCTGTACGATCCATAATATTTTACAGCTAATGGCAATAATAATTCCTGTCTTCTGTGGATTATCACAGATGGGAACCTGTCATATACACTCATTGATTGATTACAGAAACACCAGGTCCAGTTTTCCTGATGCTCAGACAATCAGGCACACAAATGCAGCTTATAGGTTGACCCTCCTTGGTCCAGCACCGTTGGAACCTGACCAGTCCCGAATGATAGGATTGCTAAATCAGGGGAGGTCCCATGCCACCAGTCCCTAACTTCACCACCTCCTTCCAGCAAGCTACCCTAACAGGCACCTTACCTTGCCTCTTCCTCCCCAACTGCTTGCCCAGTTGCTGTCAGCTCCCTGGGCAGCCCAAGCTCCGGCTCCAGCTGCAAGGCTCTGGCCCCAGTTGTTGTGACCTGCTTCAAGGCTCTGGCCCTGTGCTCTTGGAGGCTTCCCAGGGATCTAGACCCTGCTGTGGAATTCCATGCCCATCCCCATGCTCTTAGGGGCTGCCAGGGGACTCCCTGGCAGTTCTGTGCTCATGGGGGCTGCCAGAGGGCTCTGCTGTTGCTATGTGCTCCCAGTCGGGCTGCTGACTCTGTTGACATTATGCTTCCAGATTCTCTTGTCCAGGAGCATCCATGGTCCTTCCAGACCAAGGATGTTTCTGGACCAGAAAGTGCTAGTTTTCTGAGGTAAAACCTGTGCTTAATTTGACTCAATTTCATGGAGAATAAAGAGTTCCCAGACTTTAGCTTCATATTACCTAGAGAAGTAGCATAAATATCACTAGATGTAAAGTATAAAAAAGGTCAATGTAGGAAATAGTTTCAGGTTATGCTACTGTTCTAATTTTATGCTTGCCTAAAGTACAACCACATAATTTAAAAAGTAAAACATTTAGTTGAGTTGAATATTATATTCTTGTTAAGTGATATTCTCTCTACATAAAAAAAGCGTATTCCCAAGCCAGTTGAACTGGCTCTTTGCATCCCTACTGTATTATCTCCAGTTGCTTGTGCATTTTATATAACCTGGCTTTTTGACTGGAAGTGGTCTGAAGACTAAACAGGGAGATGCCAAGTTCCATATACCACAAGAAAGCAATTTTTCATGTGCAGTAAAAGAGTACCTTTCCAAAAATATAATACCTGACTTCAAGCTGTTCCATGAATGGAAAGTGTGAAATCTAAATACATTTAGAATTAGTATACATCTTTTAAAAACATAATCTAATATCCATGTGGATATTATAATAAGTCTGAAAAACATCTGCTTGATCTTTATAGGCTAGCTTCCATATATGTAGCTATTTAACATCCCTCACAATTTTGTTCCCTTCAAAATCTAAAAAAATGTATTAAAAACATTATATGTAAATGGAAATCTCTCCCCCCCCCCCCCCCCCGCAAAACACTGTGGGAGTTGCAGGTCCTTAGTCCCTCTCTAGATCAGCATCTGGAAGCAGATAAAACAACAATAAATGAATGCTAGGGTCAGATATACAAAGTGCTTAGAGAAAATGAAGACGTTTCCTGGTTAAAAGGAAAAAAATCATATAGAAAACCAAAATTAAAGGAATAGAATGGTGTCCAGCTCCTTAAAAGAGATAAAAGAATTTCAGTTATATATTCTGAGATTGTTCAAGAAAGGATCCATTAGAAGAAGTGTTAAAATTATGCTTGCAGATGTTAATGGATGAGCTGAAAAGATTGTATGTTGTCTGGACCCTAGAAGAGAAGCAACAAGAATGTCCTCATTTTCTGCTTTTCCTCCATTCTTTCAAACACCTACTTGGGTCCAGGATCAGTTCTTTCCTTTCCTGCCACCTCCAATATATAATCAGTATTGCCAATCCCAATCAGTCAATTCCTGAATCAGGTCTCACAAAACTCTGATCTTTAAAAAATATTAAATTCTGCTTTATTTTCATTTGCCTTTGGGTGCTGAAACCTTTAATTTTTCAAGTTTTTATTTTCAGACTTAAGGGCTAGAAACTGGCAGAGAAAGACAGAAAAAAAGACATTATAGACATTATAATATAATGAGAGCTGACAACAGTGGACTAGGAAGGCCAGGCTCTCACACCCCAAACTCTCTTGTCAGTGAAGAGTTGCATCGGTATCCACTAGGCAGCACTCCCTAACCAAAACCCAAATGAGCACTGTTACATATATATAAGTAAAAGGAAAAAAAGTCACACGACTTATCAGCGTCACTGGTCTTTTCTTTTCCTCTTTTATTTCTCTATTGATTCCTGCTTTTTTACTTTCCTCACCACTCTGTTCTCTGTCAATTAACTGAAAGCCTTGATACATCTTTCCACAGGATACTTGTTTTACATATGTTGAATTTAGGAAGTTAAATGAGGAACTTAATTTTCAACACCCACAACTGATTTGCTTTAAAGTGTCCCACCTATTTCAAAGTCTAAATATGGATTTATATTAGTAATAGAGATTGTTCCAGAGAAAAAATATTTTATATAGTGCATTCAAAGAAATAAGACAATTTTTCGACTATGTGTTAAGCTGCCATATTGTATGATCATCAATGCAAAACACTCAGGAAATATTTCAAAGTTGTTTTTTACAGCTTACTTTTGTTTTGTAATACTAAAGTATGTTTTTCAATACATGCTTTCAATTAGCATTTATTTACATTTATATGTACAGTATTAAAACATAAAATATGCATTTCTATGGAACAGTGTCACAACCCAAAGTTGTCGAAAATTAACTAGTTGGCATTTTGCAGAAGTTTGCAATTATTTAACACTTTAGGCTTTTATAGTACTTTAGTGGACTTTGGATCAAGTCCATAATGATAATGGAAATGTTGTGTTATTTTAAAACTTTTCCTAGTAAATAGTTTGTCTTATTTAGAGTTCCTTGGTGTATTAGATGTAAAGTTGAATTCTTTAACATTAGAAGAGACAGGCTACCTTTTAAAATTTGAATCTCTCAAATCCAATACACTTTGGTTCAGAAAGGCCATTTATGAAAAGTTTCCATCTATCCCCAGCTCTGAAGCTGATCTGGACAGAGCACATGGATTGTACCTCCTTGGTCTGGCATTGACCTGGTCTTGGTTGGGACCTGACTGGTCCCGAACGAGAGAATTTGCCAGACCAGGGGAGGTCTCCTGCCACCAGCCCCTAAGCCCATCACCCGCTGCTGGCAGGTTGCCCCAGTTAGTAACCGTCCCTTGTTCTCCCTCCCCAACTGGCTAGGCTACTTACCCAGCTACTTCTGGCTACCTGGAAGGCTCAGGCTCTGACCATGGCCCTGTACAGTACCACCCTCAGCCTCACGCAGCCAGGGGAAGTCATGGGGCTCCAATCCCAGCCCTGCGCAGCCCCAGCCCTGGCCCCCCAGCACCAGCCCCAACCCAGCACATCTGAGGGATGCCACAGGGCTCCAGGGGGTTATCACAGGGACTCTAATCCCATGCTCCTACAAGGCTCTGGGCTTAGCCCCATGCTCCAGGGGGCTGCTGGAGGCTGCTGCAGGACTCCGGCACTGGTCCTATTCTGCCCCCAGCTGGGCTGCTGACGCTGGTACCAGCCCAGCTAGCCCTCCTGACCTTAGGCTTTGGGCTCTCTGGTCCGGGAGCATCCATGGTCCTACTGGACCAGAGATGTTACTGGACCAGAGACTGCCAGATTTTGGAGGTTCAACCTATATATGAGAAGGGAAACATACATGGGAGCTATACAGTTACATTCAACACATTGCAATAATAAAGAAGCCACTCTTAGGAAGAAAATGGCTTTTTCCCCACATCTATGTGCAGTATTCAATGCCCAAGATATCACTTCCTATAACAATTATAAAAATAAATATGATAGCCGTAATCATAATAAAATATTTGGATGGAGATAACAAGCATTCAAGGTTAATATCTTGATGTATAGATTTATGTGGAAATAGGACCACCTTGCAAAATTTGACAGTTCAGGGGTTCCTTTCTGCTGTTCATAAGCAGGCAATATTTTCCTTCCTCACAGTGGGGATTTTGCCAGTCTGAAAACTACAGGATCAGACTCATATTTTGTACAGTTATGCTGTCATATCCTAGCATGGGTCACAGCAAGTGAAACTTAAATAACATTCAGGGTATGTCTACACTGCAGAGATTTTCTGGAAAAACAGCATTTTTTCTGGAAAAACTACATTTACGTCCACATTGCTATTGAGTTATTTTGACATAAAGTCAAATGAATGGAAGGGTTTTCCTGACAATGGTATACCTCTTTCTACGAGGAAGAAGCTTTTTCCGAAAAAGCTTTTTCGGAAAAGGCATGTGTGGAGGCAGAAGAGAGTGTTTTTTTGAAAGAAGAGACCTCCAGGATAAAGCACAGGTGTCCTGGTACCCATTCCATCCACAGTAATCACAACTGAAAAGCAAGATAGACGCCAATTAATGCAGATGCTATCTTTTGAAAAAGCATCTCTCTTTTTCATTGAGCATTTGTTGTGTAGAGGCTCTCTTTTGAAAAATGGTTTTCCGGAAGAGATCTTCTGGAAAAGCTTCTTCTAAAAGAAGCTTGCAGTCTAGACATAGCCCCAAAAAGTGTAAGGAGAAGAAGGTGTCAGTAGAAAACTATATAACTGTCTATCTTCTAGGAAGGAGAAACTAAATTTAGAAGAGACTGACATTGAGGTGTTCTACCTAAATAAAAACAAAGGAAACTTTTTTTAAAAATAGTTAAGAAAATATCTTTAAACTTAGCCAAGCCTTATTAAACCTTTCTAGAGGCTTTGAAGAAAGTAAAGCACTTGAAAAAGCAGCTTCCAATTCTTGCTTTTATAGTTAGTAGGGGGTCTGAATTTGAAGTGTTACTAATTTGATTTTTTTTCATGACAAACTGCTGCAGATTCAAACTTTAATAAATAATCTCCAATAATAAAAGTGCTCCCCTTTCTACCCACTCATCATTCAAAATAAAAAAATAAAATAAAATAAAGAAAAAAGTAGGCCCACATCTCAACTCCCTTTCAAGCCTTGTATTGAGCCCACAAGCTATTGAAGTAACACTGACTGAAATTGCTAGAGTTAAGTATCTTAACCTTTTAATATGGAGAGAATTTTTCACTATGCATTAACAACAAAGGTGCCTTTATGCTCATGTAAGAAAATACAGGATTAATTGACTAAGACTGCTATTGAATAATTGATATATAATAGCAGCACTTTGATTTTCTGGGCAAGGGGCATTATTCTGCCACACTAGTCATCATTCAATTAACTGTGGGCCTTGACCAAATAGTATTTGACCCCACACTCATGTAATTGCTTCATATTTTAATGTTCACAACATCTAACTGTTGGATTCATAATTATAAATTATAGATCATAAAATGTAAATAACATTCTGATGCCTTGGTAGTTTGGTTTCACATATTTTCATAATATTGTATTAGCTATAAACAAGCATCTAGACCTGTTTATATATAGTAACACGGTATATTTAAATCCCGCACTTCATTTGCAATTTCGGTCACCCTCATTAGCCTCCCTAGATCGAACTAGGGGACTAGTGTAGACATAGTCTAAGAGAAAACTAACATTTGTCCCAAATAATATGGTAATTTAAAAAAAGGTGGCCAACTGCCTTCATTAATTTTAATACCTGTTTATTCCTGAGATCCTAAAAATAGGGAGGGAATTGTAACAGCAACACAATTTTTGTGATCATAGATTGTATTTCATTTTTTTCTAGACACAAAAAATACCAGATCACATCTAATAATACCTTCATATTCCTCTGTTGGACCAGAAATATGGATATCAGATCACTGATTATCATATGAAAAAGTAAAAATTAGGGAAAAAATGAAAACCGTGAATTTCAGTCCTGATTAGGATGTTGATTTTTTTCTGTCAGAAAATTGTTTGTCAGATTTATACTACACATGTAGCACTAAGTTTAGTTTAGGGGAAAACATTTAGATAGAATTGGAGTATTTTAGTTATTCATTTAAAATAATTGTTTCTAAATGTATCTTACTTGATATTATATTATAATACAAATTCATACTTGAAAAAAATTGACATTGAAAATAACATGGTTTTGAAATAATTATGTTGTGAGAAATGTTGAATTTTTTTGTTTGTTTCAATTTCAAATTCTGAAATCAACATTTGAAATATCAGAATTTCTCACAGAATAGAATTTTACAGTTTTACACAATCTAATTAGAATATTGCTAAATGTTCCCCAAATTATTGCTTTGTGTTTAATGACTTCACGCATTTGATGACACTTCAAAATATGAATTAAGAAGAGAATTTAGCAGTAATTTTTTAAAAAACATTTTGCCAAGTAATAACAGTTTCCTGGTGTTTGGAATATGTCAGTTTAGTCTGTTGTACAGTATTTAGTGACAAAGAAGCTCAGGATATTTTCTAGATTAGCATATTCACTCCAACTCCTTCTCTTTTCCCCTCTCATTTGATTGGAAAATTCTTCCTTCTCTAAGCCTGAAACTGATCCACTGCAAAATAAACTCATATCAAATGACTAAAATTATATTGGTTTAAGGGCAGGAGCAAATGAGGTTATCATCTAACATTTTGCATAGGTCTGTTGTTTAGAGACTGGTGATTTTCTATAAAGCTTAGAAATACAACTAGAATCTGCATAAGGAAAATGCCCCTCTTTGATAAATCATTGCTCTAAAGTAAATTAGAATCATCTATATTCATAGCAGATTACATGCTTGCTAAACTCCAAAAAAGTGAACTTCTCACTCTGTTCTGAACACAACATAAACAAGTCATACATAATGTATACTTATAACCTTTCTTTGGGTAAGGCCTTACATTCAGCTTGATTTTTTCCCACAAGCTGTTCCTCCAGGTTTTATTAAATGTAATCATTATTAGCATTGCAATAGCAGATCAGGGTCCCAGATAACTGACACCACTATTCTAGTCACTGCAAGAAAAGCAGATGAGAGACATTTCCTGGGATCTATTTAGTGGGTCCAATAAAGGACCCACTAAATCAATGCTGAGGATTCTCCTGTTGACTCCAGTACTTCACGGGGTTATATGGAATAAGGGAACTTGACCACAGAGTTTCTCCCATCGATCTTCCAAAGTGGAGCCACTGGATAAATTTGATTTAAGGTACATTCACTCCAGTGTAGACCTGAACTCAGAGATCTTAAAATCTGTAGTTATAATAAGAAGCAACTGAACAAGGAGTAGGTGCTGTGTGATGGATTTATGAGTGGGGGTGGGGCCCAGCGAGCCCACCACCTTAAATCCACCCCAGACAACGGATTGTGGGCATGAGCTTCCCCTGTCAAGGTGAGGGCGGTGCCCAGCAAGCCTACCATCTTAAGTTTCTCATAGGATAACTCGAATCCTTCTGCCCCTGAAACCCAACACCCTACCGGGGTCTGTTTAGTGTCACTCACTGGCCACTAAGTTTTATGACCTAAAGTTCCAAGCAGTTGGCGGCAAGAAGGGTGAAGGTGGGGTGGAGAGGGTTTAGGGGCACCCAGCCCGGGGCCCTAAGGTATAGGGGTATGCGACCCCTACCCGGCTGATGGGGTTCCACCACGAAGTGCGTCAGCCCACGGGTTCCAGAAACGCTCTGCCCCGGACTGCTTCCTATCCCCCTCCTCGCTAGGGATTCCTCTGGGTCTGTTCAGGGGGCCTACCAGTTCGTGGTCTCCTCCGGTTCCTCCAGATGGGGCACGCCATTCCCACGGAGGCACCTGGCGACTCCTCCTCCAGGAGCTGCCCCGCTGTCTCCTCCTTGGGCCCTTTTTAAACGGCCTGCTGATGGCTGCAGCGGTGCATTGCTCAACCCCACCGACGACCTGCCACTTTGGGATGCTGAAGGTTAGTGCTGGGGTTCCGCCCCCGTGTGCCGCATCCACCCGCTGGTGGTGTGGCTCTGACAATTGCCAGCTTCTGCCCTCTGGCGCTGCACCTCCCTGCCCCTCTGCTGGCTGAGCAGCCAGTATCCCGCTGGCCTTAGTGCAGACTTCAGTGAGTCTGTCACAGTCTGCAAAAAAGGAAACACCTTTTGCTTAAGCATTTTCTTAGCCTACCATCTACATAGACATTGTCAGTCACCTGTATTCTGTAGGAACCATGGCACAGTAAATTCTAATGGAAGTTTTTGAAGGAGGATACATTGGTGGCTAAGGCTGGTCAAAAAAGATTCCTTTAAAACTGTATTATGATGGATGACTTTTTATACAAGGTTTTTTATCACAAAATATTCCTGCTTTATTACATTTCTCATAATGCACCATAGGTTGGGACTCCAGGTTACACAATTTTACCTAACCAAAGGTGAAACATTTGGAGCTTAGAGTTGTTGGCTAGAGGACAATAAAGTAACAGTCAAAGTAGAGACTGCAACATTCCCTTTGTCCCAATACCAATTCCCTTCCACAACAGACCTAACAGACCCAAAGTCACTATTTTGTTAAACAAACCTGACACAGAATTTAATTTAAAAGAATTATTGTTGGTTGAAAGTTTTAATCCATTGCAGTACCAATCATTCCCAGGTAGATGAACACTTCTTAGGATATTGCTAGATAAATCACTAATTCACCACTGAATTGTAGGAATGCATGGAAGTAAAAGAGATATTGCAGAAATAGGATTTTAAATGTATAATACCTCCTGCAGCAGCCAACATCTGAGAATTCAACAACAACAAAAACAAGATACCCGGCCTGGTGTAACAAAGTGTATACTAGGGCTACTCAAAACACTGACCGTGGTGCGGTTTGGGTTTACACAGGGTACAACACACAGCCCGTGGGTGGGATCCTTTGAACATGGCCTCCACTGGGAACATGCTTAACAGCAAGGCATCTCCCAAGCGAGGTAAGCATTGAAGGATGCAAGCAGCCAGGCTGGCAGGAACAGATGGTTACAGGGTGTCAACGTTTCTAGCCCCCAGGGAGAAGGTGCGGGTAGGACCAAGTCATTGTGGGAAGTGCTTTGTATTCATGCCCATTAATGTGAAAGAAGCTATTTGCATATATTTACATATATATACACACACAACCACACTTAAGTTGCGGCCTTTGACATATGCTGTGAGTATTACTGTGGCCCCCAGAGCTTCTAAAGTTGAGTAGCCCTGATGTATAAAAATCAATACAAGAGAGGGAAGTTCTCTCTCTCTCTCTCTGCAGATGGAGCAGGCGTTATGTACAGTTTGGACATCTCTGTTCCGGCAGTTTGGGGATCATAGGAGGGAATTTGCTGGACCAGGGAAGGTCCCCTGCTACTGCCCCCCCCCAGTGCACCTCCCCTCCCAGCTGCCAGCCCCAGCCACCCCCTCCCCTTGCTGTACTGCTGCAGCCCTGGTAACCCAGACTGCCACTTCCCCTACTCTGCTACCGGGGCAGCCATGGCCCAAGCCCTTCTATTGAGGCTGCTGTGGCCCCGGCTGTGCTACAGGGGCTCCGGCTCCTTTCCCCACCCCAGCATTGCCAGGCTCTGAGCTGCCAGTCCTCTTGCCACTGGGGCTCCTAGCCAGGACTCCCTCATCTGAGAACATCCATGGTTTAGTAGGAATATGGATATCGTTGGATGAGGGAGTTCCAGTTTTTGGAGGTCCAACTTGTACTTTCTTTCACGTAATTTTTTTCCACCTGTGGCAAAATGTGAAATTTCATTTTCATGGTATCTTTCAAAATATCTGTAATGCATCATGTTTAAAATTAAATATTGTCAGATAATCCACAACATTTGTAATTTATTAGTTGTATTATTAAGGGTTCATCTATTCAATGGTAATGAATTATGTAAGGATTCTAAATTCATGCCTCTTTACAGGGTTTTCTCCCCATAATGCTGATACCTGTATATGGTAATTTTCTAGGTGTATATTTTTCTTTATAAATATGGAGTAAAAATTGTAAATGAAAAGCAAAAGAAATGCCAATGAAATATGGACAGAGTATACCAGCAACGACATAAAAAGAACCAGAAAATAAGAAAAGGCACTCAATAGATGAAGTAAAGCTGGAATGCTAGCTTTGAACCTTTTGTGAGACTCTTGTACATTTGAGCCAAATGCACTGGAAATGTTCCACAATGGTAGCATGGGAAATAAGAGCAGGTCATGAGGAGTTTGAGATTAAAGTCTGAATCGATAATGCATTTTCTCAGAGTAGTACGAATCCCTTATTTTTGTATTTCACTTCTAGTTGAAGAACTTTGTAAACAAGTCACCACTGTCCCTGAAAAACGACTGAAAGTGGGTGAAGCATCTTTGCTAATGGCCAAATCCTGGACTTCTGAGGTGCATTTTATGTAGAATAAATAGAAATATCAGTCTGGAAGGAACAGAGATATTTCATCAGACTAGTTTCCTGCAGTGAGACATAAGTCAGTATTATCTAAACCATCCCTGAAAGGTATTTAACTTTCTCTTAAAAAACCTCCATCATTTGTTCCAGTGCTTAGCTACTTTTATACTTAGAAAGTTTTCCCTAATGTCTAACCTCATTTACTACAACTGCTCCTTACTTCTTGACCTGTCCTCAGGAGATAAGGAGAAAAATGTATCACCCTCTTCTTTTTAAAAAACCTCCAAAACAGTTTACATACTTGAAGACTTATATACCCCTGTGAGGGGGTCACTCACCACCGTAGCAGGGGTCCATCATCTGTCCCCGGAATCAGTCCATTCCACCCGCACAGGCCTCCGCTCACGTGGCGTTTCCCCTCTGGAATCTTCCAGTCGCGCTGCTCTCTTCGCCACACTGCCCTCCAGCAGTGCTCAAGTCACTCGCTCTGAGCCCCCCTTCCAGGGGGTTGGTGTCTCTCCAGCAGGCCTTGCCGCAGGCCTAGCAGGCTGGCTGTCCGAGCGCCCTGGCCCAGCTTGGCTCTCTAGCCCTGCCCTAGCTCCAGGGAGCGTCCTGCTCCCTCGGCAGCCAGGCTCACACTGCCTTTGCTGAAGCAGCCCTTCCCTTTTATAGCTCCCAGCTGGGCCTTAATTGGTCAACACCGCCCAGCTGGGCTGAACTCCCGGAGCCTGCTCCAGGTTGGGGTTTGGCTCTTAAAGGGCCAGTACAGGGCAGCTGCCCTGTTACAACCCCCATCAGTCTTTTACAGGTAAAACAAATCCAGGTTTTTTTTTCAGACTTTTCTTTAATCATTTTCATTCATTTGCTCTGGTCTTTCTCCCATTTATTCACATCTTTCCTGAAGTGTAGTATCCAGAACTGGATACAATGTTTCCTTTGTGGTCCTACCAGTACTATGGAAACAATGTTTTTCATTTCTTGCTTATACAAAATACAGGACTATGTAGCACTTTAAAGACTAACAAGATGATTTATTAGGTGATGAGTTTTCGTGGGCCAGACCCACTTCCTCAGATCAAATTGTGGAAGAAAATTGGCATGACCATATATACCAAAGGGATACAATAAGAAAAAAGTGAACACATAAAATTGACAAATTAGATGTTAGAACGGGGGAGAGAGAGGGAGGAGGGATCTGATTTGATTGTATCCCTTTGGTATATATGGTCATGCAAATTTTCTTCCACAATTTGATCTGAGGAAGTGGATCTGGCCCATGAAAGCTCATCACCTAATAAACTATCTTGTTAGTCTTTAAAGTGCTGCATAGTCCTGTATTTTGTTTCAGCAAGACCAGACTGACACGGCTATATCTATTACAATTTCTTGCTTGTGACACTATTACTAAAACCACCCAGAATGTTTTTCAATTTTGCAGGTATTGCATTATAACACCTATACTGTGATCTATTACAACCTCAAGATCTTTTTCTGGAGAAGACAATCATTTTGTATTTTGTATTTTTGCAACTGATATTCCAATTTAAATGTAATACTTTGAAGTTGTCATTACTAAATTTCACTCTGGGTTTTTTTTCAGGTTCTTTTTCCAATTTTTAAGATCCTTTTAAATGTGAATCCTGTCCTCCAAAGGCTTTTGTTTTGTCATCACATATTTGTGAAATACATATTACATATAAAAAAATTCATCCTGTATAATTTGACCTACTTTCTATTTTTGTAGGACTTTTATTTAGTCTTTTACCTTACATCTTGTTGTTTCTATGCTTTGGGATAGTTCACTTTTGTGTCCTTAGTAATGTTTCTTTTAAAAATGACCAAATATCCTGAACTTTCCTCCCCCAAACTTGCTTCCCATGGGCTCTTACCTACAAATTTTGAGATTGCTAACATTTGTTTTTTTGAAGTCCATTTCCTTTATTTTGCTATTCTCCCTTCTACCATTCCATAGAATCATGAATCCATCAATTCTTGGTCACTTTCACCCAAGCTGCCTTTCAACTTCAAATTCTCAGCCAGTTCCTTCCTATCAGAGTGAAATGTCAAACAGCCTCTTCCCTAGTTTCTCTTTCCACTTTCTGTTATAAAAATTGTTTACAATATACTTGAAAAACTTGATAATCTGTGCCATACTTTTTTCCCAACACATGTCTGGGTAGTTGGTGTCCCATTCTGTACTTTGGGTTATGTTATTAGTTGTTTAAAAGAAGCCTCATCCACTTCTTTTTCCTAGTTAGGTGGTCTAGATTAGATGGCTTCTGTGACATGGCCCCTGTTTTTCACTCCTTTTATGCATACCTCGACAATTTCAACAAGTCCACTTCCCATTTGTAGTTCAAACTCAGTGCATGTATATCTTCAATAGACAAGGCAACACCCCTTATAATAATTGTTAATGTCCCACTGGTGGTGGAGTAGAGATTATATATTAGTTGGTCTGATGTTTCATATCTTTGATTCTGTGAGTTTGTGTCATGTGTTGTCAGCACATGCAGCACAGCCAGTCTCTGGGCAACCTAAGGCACACAGCTGTCCTGCAGTAGGCTGCCTGAGTGGTTACAATTCCTCATTGGCTGAATGAGGCATGTCTCTCAACCTCAGCAGTAACAACAGTTCAGCATTTTCCCATAGATGTGATAGCTCCTGTGCCTGCTTGTGCCCAGCCTGGACTCCCTCCAGGTAATCTTTTCTCATTCTTGGCTCTGATTCCTCATCTCTGTGGTTGGCATCTGTGCTCTGACTCTGGTTCTGACCTTGGGCTCCAATTCTTGGTTATGGACTCCTGCTCTAACCAGTAGGCCTGAATCCTTCACCAACCAGTAGGCACAAACACCCACCTCCTTGTCATATGACAGGTGGCTTTCTATGTGAGGCAACCTTGATTATTCACATTGACTTTTTTTTTTTTGCATTTTAATTCTTATTTCTCAGTGATTTAAGCACTCAAATATTATGCCCAGAACTCTTCAAATACAAAAATAAAGACAATCCTTGTCTCAAGGAGCTGATCCCTAACAGAGAGTCATAGAAGAAAGGACATTCTTGGAAATTCAGTGGAGCAATTGACATATTTTAGAAAACTCACGACTTATGTTCTTTGTCTGTCTAGTTATTAATATAAATATGGACTGACATATTGCAGATTAGGGTATTTTTTTGGAAAGATTTGAATGAATAAATGATGGTGGGTTTATATACAAGGATCTATGAAACAGGGAGTTTTTTCATTGTTTTCAAATTCACTGAACAGTAGAAACATCACTGAAAGTGATTAACTGCCAGTATCTAATCAGAGGAATAATAATTTAATGATGGAATCAATTTATATCCACCCTGTCCTACAAGTATAAAACATGTCTTCAAGTGTGTATATACATATTTATATGTTTCAAAGTAAGATTTTAAATCAAACATAGTGCTATATTGTTAAGATGCTAAACAGCTAACTCCCTATAGGTGTCCTGGAGTCCTGCCATTTATACGTGACATACAATCACAGTCTTGCATGAGAACTACACCAACACATTTCTCAGAAGATTTATAAAACTTTCATCACCTGAAAAATTATTTTGCAATTCACTTTCACAATTTTTTTCTGCTCTTTTCTGAGTGCTATTTTTTAACAAGCCTCTGGAGAAGGGAAATATCTTAGCTCTCTTAACTACTTTTTTTTTAAAGCTGTCTGTAGCAAATGCTGCACAGCAAAGAGGCTTATGCAAACTGTTTAACGTTCACTTTTTGGGTTTCACTTTTTGCATTACTTAGTTAAACTAATTACATTAAATAGTTATTATAGAAAAAACTTTGACTATTTTATTTAAAGAGAACCTTAGAAAGAATGTTGGTAATAGTAATAAAATGAAGAAGTGATTGTAACTCTGTATCATTTACTCCTTACTCACTCAGTGAATTTAGTTTGCATGATTAAAATACTTAAATGACTTTTAGTGGTATAGCCATCGAGTGTAAGAGCTCTCCCTAGTTATAAATGAGAAGCCCGCTCTGACGGGCATTATACAATCTCTGAACAAAAAGGGCATTCCCAAGCTATGTGACAGTCTCTACAGTAATTAATATATTTTTTTAAAAGACTAACCATGTTCATCATGAAACTAAGGAACTAGAAAATCAGAAAATATTTGTTGGTTATCATTTATAATTTATTTGTATTATGATTTCACTTAAGGCCTCATTAGACTAGGCCTTGTACATATTTATATCAAGACACTGTCCCTGTTTCAGCTTGTAAACTAAATGACAGCTTACAGTCTAAATAGCAATTAGGTGACAACATAAATTTAAGTATCTAGCTGTCCAGTAAAAGACCTTGAGTCTCTCAACCTTATTCATATAAAAATAGATCCATCGAAGTCAGTAGTGAGTATGGAACCATATAAAATGAGTTTGAAGGAGGGGGGCAGATTCTGGCCTTTGGCTCTTTAAATAGTTATAGTATAAAATACAAAGAATAAAATCATCTAAAGATGCTTGAACAAAAATGCTATTAAACAGCCCACATAGTATCACACTAGCTGCCTACCATAATAACTCAACATCTGACCACTTATATCACTCAACATAACCCATACTCAAATCCCTGAAAACAAATTCATTTTGCAGAATGGCAGAAAAGGTAATAAATCTGGGTTTTGAGAAAGCAAGAATGGAAATACGTTCCAAAATAGAAGGACTTCTATGAAATATGCCCTGCCTACAGTCAACAAACAATGCAGCAGACATCCTGTAAGTTATCTCAAAAAAATTAAAATGAACTGTGATTGTAAATCACTGCAGTTGCCCCTGTCCTGCCCCTGTCTTTATTATAGAGCACTGGACTAAAACCAATAGACTATATCATGTATTTTAGGCTCTTCTATAGAACATTACCCTAACTAATCTCAATCTGAGCCTATCGCTTTCATCTACCATGCTGGTTAGCAGAAGCAGTGTTCACGTGAAGAAGGATCAGTGTAGAGCCCCGGACTGATCCCCTAGGAGAGATGAATCATCCAGTATTATCAGAATGTTTTTATTTTACTTCTACCAATTAAAACTGGAAAGATCAGACTGTGTATAGATATTTTAACAATGGTTGTCAATTATATTTCAAAATCTCACATCGAGAATGCAGGGGAGTTATCAGGAAGGTGAAAGCACAATTGGAATTGGAGCTAGCAAGGGATGCTAAGGATAACAAGGAAGGTTTCTACAGGCATGTTAGCAAGAAGAAGGTGACCAGAGAGGGTGTGGGGCCCCTACTGGATGAGGGCAATATCCTAGTGACACATCATGTGGGGAAAGCTGAAGTACTTAATGATTTCTTTGCCTCCGTCTTCACGGACAAGGTCAGTTCCCAGACTAATGTGCTAAGTGACAGAATATGGGATGAATGTGGACAACCCTTAGTGGAGAAAGAATAGGTTAGGAACTATTTAGAAAAGTTAAATGTACATAAATCCATGAGTCCAGATTTAATACGTCTGAGGGTACTGAGGGAATTGGCAAATGTCATTGAGGAGCCTTTGGCCATTACCTTTGAAAAGTTGTAGAGATTAGGATTGATTCCGGATGACTGGAAAAAGGCAAATGTAGTGAAGGATGATCCAGGGAACTATAGGCCGGTCAGTCTTACCTCAGTCCCTGGAAAAATCATGTAGGGGATCCTCAAGGAATCCATTTTGAAGCACTTGGAAGAGAGGAAGGTGATCAGGAATAGTCAGCATGGATTCATAAAGGGCAAGTCGTGCCTGGCCGATCTGATTATCTTCTATGATGAGGTAACTGGCTCTGTGGATATGGGGAAGTCGGTGGATGTGATATACCTTGACTTTAGCAAGGCTTTGAATATGGTCTCCCACAACATTCTTGCCAGCAAGTTAAGGGAATGTTGATTGGATAAATGGACGGTAAGATGGATAAAAAGCTGGCTGGAAGGTCGGGCCCAGTGGGTAGTGATCAACGGCTCAATGTCAGGATGGCGGTCGGCTTATAGCTGAGTGCCCCAAGGTTTGGTTCTGGGACCGGTTTTGTTCAACATCTTTATTAATGACCTGGATGAGGGGATGGATTGCACCCTCAGCAAGTTTGTGGATGACACTAAGCTAGGGGGAGAGGTAGACAAGCTGGAGGGAAGGGCAAGAGTCCAGAGTGGCTTAGACAAACTGGAGGATTGGGCCACAAGAAATCTGATGAGGTTCAACAAGGACAAGAGTAGAGTCCTGCAATTGGGACGAAAAAATCCCAAGCATTGTTACAGGCTGGGGACCAAATGGCTAAGTAGCAGTTCTGCAGAAAAGGACCTGGGGATTACAGTGGATGAGAAGCTGTATATGAGTCAACAGTGTGCCCTTGTAGCCAAGAAGGCTAATGGCATACTAGGTTGAATTAAGAGGAGCATTGCCAGTCGATCCAGAGATGTGATTATTCCTCTTTACTCGGCTCTGGTGGGCCACATCTGGAGTATTGTGTCCAGTTCTGGACCCCCAATTACAAGAAGGATGTGGATGCATTGGAGAGGGTCCAGCAGAAGGCAATCAACATGATTAGGGGGCTGGAGCATATGACCTATGAGGAGAGGCTGAGGGAGTTGGGTCTATTTAGTCTGCAGAAGAGAAGAGTGATGGGGGATTTGATAGCAGCCTTCACTTCCTGAAGGGAGGTTCCAAAGAGGCTGGAGAAAGGCTGTTCACAGTAATGATGGATGGCAGAACAAGGAACAGTGGTCTTAAGTTGCAATGGGAGAGGTCCAAGTTGGATATTAGGAAAAACTATTTCACTAGGAGGGTGGTGAAATGCTGGAATGGGTTACCTAGGGAAGTAGTGGAGTCTCCATCCCTAGAGGGCTACGTCTACACTGGCCCCTTTTCCGGAAGGGGCATGTAAATTTCATGAGTCGTCGTAGGGAAATCCGCGGGGGATTTAAATATCCCCCGCGGCATTTAAATAAAAATGTCCGCCGCTTTTTTCCGGCTTTTAAAAAAGCCGGAAAAGAGCGTCTACACTGGCCCCGATCCTCCGGAAAAAGCGCCCTTTTCCTGAGGATCGGGGCCAGTGTAGACGCTCTTTTCCGGCTTTTTTAAAAGCCGGAAAAAAGCGGCGGACATTTTTATTTAAATGCCGCGGGGGATATTTAAATCCCCCGCGGATTTCCCTACGACAACTCATGAAATTTACATGCCCCTTCCGGAAAAGGGGCCAGTGTAGACGTAGCCAAGGTGTTTAAGTCCTGGCTTCACAAAGCCCTGGTTGGGTTGATTTAATTGGAATTGGTCCTGCCTTGGGCAGAGGGCTGGACTTGATGGCCTTCTAAGGTCTCTTCCAGCTCTATGATTCTATGACAGGATAGACGCAAGGAGTACAGTTCGGAAATGAGGACTGAAAGTATGAGATTAAACAAGGAAGCAGTTGGTTCATGCCTATCTTCTTAGATTTTCTTATTATTTTAAGACAATAATAAGATAATGTATTAAAGTAGAAAAAATGTCCAGTATTTATACTGGATTAGTACTTAGCAATGAAAGGTTAATCGAAATAGTGACTTTTGAGACAAATAATTAAGGTAAGACAGTGAGTTAGCATGGTACGCAGATTTAAGGAAGATGTTTCAGGCATAGTAGATAAGAAGTGCAGAAATATTTGAAACTAAGTAATGATAGTGGATGACTTTTTTCTCCCTTGGGAGAAGGTCTCACTCACCTGTGCGCCTGGGCACCTTGTATTTTTAACATAAAAGGAGATCCTGAGTACAAACACCTTTACTTAACAACTTGAAGAAACTGGGCTTAACAGATTAAAAATGAACAAAATCAATTAAAAAGTATACAGAAAGAAAGAAAACTTATCCATCTGGCATTTGCACTGCCGCCATTTATCCCACCCCAGAGTGTGCACTACTCTGGATTCAGGGTCCCAGACACTTGCTTGCATGGGTGCACTTGAAGGTCTGAAGCTGAAGTGGAGACAGCTCTGTGTAGGTTCTATGTGTGTTAGTCCAAGCTGAGCAGCCAGCTGCAAAATCCCTTTGCCACTGGAGCAGGCTCCACCAAATGCCAGCAGCTCTGATTCCCTGTGCAGATCACCCTGGCTTTCATTGCACCCAGAGCCAGTTTGTCTTTTGTGCTCCGTCCCAGGCAGCACATTTCCAAACAGCCCAGTTACTCACAGTCACCTTCTGTGTAGGCTCTTCCCAACCATAGGCAAAGCCAGGATCTCTCCCCTCCAGGGACAATCAACAGCAGCCCTCAAAGCAGCCTGTTATATCAAAGTCCAAGCAGTAATAGTAAGCTGCTCAGTGACAGGCTCTAGCTACAACACAACAGCTTCTGGCCTAAAAAAAGCTCTACACCAGCAGCTTGGCTCCTCTCTCCAAAAATGAAGCCTAAACTAACTCTCTTTCTGCATAGCCCTGGAAGAGGTACGTTCCCCCTTTTTCCCAAGGGCTCATAGTCTCTAGGGCTAGACTGCAGCAAAAAGGATCCTGCCAATAAAAGTCAGAGGCCCCTTTAATAAGGGACTACAATAGATTATAGGTGTTTCTGTTTTGGGGAGCCAAGTTGAAACACCTCAGAGTTAATTTTCAGATGTTGGTTTTCTTAGCACTTTCTGAGCATGATGGCCTTTTCTGATGTCTTACCCCAAAACTGTTCCTAGTCACATTTCAACATTTAAATTTTCAAAATCTGATACTGACAACTTCTTGGGGAAAAGCCTTGACAATGTCATAACCATTAAAATCATTTAGAATATTGCACAATATCTTTGGGACATTACAATCTGGTGTATTTACAACTAGTCCTGTGAATTATGCATTTACAGAAAGAAAAATATGTCACCATTTTGGAGATAATAGTTTGCTAAAATCATGAAGAGCTAAAAAAGAAGCACTCCATATTTTTGTACCAAGTTCAAAAAGAAAAGAAAAAATCTCTGGGTCTAGCAAACTAATAATAATAACTTTCAATTGTTAAATGCCCTTTATAAACATACTAACCAATTAGCTGGTCATAAGACAGGATTTTCAGGTCTCACCTCCACGTCGGTCTTCTCTCCGGAGCCTCTGGTCTCTCGCTCCATCTCGCTTCGTCTCTCTTTCTCTTCCTCCTACTGCCTCCCCCTCTCTCTCTCAGCTCTCCTCTGCCTTCTGCCTCTCTCTCCATCTATCTTTTTCTTCTCCCCCTCCTGCCTCTCACTTTCTCTTTCTCTTCTCCTCCTCCTCCTACTGCCTCTCACTCTCTCTCCGCTCTCCTCTGTCTCCATTGGAGATGCACGCTTGTCCAGGCCCTGCCCCCTGGGTGTGTATATCACCTCCCCACCCCCCTTCTCCTCCCTCCGTGGTGCTAGGCTGATTTCTGCTCCACTCAGTCAGGCCGCTGCGTGGGAACAAGCAGCACAAATGGCCTCTCTTCTCCTCCTACTGCCTCGCTCTCTCTCTCTCTCTCTCAGCTCTCATCCATCTCCTGCCTCTCTCTCTGCCTCTCTCTCTTTCTCTTCTCCCCCTCCCGCTTTTTACTCTGTGTTTCTTTTCTCCTCCTACTGCTGCATCTCTTACTCTCTCTGGGTATGTCTACACTACAAAGTTAGTTCGAACTAACGGACGTTAGTTCGAACTAACTTTAATAGGTGCTACACTAGCGCTCCGCTAGTTCGAATTTGAATCGAACTAGCGGAGCGCTTAGTTCGAACTAGGTAAACCTCATTTTACGAGGACTAAGGCCTAGTTCGAACTAGCTAGTTCGAACTAAGGGCTGTGTAGCCCTTTAGTTCGAACTAGTGGGAGGCTAGCCCTCCCCAGGTTTCCCTGGTGGCCACTCTGGCCAACACCAGGGAAACTCTATGCCCCCCTCCCGGCCCCGGACCCCTTAAAGGGGCACGGGCTGGCTACGGTGCCCGTGCCAGGTGCAAGCCTGCCAGCACCCAGCTAGCAGACCCTGCACCTGGCACGGCACAGAGCCACCCACCCGATGCCCCCCAGCCCACCCCCTCTTGCCAGGACCAGGCTGGCGGCTCCCGGGAGCTTGCCCTGGACCGCAAGAGGCGGGCACCTTCCTGGGCTAGTGCGGACATCGTGGACCTCGTCCACGATCTCCGCACTAGGCACAGGAAAGTGGCCAGCTAGGGCAGGAGAGCTGCCAGCCTGGCCACCCAGGACCAGGTGTGCATGAAAATCAAGGGGGTCCACTGAGACCCCCGACACTGAGCCCTGAACTACAATGGCCGTCCTGGGTCAGACCAAAGGTCCATCTAGCCCAGTAGCCTGTCTGCCGACAGCGGCCAACCCTAGGGACCCTGGAGGGGATGGACCGAAGACAGTGACCAAGCCATTTGTCTCGTGCCATCCCTCTCCAGCCTTCCACAAACTTTGGGCAGGGACACCACTCCTACTCTCTGGCTAATAGGACTCCATGGACCCAACCTCCATGACTTGATCTCACTTCCCTTTAAACTCTGTTCTAGTTGTAGCCTTCACAGCCTCCTGCAGCAAGGAGTTCCACAGGTTAACTATTTGCTTTGTCAAGAACAACAACTTTCTCTTACTAGTTTCAAGCCTGCTACCCATTCCTTTCCTTTGGTGTCCTCTAGTCCTTCTTTATGGGAACTCAGGAAGAACTTTTCTGAATGCACCCTCTCCACCCAACCCCTGCTTTTAGAGACCTCTATCCTGTCCCCCCTCCGTCTCCTCTTTTCTAAGCTGAACAGTCCCAGTCTCTGTAGCCTTTCTTCATCTGGGACCTGTTCCCAACCCCTGATCATGTTAGTTGCCCTCCCCTCTCCCAGCCTTTCTCTTCCCCTCTCCCACCTCCTTTTCCCAGTCTCCCCCAGTTTTTTTCAATAAAGACAGAGTCAATGTTGGAAGAAACGTTATCTTTATTTTGTACATCAATAAGAAGGGGGGCTAGGGAAGGGTAAGTGGAAGGAGGTGAGGGAGGAATGGGGTACGAGCCCCCGATGGGGAGGACTGGGCTGGCTCTGCGGGCTTCTGGGGGTGGAAGCTCTCCTGCAGCCCCCCAATTACTCCCTCTCCCCAGATGGCAGCCTGCGGCAAGTGCAGCCGGGCTGATGGCCGAGTGGTGTGATGTGCCCAGTGTGGGCACTCAGGGCACTCCAAGCCAGAACTTCTTTGCAAGCGGGGCACCCCTTAGAACTGTGTGTCCGGGGTGGGGGTCAGGACCCTTTAAGCGCAGCCCTCGGCTAGCCTGAGACAGCATCTCCATGCTCTAAGTCCTCCTTTTATGCCCTGCCGGCACTGCTTCCGGCCATCCTTAAGCCCTGTTCAGAGTCCACTCAATGTGGACTTACTAGTTCGAACTAGCAAAACGCTAGTTCGAACTAGTTTTTAGTTCTAGATGCGTTAGTTCGAACTAGCTTAGTTCGAATTAACTAATTCGAACTAAGTTAGTTCGAACTAGCGCTGTAGTGTAGACGTACCCTCTCTCGCTGTCCTCCACCTTCTCTCCACCTCCTCTGTTCTCCTCTCTGTCTCCTCCGTGTCCTCTGTGTCTGCTCCGCTTTCCTCCTTTTGAAACCAGCACCCTTTCCTGATGTCAGAGATGCACGCTCATCCAGGCCCCACTCCCTGGCTGTTTTCTCTGGGTGGTGCTGTTGCCTCCTGCTGTGGTGCTCGGCTGACTTCTGTGCCACACAGCCAGGCTGCCGTGTGGGAGCAAGAGGCGCAAGTGGCTGTTTGGGCCCTGCGCTCCCCAATACAGCACCCCGCGCAGAAGTCAGTCGAGCGCCACGGTGGGAGGCAACAGTGCCACCCAGAGGGAACAGCCAGCGTTTCAGAGTTATAGAGTCACAGACATTGGGTTACTATATATATGATATTGAAAGAGAGCAGAAAAAAAAGATAGACTTAAGTGTGTGATCTTCAAGCTTTCTTAATGTGGCTCATTACAAAACTTGTGATTCAACACTAGCTTAGTCCTGATTTCACCCCACTTTTTACTGTTCACACGGATGTACCAGAACCATGCATTGGGCCTGTATTGAGCCAGGATGTAGAAAGAGAACAATAGCACCCAATAATTTATATTAGTCAAAAACTATTTAGTTCAGAATGAAATTATTCAGTTATTGAAAAAAAAACGTGTGTCATAAAATGGGTTTAGGAAGTCATCATCTATTTTTAATGGAAACAGAATTTTTACTACTAACAGATCATCACCCCTTGTCATGGATTAATCAGATGTGGATTAAGAAAGCCTGTATGACAAGATGATATTTAGCTCTTCAAACCTTTTAAATTCCCAATTTATCATTGGGCTAGTACTATGATTATCAGTTCAGATGATTTATTTTCATATGAGGTTAGTTCGCTTCTTTTAATAAAGAGGAAATGGACTGTTTGTGCTACAGAAAACCCCAGTAAATTAGAAGGATGTTTGGCTTTCCATAATTAGGAGGAAAAGGGAGTAGTATTCACCCTCAGAGGTCTGTGTGGTTAGTGCAGTACAAGTCAAGGCCTTTAGAATCTGTTTCTTTCCCCCACGTCTTCTTCTTAGAATCATAGAATCATAGAATAATAGGACTGGAAGGGACCTCAAGAGGTCATCGAGTCCAGCCCTCCGCCCTCAAGGCAGGACCAAGCTCCGTCTACACCATCCCTGACAGATGTCTATTTAACCTGTTCTTAAATATCTCCAGAGAGGGAGATTCCACCAGCTCCCTTGGCAATTTATTCCAATATTTGACCACCCTGACAGTTAGGAATGTTTTCCTAATGTCCAATCTAAACCTCCCCTGCTGCACTTTAAGCCCATTACTCCTTGTCCTGTCCTCAGAAACCAAGAGGAACAAATTTTCTCCTTCCTCCTTGTGACACCCTTTTAGATATTTGAAAACCGCTATCATGTCCCCCCTTAATCTTCTTTTTCCAAACTAAACAAGCCCAGTTTATGAAGCCTGGCTTCATAGGTCATGTTCTCTAAACCTTTAATCATTCTTGTCGCTCTTCTCTGTACCCTTTCCAATTTCTCCACATCTTTCTTGAAATGTGGCGCCCAGAACTGGACACAGTACTCTAGCTGAGGCCTAACTAGTGCAAAGTAGAGCGGCAGAATGACTTCACGAGTTTTGCTTACAACACACCTGTTGATACAACCTAGAATCATATTTGCTTTTTTTGCAGCAGCATCACACTGTTGACTCATATTCAACTTGTGGTCCACTATGACCCCTAGATCCCTTTCCGCCATGCTCCTTCCTAGACAGTCACTTCCCATCTTGTATGTATGGAACTGATTGTTCCTTCCTAAGTGGAGCACTTTTGCATTTGTCTTTATTAAACCTCATCCTGTTTACCTCTGACCATTTCTCTAACTTGCTAAGGTCATTTTGAATTATGTCCCTATCCTCCAAAGAAGTTTCAACCCCGCCTAGTTTGGTATCATCTGCAAACTTAATAATCGTACTCTCTATCCCAATATCTACATTCTTGTTATCCCCATGTTGATCCCAGGACTAAACCTTTGTTCTTCCCCAAATAGAAACTACAGAGTGGAAGACAAAAGAGGAAAATTGTTTCATGTATCCTTATTGAAATTGAGGTTACAACTTTAAGGTTGAGCCAATAAGCAGATTCAAAAGGAAACACAGTCCTACTACTCATTGACAATATAGACTCCAATTCAGCCCAGACAGAGTTCTGCTTTGACACTGATCTTCTGGGTAATCTTGGGTAAGTAGTTTGATTGTTCTGTGCCTCAGTTTCCCCTACCAGTACTGTGGGGTAAATGATACTGACCCCTTGTGTAAAGATGTTAAGATGTACTGATATGAGAATTAGGCTTTATTAATATGCTTTGGTCATTTGTGAAATCAATAAGAAGTAAGTAAATGGTCAAATGACATAAACACCTGACTTGAGGATGAAGGATTCAGTCTGAAGACAGAGGAAGGGAGCTGGATGCTCCCTACTTGTACCTTAATTCTTCTCTGATAAATGCTGCATGTTGTTAATGATTTAGTGCAACTCTTTTAAATCATACAAACTGGGCTCTGCATGTACTTGCCCCGACAAAACACCCCAGAAACCTGAGAATGGGAAATTACTGAATTTCCTATCTCCTATATTGGTTTCCCTCTATATATCTAGCCAAAGAGAGCTCACATAATACTTAATCCCCCATAATATATAAAGAGTACAGAAATTCCTCATTTAACACTATAGATGTATTTCTGAAAGTGTTCGTGCTAAGCGGAAACGTGCTATGCGGGGTCAATTTTCCCATTAAAAATAATGTAAAAGGGGGGGGGTTGCATTTCAGGTGGTGGTGGTGAAGTTAATTTTTTGTTTGTGCTGGATCGTAAACATCAACATTAGATATCTAGCAACACAAGTCGCCGCAGTTTGTTAAAACAAAGATAAACACGTGAGTGAGCGGAGGAGCATTGTGACCACGTGTATTTATCCACTTATGCATATTACCGCTGTTTTCACCAACTTATCCCGCCATGCAAAGTAGTCTCCCACTTGATTATTTTCGTGTTATTTTGGGTACGGTCGTGTTATTCGAAAAAAATTCTCTAAAAAAAATCATGCTGTTGCAAAAATGTGTTAAGCAGGCACATGTTAAACAAGTAATTACTGTATAAAGCATTTAAGGAAGCTTGATGGTAATATCTACCTTGTTGGTTACTCCACAGCAAATGTATTAAGCAGAATGAAGTCTGCTATAATTTCATTCAGTAAATATACACTTAGTGGAAAAAAGAATGTATATATATTGTCCTAAACAGTAGAGTTGAATAATGTAGTTAAATATTGATTTTAGCTATGTAAACCAGACCCTAAATTGGTGTAAATCAAGATAGCTTCTTAGAGCTAATTTACACCAGCTGATTTACCCTCTTACCCATGATTTTTTTCTTCTTCTCCAGAAACAGAAAAATGGAAGAGGTCTTTTCCAAATTTATGTTAATTATAAATTGCTTTTATTTATGACAGAGAATAACTAAAGCATATAGTCTAGTATATTTATGTATTTATTACTCTAATTACAATGTGCACAAATGTATAGTGCACCACATCAAGAACACTGTCCTCTCCCACAAAAAGAAATCTTTTTGGAGATTTTGTTTGAACTCAATGAACCAATAACCATATGTTTGAGATTTTTTTAAAAAAAATCTCTACATAAAACCACATAGCACATCACTTGCCCATAATGTGTCCCCCTTCCATGTATTTGCATTCCTTCTATGTGCAGAACTCCCATCAACAACAATCCATATATGTAGTTCAAGTTGGACCTACCTTATCCAGCACCCTCCAGACCTGGCCCATCCTGAATGAGGGAATTTGCAAGGTATGGGGATGTCCCCTGCCACTGGCCTCCCAGGGCGCTCCCCCTACCTGCAGTTGGCTCTGCTCCGGCCCCAATGCCACTGGGCTACAGCCTACAGGGCTTGGACTTAGGGATCCAACCTGCTGGAGCTCCCCAGCCCTGCTTCTCCACCGCACAACCAGGGATCCCCACCTGGGACGGGACTCACCTGTCCCATTGTTGCCCCACCAGCTGGGGCTCCCCGGGGACGGGGCTTGCTTTTGCCACTCACTGGTCCAGCTGCTGCTCTGCTCAGCCAGGGCTCCCCAGGGTCTGAGCTCCCCAGCCTCCACATCCCTGCTTCTCCCCCACCCAACCAGAGATCTCCAGGGATGGGATTTCCACTCCTAGGCTCTGGGCCTCTGATCCAGGAATACCTACTGGATCAGAGAATCCCGGATTTCGGAGGTCCAGCCTGTATATACAATTAATACTGGTTAGAAATTTTCTGACAAAGTTGCCATGGAAAATGCTGATTATTAATTAATCTGTAAAGTTTCAGGAAAACAGCTCTAGTTTGATGATTTTGAGGAAAATCTGTCTTGTACTGCCTCTTACTTGGAACAGTAATTAATTTGCTGTCTTGCCCCCTCTGTAAAACCTTTTTCATTTTCTAATAAATTATTATTTTAACTGAGTGGCTATAACACTTGTCGATAACACATCTTCTATAGACGGTAAGAAATTGAGTACTTTTTAATGAAAGCATAGTTACTTATTTATGGCTCTGAATATAAGACCTGGTATTAAAATGACTAATAAATCAGAAGATGTTTTTATCTCTATTTTTTCATAACTATTTTACAAGACAATCGTAATGTCTCTGCCTAATGAGGAGAGAAAAGTTTTAAAGTGTTCTTGAATTAAAATATGATAAAAATCTTTTATTTAGCTCTATTTGAAATGGAGAATTATCACAGCGTGCATATCCATCAGCCTTTGATGAGCTATATAACATGCATGCATACACTTTACATTTTTTTAAAAAGAACAACTTATTCCTGTGAATAAGATGCATTTAGTACAGGAAGTTATTTTGTCTCTGATCTTTCAATATTTGGTGTATTTAACTAGAAACTCTTTGAAACCAAAGCTACTTTTCAAGACTTGTAAATAAATAATTCTAAAATGAATCATGAGGAGAGATTAAAAAACTGGGGCTTAGAACAGAGAAAACTAAGGTGGTGGGGGGAATATGATAGAGGTCTATAAAGTCATGACATGTGTAGAGAAAGTAAATAAGAAAAAATATTTATTTGTTCCCATAACACAAGAACTAAGAGTCACCATATGAAAATAGGTAACAGGTTTAAAACAAAGGAAGTATTTCTTTGCACACACACAGTCAACCTGTGGAATTTCTTGCCAGAGGACATTGTGAAGGCTAGGAGTTTAACAGGGTTCAAAAAAGAGCTCGCTAAATTCATGGAGATAGGTCCATCAATGGTTATTAGCCTGGAAGAGCAGGAATGATGACCATAGTCTCTGTTTGTCAGACCATGGAAATAGGCAACAGGGGTGGGATCACTTGATGATTACCTGTTCTGTCCATTCTCTCTGGAACACCTGGCATTGGTCACTGTCAGAAGACAGGATACTGGGCTAGGTGGACCTTTGGTCTGATCTGTATGCGTGTTCTCAGATTTTTATATTCTTATGTTCGTATCTTTCTTATTCCTAATGGGTATGTCTACACAGCAAAATTATTTCGAAATAACAGCCATTATTTTGAAATAACTATACTAGCGTCTACATAAGCCAACCGCTATTTCAAAATTAATTCGAAATAGTGGAGGGCTTATTTCAAACTTGGTAAACTTCTTTCCACTCTGGCCCAAACCAGGAAAACTCCTCTCCTCCCCGCCTCCCTGGAACCATTAAAGGGGTAGAGTCTGGCCAATGTCTGTGCCAGCTCCAGGACTGCCAGCCCAGAGCCAGAATTCACTGCCCCTGATCTTGTGGCCCCAGCATGAGCCAGGAAGCCAGTACCAGCCAGCCCTCCACCACTTCCTGTGCCCAGTTCCCCAGCTCCCAGGAGCCTGTCAGGGGCTGGAGAAGGTGGGAGCCTTCCTGGTCCTGTGCAGAGATCATGGACCTGATTGAGGTTTGGGGGGATGCCTCCAACATCCATGATCTCCGATCTAGATGGAGGAACATCGCCATCTACGGCAGGATGGCTGCCGGCCTGGCCATCAAAGGCCACATCCAAACCCAGGAGCTGTGGCAGGCCTATGCCAGGGACACAGGGGGCTGCTCCCAAAAAGAGGCAGACCCCTGCCCCTATTCTGATGCCCTGGACTTCATCCTGGGGGGTGGGACGGTCTGTGCCCCCAGGTGATCATTGACCCTGGGGCAGAGGACCCTGACAAGGGCATTGAGGAAGTGGAGGAGGGCCAGGAGCTGCAGGAGCTTGGAGGGAGTATGCCGTGCATCCAGGACGCCCAAGCCATCCCAGTGGACCTGTCACCAGTGTCATCCGGGGAAGCAACAACATGTAAGTGCCATCACTGTCCCCTTATGCGCATGGGCCTTGCTGACAACGGATTATGCAGCAATCTGTGAGAGCATGTGCTGTGCCACCCTTGGACACGTGGCTCCAGCTGGCTGCCACACCAGGGCCTTGGCCTGTTAGCCACGCATGTGTGTGAATAGACATGACATGCTCCTGACCCTGGGGTGGGACACAACAGGACGCCCTCCCTCCACAAACCCCCTCTACACAGAGACAGAGGACATCTCCCTAACTCCCCCCACACACACTATATACAGCACAGGGGCATGGGTGCAGTCCCGGGGCAGCTCCCACTCCCGGGGATAGCAGGACATCCTGAACTTGGCCTCTGTGAAAGCACATCAGATCTGATGGTGTGGAGACCTGTCATCCTCGCCTTGCAGAGGGGGGCTGGGCTTCACCCACTGTGTCCCCAGGGATAACTTATCACTTCTCTTGTTTCTCCACTGCTGCACCAACTCTGAGTGCAGGGAATACCACACAACCCAGGACATCCTCCCACACCTGAAGCCTCCGCAGGCCCACCCCTGCAGTGGAGGGTACCAGCAGGAGCACCTGGGGGCACTGCGAGCCCTGCACCGCACCTTTGACCACTGGGTGCAGGAAGAACTGCAGCTCTAGCAGGTGCAGCTTGCCCAGGGTTGTGCCATCTGCGAGCACCTGAAGACTCTGGTGCAGAGCTTGCTGCCTCCTGCTGCTCCAGCCCCTGCTGCCTCCCCAGCTACTGCTCCTCCCACTCCTTCTCCCCCTCCTGCTTCGTCCTCCACAACCTCCATGCCCTCCCTACTCCCATGGAGACACCGAGGCCCTGCACCCATGGTGCTGGGAGACAGTTGGGTCGGCGAGACCCCCAACCCTGAGCCCTGAGCTTCTCCTCCTCTTTCCTCCCCTTGACTCCTCCTGCCAGCTCCCTCCTCCCAGGTTTCCCCCTCCCCTCTCCCACCCTCCCTCCTTCCCTCTCCCACCTTCTTTCCCCAGTCTCACCTCAGTTTCATTCCCCCCTCCCCATCCCAGTTTTGTTCAATAAAGAGACTTTGTTGTAATGAACACAAGTGTCTATTATTGTACAGCAGGAAGGGGACTCAGGTAGGGGTAAGTGGAAGGACGTGAGGGAGGAATGAGTCACAAGCCCCCAGTAGGGCACACCAGGGAGACAGAACGTACTGTCAGGCTCGCAGCAACACTTCCAGGAGAAGCACCAGAGTGCCCAGGGGTGGCTCCGGCTCCATGCTGCAGAGTGCTGTGGTGTCCTGAGTGAGGGCAACCAGGGCATGCAGAGAAAAAAATGCTTTGCTGTCCCTCAGTGAGAAAGGCAAGCAAGCAGGAGAACCTTAGAACCGGCTGTCTGGGGTGGTCCCTTTAAGCACAGGTCTCAGATAGCCTCAGGCAGTAGCCACACAAGTAACTCCTGACCTGATGCCCTGCCAGAACTAGTTCCGGCCGGCCTTAAATGCAATTCAATGTCCTATCAGTGTGGACATGTTATTTCGAAATAGCGCTGTAGTGTAGACATACCATCTATTACAAAATGGTGTCTTTAAGCACAAAAATTAAAACTTGTGTACAAAGCTTTTTTTTAAAAGCACAATTAGACTCTTAATCTTGAACATTTTGGGTATGTCTAGAGTACATGCCTCTGTCTCTATTGTCTGACTGAGCCATTGTGTAGAATCATAAAGACAGTGGAACAAAGCACAGTCAAGAACTTAATGGAAATGGTGAAATCATGGATAACCAAATACTTATCATCTTATTTATGCAAGTGTCCCATTGACTGCAATGGTCTATTTATGTCAGCACTAATATTGCATTGAATCAATATTAAACTAATTCAGGCCAATACAATTTTGGAAACATATCTTTGAAATATGAACTGTAACTTAATAACCTGAAAGTGAACATCTGGTTATCCACATCTAGTCAAGTTCATTAAAGAAGTGGTCTGAAAATTGCAATTAATGTGATAATTACTTTCCTTCTATATGCTCTTTTGTTGCCTTACATAGAGGTCTGATTTATTTTACCTGGATGTACTTAAACTGTTCAGCAGTAACTATATGTCTAGATCCATGCCACAGCAGTGGAGTGGGTGTTGCATAACAACTCAAGCAGAATAATTCTGAAGATGAGAAAATAAGAACAAATATGTAATAGAGATAGTCACTACCACATCTACCATGGCAACAGTATTTTAGCCACAAACAATGATCTTGTTCTTAATGCAAAGGACTAGGAATCAGCGTTCTGAATTCTGCTTCTGATTCTTCTTCAGACTTCTTGTTTGGTATTGCCAAATTGCTTGACCTATTTTTGACTAGCTTTTCCTGTCAATAAAAAGGTGATAATAATGCTGATGTACCTCACCCTAATGCAGTGAAGACTGACTGAGCTCTGCAAATGGAAGATATTGCTGAAATGCAAAGTATTATCTATGTACAGTTGACAAACACTTTTTCTAAGTAACACAGACTGTTAATTATTTGTAAACTGTATTTAGAAAATATTTGACCTCAAAGTTAGTAGATGAGATTGTGGTCTGGTTTCCTTTCCCCTTCTTTTTTCTATTCTTCTTCCTCTCACTTACTGTAAAGTATAACAATATTTAATGCTAACCATGCATTTTTAATAACTTTAAATTAATTTTATTTATAGTAGAAATTGACCTTGTGTCTACTTTGTCTCTTAATAATCAGTGTGTGTAGTCTGTTAAACATTAATAAATGTCATGTAGGTGATACAACACAGATTAATTTAGAGAATTCCATGAATGGGTTGATGAAAGTTCAGATTCGTATTGTGTTGTTTAATTATCAAATTAGTCAGAGTGTTAAGACAAGTTCCTTGGAGAATGTAGGGGAATGTTGCTATATTGAGAGTATTATTATACAATGCAATGTTTCTTAAAATGTTTGGCTTTAGTATTTGGGATAATTTAATTTATTTATCTGGAGGTTTTGGATTTGACTAATGATTTTTTTTTGGTGCCTCAATTTTAGAGTACCAAATCTGGGAATTTAATAAGGTGGAAAAATTTGTAGAAAGTGCTGAGCACAAGGTACCTTAAAAGAAAAACCTTACTTCTTAGTGGCAGATACACCTATTAAAGAGAGAAAGTGTTCTAGCTCTCTTTTGTTTAAAGATAAATATGGTATATATTTTACTATCTGAGGACCAACTTTTAAATTAAATTAATTATTATAAAATAAATTAAAACTGAATTTCATTATTCATAATATCACAGTACTTTTCAACCATGTGTAAGTTGTACATGCCATACCCCTAATATAGAGGGAGTCAAGCAAAACACAGTTTCATTTATTAAAACATTTAAAAGAGAAAACCCAAAGCAACATGATAGCAAAAGAAATGGGGAAATTGGTAGTCTTCTGGTTTGAATTTAGGATTTTTTTTCCCTGCAGGCTACCCCTTGCCCTAATTTAACAAGATATTTTAGCAAATTTGTAACTTTAGTCATATGAAAATTCTCATTTAACTCATTGGGAAAGGTTCAGAGAAGAGCAAAAAAATGATTAGGGGTTCCATATAAAGAAAAATTAAAAAAGACTGGGAATTTTCACCTTAGAAAAAGGAGACTAAGACAGAATCTGATAGAGGTCTATAAAATCATGACTGGTGTGGAAAAAGTGAATAAGGAAAAGTCAAGTACTCCTTCACATAATATAAGAACTAGGGGTCACCAAATGAAATTAATAGGTAGCAGGTTTAAAACAAACAAATTGAAGTTTTTCTTCACACAGTGCACAGTGAATCTCTGGAACTCCTTGCCAGAGGATGTTGTGAAGATTAGGACTTTAACAGGATTTGAAAAAGAGCTAGAAGTTAGATACATCAGTGGCTATTAGCCAGGATGGATAGGAATGGTGTCCTTAGCCTCTGTTTATCTGGAAATGGATGACAGGAGAGGGATCACATAATGATTACCTGTTATGTTCACTCCCTCTGGGGCATCTGGAATTGGCCACTGTTGGTAGACAGAATACTGGTCTAGACGAACCTTTGGTCTGACCCAGTGTGGCCATTTTCATGTTCTTATGTTATCTCAATGGAACTACTTGTGCTAAATTTCATTGGTGAATTGGAGTTCATGTTCAGTAAAACTAAAAATCTAGCAGGCCATAGCTGAATGTTGTCATTTAAGTGTCAGAGTGGAGTAGCATAGAATACAATGTTTGGTATGGCTTGCGTGGACATCCAGAATGCTATCACTATTTGTTCGACTTCAGAACAATGTCTGGTTTGTTACCAAATCAGCCTATGAAAGTGCAAGACAGAAAAACAATTTTCCTGGTCAATTATCTCTTGTAGGCTGAAAAAGTTCTGGACAGGAAGCAAGTACAAACTTCTAATTGTTAACAATAGCAATAACAAGTAATCCCATTTATTAATAATTCTCCACTTCAAAGGGATAAACATGGATGAGGAGGAGGAAAAGGAGGAGAAAAAGGAGAAGGAACATTTTTTTTAATTTTGATCCAAGGTGAAAAAAGTGAATTTGAGGAAGTGGAAATTGTGGCTGAATATTGGGGAAAATATCCCAAAATATAAATCTGAGATGAAAATGTATTTTACACAATAATGATTTTTCCAGATCTGAAAGTATAACAATATCCACTTTTAAGCATGGAACATTGAAGAGTCTTTCTCCCATCAGCCACAGAAAAATACAGAAAGCAGACTACTTCAACAGTACTGAATGATCAGACCTACAGAAACTATTGTCCAGAATTCTATAATATGATGTTGAAAATGAAAAACACTTTTCAAGGACTATATACTATGTTCCCTCCTCTGCAAAGATTATTCTTCCAAATTAATACCAAGGATTACAATATCCAATCAAAGGGGTTCTCTCAATAATGCACTGTGTAAAGAAGCCTTTTGTGTTGAAACACTCCTGAGATAATAGTCACTGAAGTACAATATTCCTCTAGCAGTTTCTGTACATTCTCACGAGTCTTTAAAATTATTTTGTTGTCACTCATATTTACTGGATCTTACTGGATAGTGAAATCTTCTAAGAGATCCTTGAGATATCTGGAAATGATATGGAATGGCAAACAAAACAGAATTGTTCTTTAAAGAATGTATAAAGAATTATAATGTTAAAAGAGCTTCCTTGGCTTTCTTACAACAGTCCATAGACCTCAATCTGATAGTATAAAAGGTCTCAGATGCTACGTCTAGACTGCAAGTTTCTTTCAAAAGAAGCTTTTCTAGAAGACATCTTCCAGAAAAACGTCTTTTGAATGAGAATATCTACACAGCAAAAACTATCTGCTTTTTTGGAAGATAGCATCCACGTTGATTGGATGCTATCTCACACATAAGGCCACTCAGAACCAGTACAGGCAGGCCATTAAGTCACCAGTTGCTTCCAAGTGCTGTTGCCTAAGCCTAGCTAAGAGATGCACTTAAAGGAATCCCCCCCAGACAGCCATTTCTCTGCTTCTGCTGCATGCTTGTCTACCTCTCCGAGGGACAGCAAAGCTTTAGTAATGCATGCTCTGGGTACAAAGCTTTTGGGGATGCCACAGCATTTTTTTTGCCATGGAGCCAGAGCTGCCCCTTGGCATGTGATGGGCCCACATGACCATGCTACAGTTTCTGCAGGCTGCCTTCATGGCCCTTCATTTGCTCAGCATGGAGCTCATTCTTGAGACCCTCTTCCTGTGTGCAGGAGCAAGATCCTTGCAAATGCACCCAACAATGGAGAGACACTTTTGGAGGCTGGACACCAGTTTTGACTGGCGGAAGCAGCTAATCATGGAGCAGTGGAATGACCAGCAGTGGCTCCAAAACTTACTCATGAGGAAGACCACCTTTTTGGAGCTGTGTGCCTGGCTCACCCCTGTCCTCTGATGACATGACACCCACCTGCAACCTGCCATCCCCCTGGAGAAGTGGGTCGCAATCACCGTGTCATGATTATGAGGGTTAGCCAGCAGCCTGGGGATTAAGGAGTTAACTACACCTAGCAGGTGGAGTGACCAGTAGGAATGTAAGTGGGACTTTCAAACTGGGACAAAGGAATTTGTTTTTTTTTCCTTCTCCCATTTGTCTCTCTGGGGGTATGACTACACTACCATCCTAGTTCGAACTAGGGTGGTAATGTAGTCAACCGGAGTTGCAAATGAAGCCCGGGATTTGAATTTCCCGGGCTTCATTTGCATGTTGCTGGGCGCCGCCATTTTTAAATGTCTGCTAGTTCGGACTCCGTGCCCCACGGCTACACGCAGCACGAACTAGGTAGTTCGGACCAGGCTTCCTAGTTTCACAAGGAGTAACGGTAGTTCGGAATAGGAAGCCTAGTCCGAACTACCTAGTTTGTGCCGTGTGTAGCCGCGGGGCACGGAGTCCGAACTAGAGGACATTTAAAAATGGCGGCGCTCTGCAACATGCACATGAAGCCCAGGAAATTCAAATCCCGGGCTTCATTTGCAACTCCGGTTGACTACGATACCACCCTAGTTCAAACTAGGGTGGTAGTGTAGACATACCCTGGGTGTGTTCTCTGCAGCTACAGAGAGGGACAAGCATGTCTCTCTCTCTCCAAGACATCATTCTTCATTTTCTGTAAGTAGGGTAAAGTTTAGGTAGTTTCGTTAGGCTTTATTGTTTTAAGGGTTGGGTATTAGATCTGATGTCTGGCACTGTTTAACAGATGTTTTGGCTTTTCTTTGTAACTAAGTTCTAGGCCCATGGAGTTTCTCCATGAGTATATTTTGTTACCTTCCTAGCTAGTCATTATGCTTGCAACAGGAATACTGTTGTAATAATAAAAGTTCTTTCTTTTCTTTTTATTAACCTGGCAGTGGTTAATTGTGTGCCCTGGTTTTTATTTTAGGGGTGAGATTTCCCAAATGATCTTTCCCCTGATTTCTTTATCAACATTTGGGTGGTGGCAGGGGAAGTTTTATTCCCAAGATCTAGGTTAAGATTTTGGGGGAAGTTTTATACCAAAGCCTGGTAGATAAGGCTTTGGAGTACACTTGCTGGCCCCCACTTCTGCATTTATCATGCCAGAGTGGGGAAGGAGCCATGACACACCGTCTGGAAGCTCGCCACCCCAGATAGTTACCAGTCAGTGGACAACCAGTCTGGAGTGGGGAAGTCCACCATCGGGCAACTCCTCATGGAGGTAAGGCAAAGTCCCTGCAGGGGGAGAGTCCTAGAAAAGGGGGACCGTAGGGAAAGCAGGGCAGGAGGGCAGATGAGGGTCTGGGGGTAGCAGGGGAACTCCATCCCCAGGGACTTGTGTCATCCTGCCCTCACACAGTCCTGCTGCTGGGAGGGTGGCCTCATAATGGGTGGCCTCATAAGGGGTGGTTCCTGGGGTGTTTGAGCAGGGGCGGGGAAGGGGCAGGCACCTCCCAAGGCCTCAGGCACTCCCTCTCATTCTCTGTTCTGTGTGTTTGTTTGTCTCCTTCTGCAGATATTGAGGGACATCAACTCTATCCTGCTACACAGGGTCATCTGCCCAGGAGACCTGGACCTGATTGTCGCAGGATTTGCTGCCCTGGGTATCCCGAACTGTGGGGAGCTATTGATGGAACCCATATTCCAATCCATGCACCAAGTCATCGAGTGGCCCAGTATATTAACAGGAAGGGCTACTTCTCAATGATGCTGCAGGCTCTGGTCAACCACCGTGGACAGTTCACAGGCATTTTTGACGAGTGGCCGGGCAGGGTGCACAATCCCCATGTATTTCACAATTCCAGCCTCTACGGTAAGCTGGAGGCAGGCACATTATTCCCCTGGTGTGAGTTTGTGGTTTGGGATGTGTAGATGCCACTGTGTATTGTGGGAGATGCAGCCTACCCCCTGATTCCAAGGCTGATGAAACCATATACCGACCACCTAAACCCAAGCAGGGGCCAATTTAATTCCCATCTCAGCCAGGTAAGGATGCAGGTGCAGGTTGTCTCAGCGTGTTGTAGAGAGGAGAGGGAGGTCTTCCTACCTGGGTGGGGAGCAGAGACTGGCCACAAAGGGAGACCCTTTGAGCAGCCGCGAACAGCTGCCATCTGTCAGGACCATTGGTTGGGGTACACATCCAGGAGGCACTGAGGGAGAATTTCTTGCAAGGACCCCAATAACTCTACCCAGGGCCTCCCCCTCCCCCTCCAGGGGCCTTGCTCCAATATCCCTTTCCTACTCCACCCCTCTTTTCCCCCCTTCCCTGTATAGTAAATAAACACACCTGTTTTGATTTCAGCATAATGAACTTTGTATTTATCTTTCAATAAAAATAGCTGGGGAGAAGCAGGACTGATAACCTGGAGGGGGAGCGAAGACGGGGGCTCAGGGCTGGGAGTGGCGTGAGGAGTTGCTGGAAGTGCCACCTTGGGTGAGGAGACATTTGCAAACTTGAGGTTGGGTGGGTTCTAGGACCACAGGAGGTGGGCGGGGGGGAGGTGAGAGGGGAGCTGGAATGGGGTCAGGGATGGCAGGGACATGGGGGGCCATGAGCATCACTTGGTGAGGAAGCAGAGGCAACGCTTGAGGGCCAGGGGGAGAGGGAATGGGCATAGCGAGGGGAGGAGCAGGGACAGCATCTGGATGCGCCATCATTTCATGAACTGGTCTCACATGTGGATCCGCCACTCTGTGTCCTCCTGGACATTCTGTGCCAGGGTCTGCTGCATGTCACGCAGGATGCCAACATGTTGCCTCATCAGGTCTTCATGGACCCTGGAGTGCTTTCGCATCCCCCAGGGCTGGGCAGCTGTTTGGGGTGGCATGGCTGGCCCCTCAGTCTGGTTTGGCTGTGGAGAATAAAGAGGGCGAGGTAGTCAGTCATTCATGCAAACACTGTCCCTGAGGCTGTGCCCTACTCTGTGAGCAGCAAGCAGCTGTCCTTGGGCCAGAGGATAGGGATATTCTGGGAGCAAGGCCATGTGTGGCCTGCATAGCAGGCCATGCCTCACAGGGGCCCTGAGGTGCCCAGGGACCATGCTGCCCACTTCCCATCCCCAATGAACAAGCAGACAAGGGAAGTGTCCAGCCACAGTGGGATCCCATGGAGGGGAGAGAGGACTGGATCAGTCTGGCCCTCCATGAGGCCCATGCACACACCTGTGCCTGGCAGCACTGTCCACAGTAGCAGGTGGTGCCTCATGTGAGCAGGCATGCCCATGCTCTGTGCGTTGCACTCCTAGGTGTATATGGGGTCATTCCTGTGCCCTTGTGGACAGCCTGCTTCCAGCCATGGCAGGTGGTGGGAGGGCATCCCCACCCTCGGGCCAGACATGTGTGTGGCCTCCCCTGAGCCTGTGAGCAGGATCCCAGGCATACACAGGGGCTGCCTCTTGAGGCTCTGTGGTGCGCAATGATGCTGCTCATGGTTCCATGTGTATGGACTGCAGCATGATGACCAGCCCGAGCAGGCTAAGAGATGATCACACCCCATCCCATCCCATCTGTTCCCGCCTCCCCCACCCTGTGTGTGCAGAAAACTGAGAGCACATAACCGATGATCCCTCACTGGCATCCGACAATGCCTCAGACACATCCAGGCTTAGGGGTATCAGCTACAGGGTCAGTTTTGACTGTAGTCTCTGTGGGTATGTCTACACTACCCCGCTAGTTCGAACTAGCGGGGTAATGTATGCATACCGCACTTGCTAATGAAGCCCGGGATTTGAATTTCCCGGGCTTCATTAGCATAAGCGGGGAGCCGCCATTTTTAAATCCCCGCTGCTTCGAACCCCGTGTAGCCCGGCTACACGGGGCTCGAACTAGGTAGTTCGGACTAGGGTCCTATTCCGAACTACCGTTACTCCTCGTGAAACGAGGTGTACCGGTAGTTCGGAATAGGCACCCTAGTCCGAACTACCTAGTTCGAGCCCCGTGTAGCCGCGCTACACGGGGTTCGAAGCAGCGGGGATTTAAAAATGGCGGCTCCCCGCTTATGCTAATGAAGCCCGGGAAATTCAAATCCCGGGCTTCATTAGCAAGTGCGGTATGCATACATTACCCCGCTAGTTCGAACTCCTCCTCTTGCTCCTGCTGTCCCTCCTCCTCCTCCTCTGTGGCCTTCGGCCTGGTGATGATGGGCATTTCAAGGCTGAAGTTGACCACCAAAGGTGGGGATAAGGCTTTCCCACCCCCACAGGATCTGGTGCAGCTCTTCCTAATATGGGTAGGAGTGGGATCCTGCCTCAGAGCACGAGTTTCACTCCCTGGCCCTTGCATAGCCCTGGCACAGCTCCTTCACTTTACTTTGGACCTGTTCTAAGGTCCAGGGTGGGTGTCCCCACTCTGCCAGGGCCTCAGCCATGAGCGCATATATGTCAGCATTGAGGTGTCTGGAGCAGAGATCCTAAAGGGTCTCCTCCTCCCCCCACAGCTTGAGGACGGACAGGATCTCTGCTCCAGACCAGAACGGTGCCCGCCGCTTGGTACCCCTTTGTGGGTCCTGGGAGCCCTGATGACACTCCCTGCAAGGGCCAGGTGGGGCTTGTGGCTCAGCCATTGCTCACAGTGTGGGTAGCAGGTAGAGCTGCATGGTCAGGGGCTGCTCCAGGGCTGGCTTCCTGCCACAAGGCTTGTCCATGGTACTTGCCAATTTAAGAGGTGCCAGGAGACAGGAACTATAGAGTTCTGATTACTTTGGATGGAGTGGCCACCAGGGCACCAGTGTTATTTCCCGGAGGCCTCTTCTTTCAAAAGAAAGCCCTCTTCCCCATCCACACATGCCTTTTTCCAAAAGAGCTCTTTTGGAAAATGCATTTTTCCTCATAGAAAGAGGTTTACTGCTGTTGGAAAAACCCTTCCGCTCTTTCAACTTTTTGTTGAAAAAACGCAATTGCAGTGTGGAAATAACCAGCCAATTTATTTCAAAATAACAGGCTTGGTAGTTTGGATGTTCTGCTTATTATTTCAAAATAATGGTAGTTATTTCGAAATAACTCTAGTGTAGACTAGGGTCTAGTGAAGTTTTATCGGGGAAAAAAAATCTCTGCAGTGTAGACATACCCAGAGAGTAAGTAAATCAATGACATATTTCTCCTTCTACAATTGGGAAGGATATATCACTTCGGCAATCTAAGGACATGTCTACACAGCAGGGCAAAAGTCGAATTAAGATATTAAACTTCAGCTACGTCAATTGTGTAGCAAGAAGTCCTCCATCTCACCATTATTTTAATATAATGGCATGCTGTGTAGACACGCTTTGTTATTTTGAAATAACATCAGTTATTCCAAATGCTGCTGTGTAGACATATCCTAATTAAGCTATGAATTTCCCAGGATGTCCAGGAAATCCCTGCCTGAGCCAAAGTTATTTAGTGAAAGTTATTTAGGTTTGGGATTTTTCCCCAAAATGGTGTTAAACACTAGACTCTAGTCTACACTAGAGTTATTTCGAAATAACTCCCATTATTTTGAAATAATAAGCAGAACATCCAAACTACCAAGCCTGTTATTTTGAAATAAATTGACTGGTTATTTCAAAATCTGTACTCCTGTTTCCTTGGGGAACAAACTTATTTCAAAATAGTTATGTCAAGACTTATTATTTCATTTCAAAATAATTTCCTAGCATAGACATGCCCTTTGGTGCAGTTTGTAGTGGTCAATTGCGGAAGAACTTTGTACGTGCTAGTTTAGGGGTGCGGAGGCCTGCATTCTTTCCCCCCTTTCCCTTTTCCCTATATCTGATGAGCCAGAAGCAAGTCTTTGGGAACATACACCACTTAAGATAAGCATTGTTGCCAGCATAGCAAGAAAAAGTATAAGATAAGGGTAAAGGGCAAGAATGCATATATAATTCTGTTTACCCTAACGTACTGATCATGTAAACAGGGCCAAAGAACAAGAAGAACCAGATCAGAACCAGATCGATAACTAACAGCTAAGCTTCACATCAGCACTAATGAGTAAGCCCTTGGAAATTTCCAAACTGCCAAACTGTATTTAAGGCTGCCTCAGAGCCTAGCAAATCAGACTTTGCCGATGGGCTGTGAATGCCAGTGCCTCGGAAACTGAGAAAACCTCCCACTTCGTCTGCAGCCTACCCAGGGTCCCAGGCTTGCAGAAGATATGCCGCTTCTTTGTTATATTGTTCTTCCATCTATGGGACACAGCTGTTAGCTGTCAAGAAACAAAGTGTTTGGGCTTGACAGATACCTGTGTGGCGTCCTTTGTACTTTGGGAATCTAGTGTCGGATCTTAGACTTACTCTTGCCGGCTACACAGTTGCATAACCGAGTGGCAGTCAATGTATAGGTCTTTAACTCATGAAAGCATTCCGTGCCCATGTCTCTCTATCATGCACTAATTGCACAATTGTTCTTATGTCCCAACAAAAATGAGAAAAAAGCTTATATTTAAGTTAGCATCACTGAAAACTAGATTGGTATCCAACAATATTCTATACGAGCAATCTTGCATTGGCAAGGGAATAAACAAGACAAACTTTCCTCTGTAGAGGTCTGACTCAGAGGCATGGATTTCAATACTGTGTGAATCTTCCAATGGACTTTAATGGCCTTTGGATCAGGCTTTATGAGTTATCTATTTATCTAACATTTTAAGTGTTTCTTTGTACAGAGGGTGGTTTTTGTCCTATAAGTGGTTGTTTGTTTAGACTTTTTTAGACTGTGGCCCTTACTTGCCTGCTACCCCATATATTAAGTTTTAAGCAGAGATTATTTTCATCATATTTATTTTTCCTTTTATCGGAAAGTGTAACAATATCCACTTTAAGAAATGAAACACTGAAGAGTCCTTCTTTCATTTGGCGTAGAAAAATACAGAAAGTTCCAACAATACTGTAAGTTCAGAGCTACAGAAACTGTTGTCCAGAACTCACAAATATAATGTGAAAATGAAGAAAAGCTTTTCATTGATTGTACACATCCTGCTCCCTCTTCTGAAAAAGAATTAGTCCTCCAAATAAATAGCGAGGCTTTTAATAATCCAGTCAGTCAAAGGTGTTCTAGCTATAAGACGTTGTGTATGGAAGTCTCTTGTGTTGAAAAACTCCTTATATAATCTTCAAGGGAGTACAGTACTTTAGTAGTATTCTTGTGTTCTCCTGAGTCCCCAAAATATCATTCATTTATACCTTAAATCTCACTAGCTAGCACAATGTTTCAAATGATCCCCGAAACTTCTACAACGTATTCAGGATGGAGAGCAAGTCAGAACAGTTCTTTAAATCACTTTACAGAGCACTAGAAGGTTAATATATCTGCCTTGCATGGCTCAGGAGATTGCTTTGGTTTTTTTCCTCCCCCTAAAGCTGTCCTGTTAGTTTTTGTAGTGACTCTACTTTTGCTCAGGGATTTCTTTATAGGTTGCAACTTGAAAATATTTGTATGTAAAAGCTGAATAGTGATTTATTCTTCAGAGTGCAACCAAAAATGTAATTTCTACTTAGAAAGTGACAAAGAACTATTGGACCTGTTAACTTGCGAACAGAGATGTAACTGTGAAGATTTCAGATATACAGCTGACACTTTCAGAAAGCTGAGTGGCAGGAAAGAGGAGTTGGAATAGAAATAGTTCAGATTGTTTATGGTTAGCAAATAAGAAGTAATAATTATACACTATGGACTTGCTTATACACTTGCCTAGCTCAGATTGGCGTTAAAACAGCCATGGGACTACAGTAATTTATGCTACTGAAGCCTGGTTTTAGCAGAGAGGAGTTTCATCAAATCCATACTTATTCCCTATTGCACCTCTATTACTCTTGGCATGCCTTCTATGTAAGGAGTGGGGGAAGCAGTTTGCACAGGAGCCATATCCCCTAGCTTTACATAAGTGGGGAATTCCATTTCACTTTAGGAATTCTCCACTACCCATTAACATTCAAAATCAGTACCTTTGCACTGCCTGAGAAGTGCCAAAAGCTGGGGAACAATATTACACTGTATCTAATGATGACACAACGTTAAGGGTTAAATCTTCAAGGTGCTGACCATTGCTGTGAAATGCTGATTGCCCCCACAGCTGATTTCATTGAGCATTAAATGCTCTTAGTATCTTTTAGGACTGAACATTTCTTTTACAATAGAAAACACATGTTTTAGGGGCTATATTTTAAATGATAGTACTCTGATGACATCCTATTAACCAGTGAAAATAGTAAAGGTGCATAGCCCTAACACTGATAGTATAAGAGACTTCATTACTCGTCCAAATGTATTTATTTTTGTAAAGCTAGGAGGAATCTATCACTTGCTCATTTGGAATCACTTACATTCCCACAGGATGACCTTGTAGTCCCTAGTTCAGCCCAGGTGAGGTAGAAAATTCCAGTATCTTTCTGAAATTCCTGAAGTATGCAGCTACACACTAGGGCTCAATTGAAGAACTGAGTTTTAGTCAATGACTACATTTGTATCCATTACAGGATTCCCTGTCCATCTTTCTCTTGCCGTTTGAACCTAATCATGTCATTGTAACATTTCTGTCATGTCAATTCACTTTTGTTTAATTATTCTTTCACTCTTACAACTTTCAGCGATACATGCTGATTCTAAAGCCCAGTACTCAGCACCACAAATTAGGCACATGAGTAGGAACACAGAAAAGTATTTGAATTATTTTTCACTGTACTCCCCCACCCCAATTTGAATTGATTTAAATTTATCTCTGGGGCCACATAGTCCTGTAAATCTGGCACATGCTCTCACAGGATTGGGGGCGGGGGAAGGAGACAAAAATAAGGGGGGTGAAGATTGGGGAAGAGCTTTGTACCATATTTATTATTTAATTCAAACTCTGCCAAAACCCAGACTTGCTTGCAAGCTAAGGGCTAACCCACATTCCTCCCTCAATTTTAACGCTGTCAAAACCCAGTATCTGCACCCCTTAAGGGTGTTGACAGTTGAAGCATTTTTCCCCATTGTCTTGTAACTCTGCCGAGACCTAGCATCTGCTTGCGCTGAGGTGTTGACAGTTTGAGCTTTAACACTTTCCCATTGTACAGTTACTCTGCCGAGATCTGGCATCTGTTCACACATTGAGGTGTTGACAGCTTAAGTTAGTCTAAAACTATGTTCTTATGAGATTGGCAGACACAGGCAGACCATGGGTGTTGGGGGACTTTTTCCATTCCTAGTGCCAAGTCTTTGGGAGATTGGGAAGCTAGGAGAAAAACTAAGGGTTTAACAATTCTCCCTTAGAAACAAGCCTCTCAGAGATTCACGGACACATTGTGTCATTGAGTTATATGGAGAATTTGCCCCTCAGAATAACAAGCAGTGGCATGATTTTGGTGACAAGTCTAGAACTTCTCTGGCATATGATGTCCTCATCTCCTTGCCACAAGAATGTGATCTCAGGATAACAAGCAGCCAGTACTCTGCAAGGACCTTTCTATGTCCAGCTATGCAGTTCGGACTTAACACAATGTGAAGTAACAGAATTACCACAGAATTTTAATGTCCCGCATTTCTCAAAGTTGTGTTAAACCTTTTATAGACATACTTGCAGAGTGTGTCTGTTTAGAGGATGTGAAACTTTTGTCATAGGTTCATAACTATTGTGGAATGTTACTGCTTCTAGCTAATAAGTGGCAAACACACTGGAGATAAGGGCTAGTTGTAATATAAAGCCCTCTCCACTCTCTTAAGCTATGTCTAGACTGCAGTAGACGTGTTCTTTCACCATCCCTGTAAACCTTGTTTTATGAGGAATAAAGGATGTGCCAAAAGAGGTTTTTCCAAAATTTGGTGCTGTGTAGCTGGCCAAATTTTGGAAAAGCCTCTTTCAGAAGAAAAGCAGAAAAAGATACACAAATTGCGGTTTGCAATTTACATATTTTTTTCTGACTTTTCTTTGTAGTGTAGATGTAGCTTTAATGATGGGAATTAAAGAAGTAGCCAGAAGATGAGAAAACAAAGACCAGATCAAGTTGAGAAAAACATAGCTTGTGATTCAATAGCCTTTAAAGATTTGAGTCACGGCATAAGCCAAATACAAGAGAGTAGAATACATCAGTTCTCAAAGAGCCAGATTCTGACAGTCTTACACTGGGAATCAGCTTATTTCGAAATAGTTCTATTGAAGTCCACTAGTGGAACCACTAGTGGAGTAAGGTGCTATTCAGAATGAGTAAGTGTTTTAGAATCTGGTCCTAAGTAATTAGAGAGTATGATTAATACTCTATTGGAAACCGCTGCCTGTAGAGTCAGATTGACATGTGTTCTTAGACATCACAGTGGCATGATAATCTATACAGAAGAGTGAATAGAGTTAAAAAAAAGGGCCTAAAAGAAAACATTGCTTCCAGATGGAGTAGAAATATAAAGTGAAATAGAAACACAAATGTTCTCTAAGGAAACAAGGGAAATAGCTTCAGCTGCTCTAAGTCCCAGTTAATCAAGGACACAGTAGTTTTCACCATGTGCCCAGTCCATATTTTCAAATTTGTCAACACCTCTAAATATATTGCAAATAAGAACCTGATAAAATGAGCAACATAAAAGAATAAAAAATAATTCAAACTATTTTGCTAGTACTCAGAAAAATTAACCAAAACGAGAACTTCTGAATTAGTATTTCTGCACTTTATTACGGACAGTTCCTGTAGAACTATACAGAAAAGAGAATACCAAAGAAATTGAGGTTTATGGGTAAAAAAACATGGGTTGAGAAAAAAAACACAAAGACAACATATCCCTTTGATATGTCCCCCTGCTGTAGTCTTGTATTACCAGTATATTTAAATCAAATGTTTTATATAGAAGAACCTGTACACATTTTGTTTTTTTACAGTTTCCTAAAAGACAGATAACTCCAATCTGTTCTTTGTATTCTTTCCTGGTTCCACTTAATGTTTGTATTAGACAATTTAGATGCATCTACATAGCACCCTAAACTCGAAATCAGATTCACAATTTGCGCTACACAAATTGCATATCTTATTTCGATTGTATTTTGAAATAGCTTATTTTGAAATTTGACATGTCTACAGAGAGTCACGTTTCAAAATAACATGATATTTCGAGACATCTCTTAACCCCCCTGGAATGAGGGTTACAGGGATGCTGGAATAGTGTGCCTGTTATTTCGAAAAATATTTTAAAATAATGGCTGAGTTTAAAAGACACAATGTAACTAGTTAGGGATATCCCGAAATAGCCCTGCTGTCTAGACGTACCCTTAGAGTGTTAATTATTGCACTACTATATTTGTAGAGGTTATTCAAGGCTTTCTAACTATTTGCTGCCAACTTGTATGGTTACCTAGTAACCATAGTTGAAGTACTTTAAATACCAGTAGTCTGTCTCTTTACATATGAATATGTTATTTTCCTGTGCAACAGAAACTCACTGGCATCATTGAATAAGGGCACCAAAAAAGCCCATATGATCATCACTTTGATTATTGTTTTCTAGGATTTTCCCCTTCTAAAAATCACACGCAAACTTGAGCTCTGGCTTCCAAATTAAGATAACCACTTCTATTGCTGCTCTGAGGTAATGTAAGATTCAGATCAAATGTAAAGTTTATATACAGTCATAAGCAGTAAGTATAGACCTTACAAAAACAGTATTTTAAGACAAAACACAAACAAGCATCCAGATTTTTAAAGATATTTGAACAACTAACAATGTATATAGGTGACAGATTATATAGGTTTGTGATGCTTGTGCTCCACCAATATTCAGGTACATGGGCCTGACTCCACCAACATTTGGGCTTATATTTTCAGAGATGTTCTGTCCATAGGATACACAGGGACAACCACCTCAGTCCATTTGGGGGGAACTGCTCTTGTGACGTGTAGCTACATATTACAGCAAGGTGCATCCAAACTGTGATGTATAGCCTGAGGAAGTTCCTCCAATGGGAAGAAGATCTGCAAAGCCTTGACCTCTGCCATCACTCAACATTTTAAAACAATTCCTTGTAATTTCTCTGGAGACACTCATTTGCCCTCTTCTTTTTATGTGGTTTCATTATGATAATGTGGGGAGCTATGTGATATTTTATTATCTTCAAATTATTAGGAAAAGGGGACATATTTGTAATTTGAGTCCAATTTATACTGTATATCCAAATCTCTTCTCAAATCCTCAGAAGTCTTCTGAAACTTTTAACAACTCAAGCACCATGCTACATTATACAATGATTATAACCATAGTGGACTACTGGCTATCAGTTGAGAACTCATATGCCACCTTTACTGAACTTTGCTAATATCACACCTAGCGGATCTCTTCAAAGGACTTGTGGGCAACCTATAGCCCATGGGCTGCATGTGACACATAGGGGTTCTATGTGTGGCCCACAAGACATTGTGTTTATCATTGCCCTTGCTCAAGGTTGCCAGATTGTGCTGGTTTCTGTCTGCATAAGTTTTTTCCCCCTATTGGTATTACTAAAGTGACACCCACATGTAAAGCAAGGGCACGTTAAGTGAGGTTCATGCTGATCGCGCAAACACTAACTGTAAGAGTCATGCACTACCTCTGCATCCAATCAATGCACTGTGACAGTTCAAACAGCACACCCTGCAAATTCTAGGCAAACAAGTACAGTTATCAAAACTGCCATATCCCAGGAGACCATCATGGCTACAACAATTGTGCCGCTCACTGAGATGAAAGATGACTACTCATGCATTCCCGTCCCTAGACTGGGTTGCCCATTGCTACTTTAAAAAACTAGGGAATTACTCTGACAGTGTGAACTATGGTATCGCTGAGTCACAAATGTGTGTGATATCAAATAACATTACATTCTTCGTCCAGTACCTTACAAACCATCAGGTGCTAATTATAAGCAAGGCTGGTACATTGCAAGCCTCAAGAGGGGAGGGACAGAATCTGGGCCTGAAAGCTAACTTGGAAGGAGTGGGAAACTATGCCTGAGAAGTCCTGGAGACAAAGAGTGGAAGCCAGGGATTGTGATTGGCTGGACAAGGAGATTAGGACCGAGTGCAGGGAATGGGATTGGGAGCTAGAGAATAAAACTAATACTGGGATCAGAGTAGTGAAGTTAGACAGCACAAGCAGCAATCAGTAGAAACTGACACTGGATGAGCCAGAGGGAAGGAAGCCTGGAACTAGTTGGACAAGAAAACTGGGGCTGTAAATTACCACTGTGAGGGAAGGGAAGACAGATCTCACTAGGAGTTAGGTGCAGAAGTTGAACTAGAACTGTGCGGGCAAATTGAATGTGTCAAGAAGTGGGAGTGGAGTGGGATTGTGGGCAGGTAATGCTGATTTTGGATGAGGAGTCCAGGGAGGAAGATTGGAACTGGTGTCCAGGATGGATGGAAAACCTGGGCAGATAAGGGCATAATAGGCTAGGGAAGAGGAGAAACAAACTGGTTGAAAAGACGTGAGGACAGGAACTGAAACTGGCTGGACAAGGAAATTAAAAGTGAGATTAGGGGAGGAGAATAGTTGGGCATGGATACTGGGAGTGAGTAAAAGGAGACAAACTGGAATAGGAGGTCAGAAAGTTGAAGCTAGGCCTTGCTGGACATGAAGACTGAGATGAGAATCCTGAGGAATCGAGACTACAGTGTCAGTCTGAGGAGAATGGAGCTAAAATGAGGAATTTGGAGGTATGGAAGACAGAGGAATGGATCAGAAATAGGTTAGAGGCAAAGAGGTCACCATTGTAGAGAAAGGGTTTATTCTACTGTCAGTCAATATCCCAGAAATCCAGGGGAAAAATGTTTCCTAGTATTAGTCCACACAGAAGATGCCAATCTACTCTTGCTGTCATTTACTGCATTAGCTCAAGTGACAAAGATGTGTTCTGAGAATCTGATGGTTCTAAATCTATGGATGAGTCCTGGATGTTTCAAGATAATACAGTCCCATTTTTTTTCAAGTTTCCATCCCCACAGACCTTTTTTTTATACTAGGAAAAAAATTATACTAGGAAATTAGTATGCTCATACTAACGCTCATAGCTAGTACTGAAGTCAACTGGGATCTGAGAAAGTGCTAGGAAAAGTTTGATATTAAGCATCCTGAACTGAACACCCAAAATTAGTGGTTACCTTGGTAATAATTGTGATGCTTCCATTGTCCATCAATAAAACAGAGAAAGACACATTAACCTTAGTTGGGGTTGTGAAAATGAATTCATTAATATTTGTGAAGTGCTCACATACTACAGTGATAGATACCTTAAATGTAATAATTCTGTCTCTAGAGCAGTATTTGAACAGTGTGTAATAAATAAGGCCTTGGAATAACCATTGAACAACAAGGAAAATAAAACACTTTGTAAAGCTGCTTGTTCAGTGTGTACCATATAAATGAGTCAGGGATCCTTTGAGGAGGGAAAGGAGAAAAGCATGAGGTCATGTAGTTAAAGACTATATTATAATGCCTACACAGAAGGAGTCTGAATTATAAACAGCTTTATTAATGGCATTACCTGTTTTGGCTTGCTTGACTTTGGAACCTTAATAATGTTATCTTAACTGTGCTGTGCGAACACTTGTTGCTGTGCCAGTCCTACCATCCCTTCACTAATCATTATCTTCCCTCTTTGGTCACTCCTTAGTCCACTTTTTCTAAAATGATGTTAAGTCTACTTTTCAAAAGTTTCCAACTTGCTGCTGTGATTTGCTGACATTTTACCAGCAAGTCTTATTTTTGTACAACTTCTTCCTATAAGAACATGCTTATTTTTTTCTAGTGTTCTTGAAAAATCCAACCTTGTCTTGATTTTGCCTTTTTTCTCTAATGAGCTGTCATGTCCAGACTTCCTCCAGCAACAGTTTTATTTCTCCCCCTTCACCCATTTTTGCCATGGATCTTCACATGAACTCCAGTTCAACAACTTTCCCACCTTTCCCTTTTGCAAATCAATCAATTTGTTCCTTCAACTTCTACAGTTCTTTTTCAAATACAATTTTTTTCAAGACTTCAGGCAATTATATTCTGAATTTGCAGCACCTTCCAGTTCCTTTGCTTAGCTTCTAGTTTTTTCTTCACAGTATAGTTTTTTCATGTATTCTTTTACACAAGTATATTCCTCAGAATTCTGCTGTTCCATCCAAGATTCCTCCCCTTCTCCTTTTTTCAGATCTGTTTTCAGATCACTGTAGACCAATCAGGATGTAGGATATCCTCACAGCATATGAATGTGTTCAGATCACTCAATACTGACTTTTCACATGCCCCTGGCCTAACTGGGAGTTTGTAATTTTGTCTGTATGTTTTCATTGTCTTCTGAATAGGTGACTCTCTCTTTCCCTGACTTGGATTTGAATTTTATTATTCAGGATAGTTGACACTTTGTCTTGCACATTTTCATCCTTTACACATGTTGGGAAAGCTGAGTATGCTTCTGGGTAAAGGTACAGTCCATCACACATTTGGCAAGTGCTTTGAAAGCTAGTCATACTTCTTGGGACTATGACCTTATTTGCCTTTGGCGTGCACACAGGTTTAAAGTCATCCCTCACCCCACTGCTGCTAGAGTCCTCTAGGCATGTAACTCTTGCATTGCCCCAGCTCATTTACAGCTCAAAATATGTCTGACATGAGCTCCGGTTTACTAAGACCCTACACAGACTCTCTTAATAATGCACAATTTATATTTGATCTATACAGAGTCTCCTTAATAATGTACAATTTACATTTGTGTTTACCAATTCGTATAAGCTGATAAGGAAGCTGCTCAATGTTTACCTGGTTCTTGTCTCACTTGCCTGAAGATAATTTTCTCATGAGCCATGTTCTTTCCTACAGAAAAGTGGTCAGCCTGAGCACAGAGGGCATTTTCAAGTGCATTTTTATTTCTGCCATGTTTTGTTGCTGAACAGTGACTCATAAATATCTTTTACATCATTGCCTAGATGGTTCTGCTGAAAACAAACTTGTCATATTGACTTCAAATTTTGAGTGCATCGAACATATTTCAGAATCTTCTTTACTGTTGCTTCCATGACTGTGCAACATCTCTGGCCTCGTAGGTAACATATTATGAGAACAGAGGCAATCCAAATACTGTTTCACATTTTATTTGTATTTACTTAGTTGTGGCTTTATTTCCCTCTCCTCAGATTTTATTTCAGTTTAACCTATTGCTGGTTTGTCCTCATAAATTTCCTGTAATTTTGTTACTGCAGAATTTATGAATTATTCCCTGCTAAGTACTTTCAAGTGCTTGAATGTGCCCATACCAACAATCTCACCAAAGATAACCAGTATCTTTTTGCAGTTGTAACAGAATATAGTTTTCTCCCTTTCTTCATTGTAGCCTGAACAAGTTTGTTCTCTTGCTAGTATTGGTACCCAATTGCAGATTAGTAGTATCTCATTGCACTGGTCTCATTCTAGTTTCCTTTGTACTTTAATTTCTTTTTCCATCTCCATCTATATCTTCACAACACAGATTCAGTTACAATCAGCTGAAATTTTTTTGAGGGAATATATCCAAACCCATATTAGTGTATTGTATTAGGTACACTGAGGCTGTAGTGGCAGGTCACTGCTAGTGTGGAGTTGACTAACTTCCAGCAATGCTGAGATTCATTTGGCATCATTTGGCTGTTAGGAAATAGCTCAGTTTCAGGTACACATTTATGGCAATGAAAAAGATTACTTATCCGAGAGCATTTTGGAAGGTCTGTCTAACTGTTGCTTCTGCAAGTTTGTCTTATTATAACTTTCTATGATATATCATCCCCAATCCTGTCACCTTACTGTTTGTTACATACAGGTCATAAGAAATTTATGCTATTGCAAAGGATTCCTCAAGGATCGTCATGCTACTTAACACCATTACTAAGGAACAAAGTGAAGCATAAATTGTGTTTTTTCTTTCAAAAGTGACTGTAGAACTGGCACCTTACTCAACATAACTGCCATGACTGTATTTAGAATCAAATCTTCTACATTTTAGTGACCATAAGAGACACACTTACTGCTTTTTACTCCTGTCAGAACTATAAAGTCAATTGATCTAAGACTGAATGAACAGTTTAATCCTTTTTGCAAATTGTCATTTAAATCTTTCTCTTGGACCCTGCCAGAAGAGAGACAAGATTCCAGGAATGCAGTTTCATTAGTTTGCAATACTATGAAGTAACTCTTCAGGAAAATATACAGTAGTGCAGTAGCTGATTGGATGCAGAGCACCTTTCCTTTGTAATTTATATCACCTGGTGGAGAGCTGCTGTCAGCCTTCCACCTAATTACCTTTTCCTAGTACCTTGGTTGGTACTCCACCAACCTCCCCTATGGATGAAGGAGAGAATTAAGTGGATGATGAAAAGGGCATTGTCTCTTTGCTGTGGCAGACTTCAGGAGCTCCAATCCTATTCCTCTAGGAAACACTTTCTGATAATCCACTTCCAAATATGGCTTATCAAGGAGCTGGACCTACTCTTGAGTAAGTACCTGCACTGGGCTCCTGCCATATGGAAATACTGTACATTTTAAGAACCTACACCCCCACCACCAGGTCATTGGTTCATAAGACAAAGTAAACAAATATGCCTACTCAGCCACACTCTGCTCTGGCAGTGAGGGGGAAAACAAACTTCCCAGCCTGCAAAAAGGGACTAACAAGATATCCACAACAAGACTCACCAAAACTGCATTCTGTTCTAGTCCCAAAGTCTGGGGGGAGTGGGATTTTTATTCTTCTCATTGCTGAAAAACACTCCACATAGGGGGAAGAGAATATAAATACTCTATTTATGAGTGTAAGCCAATATGCTTTTTACGCTGCTCCTGGCTGATTGTCTGAGCAGAAAAGTGCCCCTCAGAAGTTACTTAAGAAAATTTCCCTCTCAGTTGGCCCCTCTTCCCACCTATTACAGTGTGCACCCAGTATTCATTTACAGTTCCTTAACACCAACACTGGGTCTGTGAAATGTTGGTGGGACTCACATGTCAAAATCCTCAGCAGATATGTAAGGTGGAAAGCTCCCTATGTCCTAGTCCACACAAAATAGTTCAAACTGTACTGCTAAACCTAGCTAAAGCCTTGGCCTCGATAGATAAATGGCATCTCTCCTAGTGCCCCAGATCTGGTATAATTGTGCATGCATTGAGATTTTTTGCTACTTTGACTATAGCAGTTTATGCAGCAAAGCTTACGTGGAGATGAGACCATACTCATTTAATACCACATTTGTTGTAAACAGTTAATGCTTATTTCTGTTGTCAATAGATGATTAAAGGATCCCCAAAAGAGAGACATGGGCTCTTCCCCCACCCCTCCAAAATGTCCATCTATGCTTGTGTAAGCTTCTCCATCTGAAGGTCACATAGTTGGCAGTGGAACAGGATTTAGAGCAGTGGTGCCCAAGCTTTTGGGGCTGCCGGGCACCCGGGGGTGGGGCCGCGCATGCGCCGCACGCCTGGGGTGCAAGAATGGCTCGGGCTGGCCCTGGTCACTACGCGGGTGCACATAAATGCCCTGGCGGGCACCATGGTAAATACCATGGCATCCACGGGCACTGCGTCGGGAACCACTGGTTTAGAGCAATGTTTTCCAAATGGTGTTCTGCAGAACCATGAGGTTCTGGAAAGTGAAAATAAGGGTTCCACAAGAAAATTCCATTACAATAACATCTTATGATTTTTAAAAATAGTTAATATTTAATCATTTATGAATTTTATTGAAAACAATTTTCATTTGTGTGCCATGATAACTGTCCCTGTGAAATGCCAGCTTAGCCAGAGACTGGGGACGATGATGTCACTACTCAGTGCTGTGTGCGCATTCAGTTAGTGGTGCAATTACCTGTTATAAACCACCGTAAATCCCTGTACTCACTCTCAGAGAGTGTGGGTCACATGGGTGATTGAGAACGAACATACTAGCACCGTGTTGGACAAAGTCAAATATTCAGCTGTCAATTCAGTTGCTTGTATGGGAGTGCACAGGCAGTGCTCTTACAAATACAAGAAATCACAGGACTATACTGAAGTAAAGTATTTAAAAATTTAACCATGACAAATATAAATTGACTATGATAGTTTCATCTATGTGCAATTAAACTAAATGTTAATCTCATGACCTTGTTTAGCATATGTTTATTATTATCCTTACTGATTTGTGGTCTACTTTTTAAGCTCAATATATAAGTCTGTTATTAGGGGTTCAGCAAAATTCTTGCAAGTTTAAAAGGGTTCTGTGGCCAAATAAAATTGGGAAACACTAGTTTAGAGAATCAAATGACAGTCATTCTACCAGGCAAACAGGTGGAAATAACGGACATTAACACCGATCTCTTCAGACTTAACTGCTCCCCTAAAACTATGCTTAGTGAGTTCAATGCAGGTTAAATCAGGGTCTAAATCTTCAAAGACTCTCCTGCAGAGAGGCGCTCTAAGGCACAAAGCTGTTGAGTGGAACAATGGAAATAGAGAACTTACTTGTATCAGTGCCCTGGGGGGGCAACATGAAGATGTCTATACTCTCAATGTATCATGCAAACAGGCTGTATTGTGTGTAGATGAATTGCTGGAGTGTATTATGACTTTCTGAGTATGACGAAAGTTTATTTTGAGGTTAAGACCTTAATTCTTTCTGCTAGGCAAAAACAAATTGTTTTTATTTTCAGTCTTCACATTTTAATTAGAGTAAGTCCTCCTGTATACACCAACCATTTACCAGAGCTACAACAATAAAAGTTCAAGTACAGAGATGTCTAAAAAGGGGGAAAAGAACAAAGAGAAAAAAGGAACAATATAATCTACTTCATCTGTTCTTGGAAGTTAGGTTTCTACATCATTCTTCTACTTCTTCCTCCTTTTGGATATCACTCCAAGCAGTAGATAGGGATTCACAGGCTAACAAAGTTCAGAGAGTGCACCAAGTGCATTAATAGCTATTTGTTTTCTCCAATAATTTTAGGCAATTATGAATAAAACCAATCAAAAAACTTGATGAGGCAGTCATTAAAACATTCCAGAATTATTTATTTAATATGCCATTTGGACCAAATTCACAGTACATTCAAGCCAATACAACCCTGCTGATTAAAATGGAGTTGAACCTGCTCATACCAGAAGTGAACAATAGACATCTTGCTATTCAAATCAATACAACAGATATCTTGCTAGGAATACATATTTAAAAGAAAGTTTTATAGATGAGAATTCTTTAAACTTAATTCTTTGAACATTAAACTTCATTTTCCAAAGCTTTGGGGATGTCACATGTGCTTCAGAAATATCCAGTGTTTTACACAATAGAAGGTACTTTGCACACTGTCTTGGAGCAATAAAATTATTAGTATCACTAGACAAAAAATTGACAATAGTTACTTAGCACCAAACAATGACTCACCAGGTGGTATGCTGACACTTCTCCTGTGGAGCTGTGACAGGGCGCCTGCCCTGCACTGGCCCTTTAATACTCGGACTCCGGCCCTGAGCCGGGGCTAGCAGAGAGAAGGCCAGCGGGAGCTAATTAGGGCTAGAGAGGGCCCAGCTGGCAAAGATCCAGAGCTGCACGAATGGCTGGTAGAAGCCAGCTGAACCTATTAGGGCAGGGGAGAGCCCAGCTGGCAAAGATCCAGGAATGCATGCATGGCTGAGAGAAGCCAGCTGAACCCATTAGGGCGAGCAGGAGCACAGCTGGCTTGTGTGTATATATAGAGAAGCCCAGGTTGCTCAAGAGGAGAGAGGCCAGTGAGGGGCTGGCTGTGGAGGAAGCAGGAGCTCCCAGGAGGGAGACCTGCTGGGACTAGCCAGTTAGAGCTGGGAGAAGGCCGGCTAAGGCTACCCCGATGAGGGGCCGAAGGAAAGGCCCGGGCGTGGAGACAGGTGGTAGCCTGACTTAGGTAAGCAGGGCCACGGAGATAAGCCCAGATGCCTATGATGAGCAACCCATACAGACTGTATTCTGCCCTGAGATGGGCTATATGAAGACAGTCAGGGGGCACTGAGGTGCACGGGGTGCGGACCCCCTGACAGGAGCCTTCTCACGGACAGCTGTTCTAGTTCTGCCCTGGTCAGCTTCATCTTAGCCCTTTGGTAAGAACACTTATATTTCTTCCACTCCATCCTCCCTTCCAGAGTAACAGGCTAATGCCAGGTCTTCAGCCCAGTTTTTGGCTCAATAGCCACAATAGTCCACTGTATGAGGGGCTTTCAGATACCCTTCCTTAGTGCTCAGTAGGGAACCTCTAGCCCTCCTCCTTTAGTCTGAATTTGAACCCAGGGACCTATAAAAACTCCTAAAATCTGCTCCTGGATTCTCCTTGTGGCCTCCCCACACCATTTCCTACTTCTGTGAATCTCTAGGCCCTCTTCCAACTATTGTTTCTAAGTTGCTTTCCTCTGCAAGCTTTTCAACCTTTCCCATACTTTTCAGAGTTCTCTTCTGCTCTTGTACAGAACAATTACTCCCAGAGTTTTCTCCTATGGGGGCTTGCTTCTTGCCTGCCTATTCCAGGGTTGCCTTTCTGGTGCATGACACTCTTATCAAGGCTCTCAAGAGGAGCTTACATCATAGGTTTCTTTTCTCAGTGATTCTCCTAGCCCTATGCTAGAGTTACCATCTCAGAAGCATTAGCTTTACCCTGAAGTCCTTCCTCTTGGTCAGAAACACTCATCCTTCATTCACCAACCCAGCGTCTCCTCGACAGGGACTAATCTCAAACCAAGAGTGCTCTATCATATGATATACTAACTGCTCTCTAACTCCAGTTAATTCTCTCTCAACCCACCACACCTGGATTTTACTTAGAGGGAGATCCAGTTTTCACACTTTGCTAGAAATATAGAAATGTTTGACTCTAGATAGTAATCTAAGGGTATGTCTACACTAGCCCCGTAGTTCGATCTAGGTAGGCTAATGAGGGTGACCAAAATTGCAAATGAAGTACGGGATTTAAATATCCCGTGCTTCATTAGCATGTTCCCTGCCGGTCGCCATTTTAGAAATTGGCTAGCCCGAAGTAACTGCCCGCATCTACATGAAACGGGATTCCGAATTAAAGCCCTAAATCGAATTAGTTGGTAAAGAGAATTAGCTGGTATTCCTCTTGCAGTGAGGTTTACCAGCTAATTCAATTTAGGGCTTTAATTCAGAATTCTGTTTCACTGCCACGTGTAGATGCAGGCAGTTATTTCGGGCTAGTCAACTTCTAAAATAGCAACCAGCCGGGAACATGTTAATGAAGAGTGGGATATTTAAATTTTGGTCACCCTCATTTGCCTCCCTAGATTGAATTAGGGGGCTAGTGTAGACATACCCTTAGAGAATATTTTTGTTTGCACTCTTTCTAGAATATATATGGAAATTCACTTTTAGTTTACTTGTTGTCACATTAAAAAATTAGCTGTATCTTGGACATAGAACTAAGAGGCTAGTTCCAGTTCCATAACTAATTGTTTAATGCTCAGATCCTCAAAGGTATTTTGGAGCCTAACTACCACTGACTTGGAGTTAAGTTTCCCAATACCTTGGAGGATCTGCAGCTAGGAACTATGTATTGGCTGTGTTGCTCTCTGAACTACGCCTGCATATATAGATAGGGTGGCTTTCAGACTCAGATTACCAGTAGTATATGGGGCACCTAACATTATTTATACCAATGGGAGTTATGCCTCTAAATAGCTGTGAAGATCTTGGCTTTAGTCTCCAAAGCAGTCAATCCAAATTAATGCATGTGTGTGGGGAGGTCTTCATGGTTCTATGGGTAAATTGGAGGACCTGCCTGGCAGATAATGCTCTTGCCTACTTTGTCCTTAAGTTCACAGCTAAATACATTTTTAAAAAATTACAAACTGATTTTTTTTTTGCTTTTATGCTTTTGTTTTATTTTCTTTTGTAAGTCTCAGCTAGGGAAATCTACCCTTTTTTTAAATTAAGTCCAGAAGGAAACATTAGATCACTTGCAGAACCCAAGCCATACAACTTCATACAATCATGTCTGTATTAACCTATTAACTTGTGTGGGCTTATACTTCCTAACTTTCTTGATCTTTGACATTAGATAAACCCCTTGTCCTCAGTCATGTTTATTGTAGAGAGTTATATGTATTAGCCCTTTAAAATATATTTCCCGTTTAGCCAAAATAGTCAAAATTGACAGATTCTGAAAGTAGTGTTAGCATTTGATTGGCTTTTTTGTTGTTTTTTTTTTCTTTTTCTTTTTCATAGTGGGTCAAAGTTCCAAGCATAAGATAGCACAATGGAAGTGTATGTAATAATCACAATTAAATGTAAACTAATATCAAAACAAGAGCAATTAAAAGTCCTTTAAATAACAGATAATGGGCATAGTATGGGTTACTGTGCATAAATTGTGTAAAGGGAGGGGCAAGAATCCATAGTCTAGGAAATTAAAGCTAATAGGAACAGAACACAAGCTTTTAAAATTATAACAAACAGCTAACGTAAAACCACTGCAGAGATTCATCATCAAAAAAGGGTGATCTTCAGGAAAAAGAGAGAGAGTATCCTGGAGATAGAAAAGCAACTGATTAGCTTCCACAGTGAAAAGCACTTTTGCTGATTCACATGATCCCGAATCTCAAATCTCATGGTACTTGATCATCTCCCTAAAGCTTGAGCACTTGGAATTATATGAATAGCTGATAGTCTGATGGCATGAACAAAAAAGAAGAAATCATGATTTTGATTGATAGGGATTAACAATACTGGGAAAACTTAAATGGAGGTAGCAGCCAAGATGGCAGATATCTGAGGGCCAAACAACCATCTCTCTCATTTGTCAGTAACAGTTTATCCCAGTGGTCTCAATCCTCCTTTTCCCCTTCCATGACAGCTGTGTAAATATTAAGGTAGCAATAGCCTCTATTGATCCAGTCATGAGAAGAAGGAAGATCCTAAGTCCCCAACCTAGGGACCCAAGATGCTGCAGACCCACTGCATACTACCTTAACCACTAACTTGATTGTTCTCTATATCAGTCTAGACATGTTTACGCAGTTATTAACATCAGTTATTTCAAAATAATGTAGTTCATGTCTACACAGCAAGGCAAATATTACAAAATACATTCAAAATAACAGGCTTCTTACTCCAACTTCTGTAAACCTCATTGTATGTTTACAGAGGGGTAAGGGAAGTCAGGGGAAAGAGTGCTCTTTTTTGAAATAACTGCTGTTTAGACAGTGCTAAAAGTCTAAATAAGCTATTTCTACTTAAGCTATGCAAATAGCATAGCTCAAGTTGTGTATCTTATTTTGAGTTTAGCCCTGCTATGTAGACATGTCCTCAGTCTGTTGCAGACACCTCTTCTATGGAAAGGGTTAAAGATCTGACTATTAATCTGTTTCTTCACATATCCTTTCTAGGATGAGCAGTTCGGTGCCCCCTTTCACCTCTAGTTTCTCTGCTCATATTATTGATGAGTGTCAGTTAGTGTCATTTACAATGGTGGTTCATTCTGATGAGGTATTTTGTTCACTAGACTGACACCACCTATGGGAAATCTGCTACATCTAAGGCTGTGTCCAGACTCAGGGTTTTTTTCGGGAAAAGTAGTCTTTTTCTGAAAAAACTTCCCCTGCGTCCAGACTCAAGCCGCGTTCTTTCGAAATTAAATTGAAAGAACGCGGCTTTTCTTTCGATGGCGGTAAACCTCATTTCACGTGGAAGAACGCCTTCTTTCGAAAGTTCCTCTTTCGAAAGAAGGCGTTCTTCAATGTAAATAGGGCTTCTTCGAAAGAGAGCATCCAGACTCACTGGATGCTTTCTTTCGAAAAAGCAAGCCGCTTTTTCGAAAGTTCAACGTGCAGTCTAGACACTCTCTTTCGAAAGAGCCTCTTTCGAAAGAGGCTTGAAGTCTAGACATAGCCTAAATGTTTACTGCAAAAGAAGAAAAATGAGAAAGGTAAGTGACAAAGTTTAAACTCAGTTACACACAACAGCAAACTTTCCTGAAAATTCTGTAATGTAGAGCAAAGGTGTGATACTAAAATCTTTTCTTTATGGATGTCTTAATAGATTATATATAATGTGTGCAGTTGAAACACTAAAATAAGAATTTGCTTGTGGTGGAGGAGCTCACAACACCCAAGACTGATTTTGCATGTAAGATTAAGAAAAGGAGAAACGCTGCCATTTTCAAACCTGAATGCCTAAAGTAAGGCACTGAAGAAAATACACGTTTAAGTGCCTGACTAACTGCATTTACCATTGAAGACAAATATGCAGAACTGTCACGTAAGTCAGTGGTGCAGTGCCTCAAACTTGAGCCTCCTGCTTACATGCCAAAATATGGATTCCAGGACCCAGATATAGATACTCAAGTCTGAAAATTTTACGCTAATATAAGAAAAGTATTTTTAAAGTTTGAATGATGAAAAAACCCCAGGAATTAGTCACCACTTTATTTACATAGATTTAGACTAGTCTCTCCTTTATCTATATTTTAAATTTATATATATTTGTATTGTGTTTAAAGATCTTTAGGTATGTCTACACTACAGCGCTAATTCGAACTAACTTAGTTCGAATTAGCTAATTCGAACTAAGCTAATTTGAACTAACACATCCAGACTAAAAAACTAGTTCGAATTAGCGTTTTGATCATTCAAACTAGCATGTCCACACAGAGTGGACCTTGAACCGGGGTTAAGAATGGCCGGAAGCAGTGCCGGCAGGGCATCAGATGAGGACTTAGAGTGTGGAGCTGCTGTCTCAGGCTAGCTGAGGGCTGTGCTTAAAAGGACCCGACACCCACCCCGGACAGACAGTTCTCAGGGGTGCCCCGCTTGCAAAGCAGTCCTGGCTTGGATTGCCCGGAGTACCCACACTGGGCACATCACAGCACTCGGCCACCAGGGAAAGCTGGGGAGGGCTAGCCTCCCACTAGTTCGAATTAAGGGCCACACAGCTCTTAATTCGAACTAGTAAGTTTGAACTAGGCTTAGTCCTCGTACAATGAGGTTTACCTAGTTCGAACTAAGCGCTCCGCTAATTCGAATTAAGTTCGAACTAGCGGAGCGCTAGTGTAGTGCCTATGAAAGTTAATTCGAACTAACGTCTGTTAGTTCGAATTAACTTTGTACTGTAGACATACCCTTTTTGTATGTCACCTCAAATATTTTAAATAGAGAGGTGAACTCTTGTGCTAAAAATGAAATGTCGGGGATAACTTATTAATATTTCAATAAGTCCAATGAGTTTGCTGTTTGCTGCAAAGAAACAAAAATATAGATAATCCTTGCCTTGAAAGGTCTGCATTCTAATGACTCAATCCTATTCCCACTGATGTCAGTATCAAAGGTCTCATCAAATTTAGTGGCTCTGATTGAACTGTACATTCAGACATAACAAAACTCTAATCCTTCAACACATCTTATCATGTCTGACTTTAAAGTTGAGTGGTTCCACTTAATTCAATAGGGTATCCATACTCACATGCTTAAAGTTATCTATAGCTGCATTGCTGGATCAGAACCCAAGGAAGGATTAACAACAACTGGAAAATGTGGAAATTAGGAAAAATTATCCAATGATGAGCTTAGGCAAAAGTAAGCATGTCCAATTAGTTTTGTCAATCATCTTTGTTTGTCTGGGAAGAATTGGTGGCAAATGTAGGTTACAAAGAACTTATTTTGGTACTGAGAAACTTAGTATCCTGATGTTTTGAAAACCAACTATGACATGAAATTATACAAAATTTTAACTTAAAACAATTGGAATATAAAGCTAGAACTCAGAAGGTTGGATTGTATGCTCTAAAATTCAGCAAACACTAGAGAGTTCCTGAAATGCAGGGTCATGCAAGAGTCCAATTTCAGCCTTGTCTTTCAGGTTTTAAGTAATGTTTTGCATTCCTATGGAACTTCCCCATTATCATCAATTTTAGAAAATTGATACTCTAATAAAAAGAATACTCTTAATTTTCCCCTTTATCTTGTATATTTATCTACTTGTAAATAAACTTCAATTTTTTAAAAAGTACTGTTGATAAAGTCTTTGATAATATATATTTGTTCCTTTCAACTGAATCTAAAATTAGGATCCCGTCTAAAATGTAAATGGATACTTAGGTCACATTTAGGGAAGAGGGAATATTGTGATTTTCTGAAATGGATAGATCATTAATAAGAATATTATACATAGTATTTTAAACTCTAGTTATATATACACATATGTGTAATTTGTTTCTTGACAGGAAACAGTTTGATTGCATATTGAACTATGGGCACTGAGGTCATTTGTCTTTTATTGTAATGAAAATAAAACAAAAAGGAAAGTATGTAACTTTTTCTTTTTGTAATTACAATAATTACTGTAATTGTGTATGCGTGACATGGCTAAAAGGTTATTTTTTAAGTTCTTATAATGTAGTTTGTTCTATTTAATACCTGATTCAAAGACTGCAATAGTTCTTTGTGACCTTTAGATAAAGTCCCCAAAATACATCATTGACTTGTTGTTAAGATATTAATGAGACCAATTTTTTTTAAAAAAATCTATACAAATAATTTAGAAATGTAAAGTTTTGCTGGAGCAAAAAAATACAAAGTATATATAACACTAGAATAATTATTACATTTTATAGATACTTGTGTGTTCAGGTGAAAGATATATCCTAACTCTTGTGCAATTCCTACAATAAGTGAACAGTGTATAATTTGTGAACTGATCCCTTATCTGTTTTGATATTTTTACTATTTTTTTGGCAGTAGCCTCCTGACAAGAACAGGTCAGAAAATGTTTAACAGTTTTCTGTCAGCAGGGCCACTGACCCAGGGAGGGAGGAGAGGAGGAGGTAAAGAGGACAGTCGCCTTAGGATTTGTCTGGACTGCTGCAACTGGAGCCCCATCCCTTTAAATCGCTATCATATCCCCACATGGCATGGTTCAGGTGGCACTGAGAGCTGACTGAGCGAAGTGCTGCAGAGTCTGGGCAGCACTGAAGGCTAGCTTCCCTTAGACCTGCCCCTTCTGCTCAAACCCCACCTCTTCTGGGCACCCATAACAAGCCTCCTCCCACCCCCAAACCCCACACAATGCCCAGGGACCAATATAATCTGTCACCAGATCTGTCTGTGAGAAACTGTCATTTGGTCAAAAACATTTTTGTGAAATCATATGTATTTCAATTATATTTTCATAGAAAAAGGTTTTTGAAATGACAAAAAAAAGAGTGATTTGGAATTGCTTTTTTCATTTAGGAGTGTTTCAAAATTTGGGGAATTGTTAGATTTTTTTTACATCTTTATATTTTATTATTTTTACATGTTCTGTTCACTAATGTTTGACATGCCAACACAATGTAAAACAATAAAAGCAAACAATATAATGAACATGAAAATAAAATTTAACACATTGAAATGAAATTTTCATTTTTAAATGAAATTTTGAAATTGTCTAAAATTAAATTTTCCAAACTGGATTTTTTTCCACAGATTTGGGAAAATATTTTTGTAATTAAAACAGATATAGAGATCAGTAGGTCAAATGTAACTGTCCTTCTTCAAACACATATTTGAGAAAAGAGTATATTTTATCTGACATATTGAGCTAAATATCATATAGGGGGGACAACATCAAGAACAATTTTAGGCTATAATTGAATAGAATGAAATTGTCAAACCTAAATAAAGGTCCAGACTATTCAGGTCACTATGAGCAGTTTAATCATCATTTTTTAAAACCTTCAGATGGATTTTCAGTTAAACTGATGCAGATTCCTTGAAACACTAATATGGACCCCAAGGAAAATCAATAGTGTGATCAAAGGAGCTTCGCATATTGTATATTGAGAGAACTAGATATTTGATAAAATGAAGAAAAATGTTAGTTTAAAGGATTTGTTTAGCCAGTGTCTGTCATGTTTGCTATCACTATCACTTCAGTCATTAAAAGGATGAAAAACACCCTAAGAGAACAGGTGACCAGGGAAGTTACAGCACTGAGCAGGAAAGTAGATTAAACGGGCTCAGAAAAAGATTTTCTGCAGCAGTGCTATTGCAATTTCTTTCTTATTCTTATTAAAAAATAAGAACAAGATAATCCCCTGCAGTTCCTAAATGGCATTCTGACCAGTGATATTTGATACCTTATGGTGAGGTTTGATGTCTCAGAAGTTAGCCAATGTAGTATTGGTTTACAAGATACCAGTCAGAAGATAAAATTTAAGTACAAATTCTGACTAACTGATGTTATCTGATTAAAATAGGATTAAAAATCCATTATTGTTACCACTGTAATATCATTGGCACAAATCTTATACCAAGTATGGCACATGGACAGAAAGGGGTAGGCATCTGCAGAGTCAATCTGATGGAACATATAAGAGAAGTATATAAAAGATAATTAGGGTAATTTAATGTAAGGATAGAACTTTGAAATGCAAACCTATGTTGTTAGAAGTATCAGCTTCATTTATCATGGAAACTCTAAGGCTACGTCTAGACTTCAATGTTAAATCGGAAAAAGATGTGCAATTTGCAGTACACAAATTGCGTATCTTTCTGATCTACTTTCAAAAGAGGCTTTTCTGAAATTTGGTGCATCTACACGATGCCAAATTTCAGAAAAAAGTACTCTTTCAACACATCACTTATGCCTCTTAGAACGAGGTTTACAGGGATGGCGAAAGACGCAGCCTAATCGATTATACTTTTTCCATTTCCACCTCCTCTTTTCCTTTCACTTCCCATCCTCTTTCACTGCTATTTATTTGGAACTTGGACTTCTTAAACGCTATTCATCTGAAGAAGTGGATTGTGGACATGAAAGCTCATGATACCATCCACATTTTTGTTAGTCTCTAAGGTGTTGCAGGACTATTTTTTTTTTAATTAGGTTATGTCTAGACTACAGGCTTCTTTCAGAATAATCTTTTTTTTGGAAGAGATCTTCAAAAAAAAATTTCCGAAAGATTGTGTCCACACACAAAAGCGCATCAAAAAAGTGATCCGCTTTATTGAAATATAGAGTCCATTCAGTGCGGATGCTATCTCGCATTTAAGCTGTGATTACTGTGGATGAAGTGACCACCAGGGCACCTTGCTTTTTACCTCTTTCCTTTTCTTTCAAAAGAACTCCCTCTTCCCCATCCACACATGCCTTTTTCCAAAAGAGCTCTTCCAGAAAAAGACTTCTTCTTCATAGAAAGATTACCAACACTTGAAAAAACCCTCTGTTCTTTCGATTTACTTTTGGAAGAACGTGATTGCAGTGTTGACATAACTCAGGTTGTTGGAAAAATGGCCATTTTTCTGACAAAACTCTGTAGTGTAGACATATTCTTATAGATTATCATGGCTACCCCTCTGAAACTTTTGAAATAATTTTGTGTTTGTATACCTATAGATGCTAACGGTGTAAACTATAAACACCAAGTAAACTGTAAGCTGTCATCATTGTTATTGAGTTAAAGTGCTAAAGGGAGTATTAACATTTAGCTGAATCTTGGGTGAAAATTTCATTGTATATATGTCACTTTAAAGTTTGTGATAAAGTGCTTAAAGGATAAATTAATTATCTTATCCTAGTTCAGGTAGTTGATTATCATGATGTTTGGGAAATAGTGGGTTACCTCAAGTCTATTGTTTACCTAGGATTCAGGTTCAAGACATTCCTAGAAAACTATAAAAAAGAATTTTGGGACTTGATCCTTTTTATTTCAAATCCGCTTAAGATTTGATGCAGGAGAAGCCTAAACCATAAGGATTGAGATCCCATTCCTAAATTGGAACACTCCATATATGATGTTGAACACTGAATTATAACCTATGAACTAATTTTAAAAGAACTCTTCATCTACAAAGCTCACCATCTCTACTGTGAATCTAGTTTCAGAACTGTACTCATGCATATTGATCTTTTAATGAATACTCTCTTTTCTGTAGTAAATTTTAGTTTAGTTGATAGAATGGGCTAGCAGCATGCATTTAGAATGAGATCTGAAGTATTCATTAACCTGGGATTTAATGTGTCTGATTCTTTAGGATTTGGTAGAACTTTGTTTGACTTGCTGTCTGGGTAGAGGCCTGAGGCTGGAGGAATTTGCTTTGAGGAATTTATGCTGCTGGCTTTTGGATAACAGTTGACATAATATAAAAGTTGTTTTGAGTATATTTAGTATACTCAGTCTGGCCCTAATGGAGTTGGCTCCTCTGAGACTACCGTCACACTAACAGAACAAATTTTCATTACTGTAGAAAATTCCAGCTTTGTCCAAAATTCTGATTCAAATCTTCTAGGCTGTGTCTAGACTGGCCACTTTTTCCGGAAAATCAGCTGCTTTTCCAGAAAAACTTGCCAGCTGTCTACACTGGCCGCTTGAATTTCTGCAAAAGCACTGATGATCTCATGTAAGATTGTCAGTGCTTTTGCGGAAATATTACGCTGCTCCCGTTTGGGCAAAAGTCTTTTTCTGAAAAACTTTTGCGCAAAAGGGCCAGTGTAAACAGCAGAGATTTGTTTTCCGCAAAAAAGCCCCGATCGCGAAAATGGCGATTGGGGCTTTTTTTGCGGAAAAGCACATCTAGATTGGCCACGGACGCTTTTCCGCAAAAAGTGCTTTTGAAGAAAAGCATCCTGCCAATCTAGAAGTGCTTTTCCAAAAATGCTTTTAACGGAAAACTTTTACGTTAAAAGCATTTCCGGAAAATCATGCCAGTGTAGACGTAGCCCTACAGTATAAAGCTCCACATTAAAAAAAACAAACCTAATCTCCTGGCACTACCCCCACTTCTGCATGTGTAGGGAAGAGTAAGCATGTTCATATCAATCAACATTCTACCATGGAATAATATTTATGTTTTTGATACTTTTAAGTCATTTCCTGGATAAGAAATAATTCCTTAGCTCTGTTATCGTTTGCATAAAAAAATCTATTTTAAAAAATGGTGTTAATTATTATACTTCTTTTGATTTATAGCTAGTCCTAATTCGATGTCCCTATTTTCTGTCCTTTAAATTGGTCTATATACATTGTAGATTGCTCTTACACCTTGATCACTCTTATTTTTTCATGCTTGATGATGGTTAAAATCTTGGCTGCCTATAACAATTTAAAAAACAAAATCAGTCCTCATTAATGGACCTTAGACTCCTAGACTCATAGATTTTATGTCCAGAAAGGACCATCTTGATTAGATAGTCTGATCTCATACTCATTGCTGGCCACACACCCCGCTCCAGTAATAGACTCATAACTTCCGGCTGAGGTACTGAAATCCTCAACTCTTCATTTAAAGAAACCTCCACTTACTTTAATTCAAACCAACAAGTGACCTTTGCCTAATGCTGCATGGAAGGCAAAACCCCCCACAAAAGACAAAAAAACACACACACTCCGCCAATCCTCAAGGTCTCTGCCTTTCCGACCAGGGGGAAATTATTTTCCCCAATACCAAATATAGTGATCAGTTAGGACTATGCACATGTGGGCAAGATCCCTGTGAAAGGATTCTCTGTGTAACTCAAATCCTTTTCCTTCTAATGTATCATCTCTGGCTACTAGGGATATTTGCCAAATAACGTTCACAGCCATACCATCCACCACTTTAGGCAACTTCATATCATCCCTTCCACCTCCATAAAATTATGAAGTTTAGTCTTAAAACAAGTTAGGTGTTTTGCCCCCACTACTCTCCTTGCATACCTGATTCAAAACTTCACTTCTTTAATGGTAGACATCTTTGTCTAACTTGACACAAAGATAAATGGCTATAAAAATTTCATACCAAAAGATGTTGACTGTCATTACACAAAAATGAAGTCTAACCCAGGAGAACAGTCCTTTGTCATTGAATTATTCCTAATGTCCAAATATCTAAAAGCCCATCTTATAGTACCATTGCCTGATCTATCTATAGATCATCATGATCTTGTTTCATTTACATTCTCCTGCTCTAGGGATAGGCAGAATCCCATTGAAGATCACCTGAGCCTCCATTTTGTTAAGCATTTTCCACATCCCAGTCAGAAGCTAGCAGTATTATTTCTTCCCACATGAAAGTGGATATCTACACTGTAAAAAATGAGTACAGGATCTTTCAAAATGGGGCATTTGTCAAAAATGCCCCATCTAAACTGCTTTTTTTTTTCAAAAAGCCCCATTTTGAAAAAAGCGGCAGCCGCCATTATGCAAATGAAGCACAGCTTCTTTTGCACTTTCAATACGTCTAATTTACATTCCACTTCCGACAGAGGGGTATAGTTTAGACATAGCCTTAGAGCCCCATGGCACTGGGGAGGAATAACTTTTGAAATAGCAGCAGTGGAGCGTCTACACACACCTTATTTCGAAATAGCTATTTTGGAATAGGTGTTATTCCTTGTAAAATGAGTTTTACAGATTTCAGAATAAGCAACCCGTTATTTCAAAATAACAGAATGGCTAAGTAGATGCTCACATTATTTCAAAATAACGCTTGTTATCTTGAAATAGCAGTGCAGCATAGACTTGTTCCTCAGCACTATTTCTCCTTCACTCGCCATCCTTTTCCTTTTCCTTGTTCTCAGTCACATGCTTCCAAGAGCTATTTTCCTCATCCAGCAATCTACCTTCACAGTTCTCTGGTCCAGCATGCATCCTGAGGTTTCCTTTCAGTCCTTCCTTTCATCATTCATTCAAATTCCCTTGGAAGCTTAACTATTGTATCCGGTTACATCTCCAACCCTCAGAGCTTCTCTTCCATCAGATGTATGTATGAAGTGCCACCTAAAAGTACATTTCAAGGGTCCACTCTAGATGATATATACCTTGTAGCCTCCACATCCAGTGTCCATTGTCTCTTTGATTCTTCACGTCAACGCCAGTGATGCCTTTATAGCTTTCATAGCCTTTCCTCCTAAACTCTCGTCAAGAATGAAAAATACAAAACAAAACAAAAAATAAAAACCACCTAAACACCACACTATAACAGGACTCACCATCACAACACCTCCAGCCCATCACTATGGAAATTAGCTCTTTAGTGCTGGAGTGCCCCTTTTTGGCCAGTGTCTCACCTTCTGTAATGTCTACATTACTTTGTGTTACATCCCACATCCTTCCTAAACTGTGGCATCCTCCCCTCTGGGCCCTTCCCTGCCACAGTGCCCCCACACTCTGGGGTCCTCTCCCTCTGTGATCCCACAACCCCCTAGGCCCACCTTGCCTCAGTGATACACTGCGGCTACGTCTACACTGGCATGATTTTCCGAAAATGCTTTTAACGGAAAAGTTTTCCGTTAAAAGCATTTTCGGAAAAGCACGTCTAGATTGGCAGGATGCTTTTCCGCAAAAGCACTTTTTGTGGAAAAGCGTCTGTGGCCAATCTAGACACGGTGTCCGCAAAAAAGCCCCGATCGCCATTTTCACAATCGGGGCTTTTTTTGCGGAAAACACTACTGTGCTGTTTACACTGGCCCTTTTGCGCAAAAGTCTATCGGAAAAAGACTTTTGCCCAAATGGGAGCAGCATAGTATTTCCGGAAAAGCACTGACGATCTTACATGAGATCGTCAGTGTATTTCCGGAAATTCAAGCGGCCAGTGTAGACAGCTGGCAAGTTTTTCCGCAAATCAGATGATTTTGCGGAAAAACTTGCCAGTCTCGACACAGCCACCCAGTCTTCACCTAGCTCTTTATCTCAAGGGCAAACTGCAGTCTGAAATGGCCACTCATCATCGGCAACCTGCTGCCTGTGCCTACCTTGGCTGCCTTGCTACAGCCCTAGGACTCTGAGGCCTTGCTTCAGGCTCTGCAGTCTGAAAGCTTGCCTGGCAAGAGCTCCCCCAGTTCTGCTTACTTTTCCACATCCCTGCTTTTCCTGACAGCTAAGTCCATCCTGCTCTACAGCTAGGCTGTGTAAACTTTTCCGTTAAAAGCATTTTCAGAAATTTATGCCAGTTTAGACGTAGCCCTAGAGCAAGAGTGAGTCTGTCTCTTCTCCAGGAGCCTTTATTTATATTGCCCTCAGCTGGGTCCTAGTTAACTAACACCTGCCACAGCTGCTGGCTCCACAGCTCCACCACTCCTGCCCTCTCCTGGGCTGGGTTTTAACCTCGTAAAAGGCCAGTGCTGAGCAGAAGCCCTGTTACACACACGTATACCTTCCCTCAGCTTATAGACTTTCAATGAATCTCCTATTTTCAGCTCTGTTTTCTGACTTCAGTGCTGCTAGTTCACAGTCTTTGTTCACCTGCTGATTAGGTAAGCCCTCCTGCCTACTCAAGGTTCAGTTGTAACCAAAGACTCTGCTTCTTTTACACTACATTGTTCCCTACTAGAATTTATAAACTGGAGCTATTTTTTCTTCTATATTTAATCTACACATTGGCATTTAAACTCTTACTTATGGTCATGATCCTGCAAACCTTCTATATGCAGACTTCACATTAAAGTCTGTGGAAACTCAGTTTGGGTTCAGGTACTTTGTAAAATAGGTTGTACTATCTTCCATCCTCTCTCGTCAAGGGTAGATTTAGCTTGGTAAGGACTTTAGAATGCACCCCTGTTAATATATTAGGAACATATTTTAACTACAATGGGACTATAGTCTCTGATTCATTGGAAAACATAAGCATATATGTAAATTTATTTAATGAATCATGCATAAAATATATCACTGGATCAGAACATAATGTCCTATACTAAAATATTGGTTTTTTGGCCCAGATCCTACAGAAACATATACATATGCTTAACTTCTAATCACATAAGTGGTCCCATTGAGTTCATTGGGACTACTCAAAGGATCCAAGTAAAGCATATGCATGAGTCTTTCTAGAATCAGGATCTTAGCTTCCACATAGATCTGGGCTGCTTCTAGATTGGCATGATTTTCCAGAAATGCTTTTAACGGAAATGTTTTCCGTTAAAAGCATTTTCGGAACAGAGTGTCCAGATTGGCACAGATGCTTTTCTGCAAAAGCACTTTTTGTGGAAAAGCGTCTATGCTAATCTAGATGCGCTTTTCCGCAAAAAAGGCATGATTGCCATTTTCACGATGGGGGCTTTTTTGTGCAAAACAAATCTGAGCTGTCTACACTGGCCCTTTTGAGCAAAAGCTTTGCGCAAAAGGGACTTTTGCCTGAACGGGAGCAGAATGGTATTTTCACAAGAAGCACTGATTTCTTACAGTAGGAAGTCGGTGCTTTTGCGGAAATTCAAGTGGCCAGTGTAGACAGCTGGCAAGTTTTTCCGGAAAAGCGGCTGATTTTCCAGATAAAAACTGGCCAGTCTAGACACAGCCCTAATATATGGGAATTGCTTCTGAATCTGAGAAGAACATGTGATATCTAACCGTGAGTCTGTCTAAACTCACTGATTAATTCAAAACAGTTCTGTTTTAATCAACATTGAAATCCTGATGTGAAATGATATATGTATGGAAATTATAATTTGATAAATGGTCACATTTAGGTTCCATATTGAGTCCAGATGGCCACAAATTCATTAATATATGTATCAATTTGGCATTTGCACATTTTTGTATAGCAGTCCCCTCATTTCTGCTTAATAATGGATTGAATCCAAAAATTACAAGATGTTCTCCAGCATGTTAGCTTCTGTTAAGGGGACAGATAGTAGGATCTTTCTACATGGGGTCTTTTGTGCTCTCAGCAGACTAGCCTTCCCAGATATTATATGTTCGTTTTTGAGACAGTGTAATTGTTTATATCTCATATATAAGAAAACAACTGGATGATGAGGCTTTTCAGTTACAGAGGGAGAGGACTGACCTGATGTGACTTTAATAGGGAGATACTGTTATATCCCAAATATCCTCTCAATTTTATTTTAATTCAGATCCAGTCCTGTAAATGTTTGGAAAAAATTAAAGCTTTGCTATAATATTATACAGGCAGTCCCCAGGTTATGTACAAGATAGGGACTGTAGGTTTGTTCTTAAGTTGAATTTGTATGTAAGTCGGAACTGGTACATATTGTAGGGGAAACTCTAGCCAAACATTTCTCCGGAGCTCAGTTTTATTCTCCCACACCTCACTTCCCTCAGTCCTTTATTCTCAAGGTGAGGTGTCTGCTGAGAAAAGCCGCTCTGCGTCTCCCTGGTCTGCTGGGGGGAAGCAGCTAGTGCAGGGTTACCTCACCCCGTTTGTAAGTAGGGATCTGATGTAAGTCGGATCCATGTAACCCGGGGACTGCCTGTATATCAAACTGCATGTGCTCCTGCACAACAGATGCAATTTTCAATCTGTATTTAAGTACTCAAGATCATTCATATTTTGTGTGAGGGAACAGAATCCCAGGCACTTGTTCCATCATTATGTCTTCTTGCTTCTGTTCCCACCAGCCCAAAGAATGTGTTTTTCCTTACTGCTGGAAAATAGGAGAATAATTAAATGGATTCCCACTAAATAATTTAATTCACTGAGATAAAAGCTTGTTCTTAGGTCAAGAGGTCCAGTGAGACATCCATTTGAGCTTTACTTTGCTAATGGAAGATATAGCATGTTCCCTAGGAATTGACTTCCTGATAGCCATAATGTAGGAAATTCTAAATGGCTGCCTTTGTGTGTATATGATAAATAGGAGCACTAGAGCTGTTGAGTGTTGAGTGTTTACTGTAATGTAGAATATTCTCAGGTAGATTACTCTACACTACAAAGATAAATCAGAAAAAGAAACACAATTTGTGGTACGCAAATTGCGTATCTTTTTCCGATTTACTTCCAAAAGAGACTTTTCTGAAATTTGTCCTGTCTACACAGATGCCTTTGTATGGAAAGGGAAGCTATTTAGGAGCCAGGGGAGGAGGTAAAGAAAAAGAAAAGAGCACTACTTGGGACAACACACATGGAAACCGTGATTAAGGAAATTGTTTCCTGTTGTTTGTTCCTATGGGCTACGTCTATACTGGCATGATTTTCCGGAAATGCTTTTAACGGAAAAGTTTTCCGTTAAAATCATTTTCGGAAAAGAGCATCTAGATTGGCATGGATGCTTTTCTGCAAAAGCACTTTTTGCAGAAAAGTGTCCATGGCCAATCTAGACGCGCTTTTGTGCAAAAAAGCCCCAATCGCCATTTTCGCGATCGGGGCTTTTTTGTGCAAAACAATTCTCAGCTGTCTACACTGGCCCTTTTGAACAAAAGTTTTGCGCAAAAGGGACTTTTGCCCGAACGGGAGCAGCATAGTATTTCCGCAAAAAGCACTGAATTCTTACAGTTGGAAGTCAGTGCTTTTGTGGAAATTCAAGCGGCCAGTGTAGACAACTGGCAAGTTTTTCCGGAAAAGCAGCTGATTTTCCGGAAAAACTGGCCAGTCTAGATACAGCCATGGTGTTCAGGGAAATAGAAATTTGTGTCTAATGTTTTTTCAATAAAACAGGTTCACAACAACAAAATGCATTTAATCAATTCCTGCTCCTTACTGGGGAAAAAGGACATGGGCCTGAATGTTTGCTAACAGCTCAGGCCAGAAGGCAGGAAGAGACCTGGAAGTCCTAAAAAGATGAATTATTTTCAGTCTTTGGCAAAAGGGAGCCAGTTGTTTGGTTTCTATTTCCAGAGAACATTATCCCAATCATATAGAAACTGGGGGCATAAACTATAAGGTTCTGAGCCCATACTAACACAACTATCTTTATAGTTTACACTCACAGCTTGCACATGTGAGAGCTACAGCATAGCAGCACTTTGTTGCACACTGCTATTCACATTTGCTTAGTCTGAACTGCAGGACAGCATAGCTATGCCCCGACACCCAATATGCATTCCTTTCTTAATATTCCAGCTGCGATGGGAAATATCCGAGCATTGTCATTTCATATTTTGCTTGACATAATGGTCTCTCAGCTTCACAAGGAGAATTTTTCCTGACATGTAAGTTATTTTGTGTCATGACACTGACACAGAATGAAGGCTTTCAGGACAAGAGAGGAGAAGTGAAGGGGAGGATTCTGTTAACAGAACCTTTGACAAGGTGCAGTGCTAGTTACCAGGGGTCCTGCTGTTTCCATATATTATGAAATGCTGTACAAAAGGGGAGAAAAAAATTTCAATAAGATAATTTGCTTACTTAGTGGAATGATATGCTTACTGGTCCATGCTCAGAGGCTTCATTAGATGTCTTCTGAAACCATCCTCCACATTCAACAGCCTCTCTTTTATGTCAATTCTCCTGGCAACAGGGGGAAAAAGGTCACATCCTGCAGAGAACTGTACCGAGGAGGGAATCCCCATATTACTTATGTAACCCTTCTGCCTGGAAGTAACCAGGGCTGGGTTCAATGTCTTGGGGTCCATCTCACACATAGAACCGGCTCGAGCCCGCACCCAGTAATCTGGGAAATTCACACATCCCTGGATGCCTCGAAGAGGTAATGCTTCCCCACTTCTGAGTGTAGGAAAGAAACATTTAATGATACAGAGAGAGAAGTCATAGGGCATTAACTTGGGGAAAACACCACAAACAGAGTTATTAACACAAACATGAGCTAAACCCTCCACCCCAGCCAAAAATCACCTGAAGTCCAAAGAGTCTGACACCCCAAAAGTCTCTGTCCTTGGTCCGTGCCACCCAGAGTCCCAAAGTTCACCCGCAGGGTTTCACCTCCCAACCTGGGTAGAAATGGGGGTGGGGGGATAGATAGGAGGCACCTTACGACACTCCGCCATGCTCCACCAACTGTCTCGTCCCATGCCACTGGATGCTCTGCTGGTCGCCTGCTTCCACTCCGCGAAACGCCACTGGTTGCCGCTCCTTGCCTGCCGCCGCTCCACGCCACGCCGCTGCTCCTACCAGCCACATTACACCACCAGCCAATGATTCCCACCAGCCACTCTGCTGGCCGCCACCGCTTCACTGGTTGCAATGGGTCTCACTCTCAGCCAAACCAGTGATTTTAGCTCTCAACCATTTCAACTCTTTAGCCACCAACTGGACTGGCATAGGAATCCAGCTTCCACTAGACTAGCAAAAGAAAAGACTCCTCAGGGAGTCTGCTTTAGGTCTGTCCTTAAAACAAAGGGGGGAGGAGGAGGAAAGGGCAGGTTGGGCCAGTCTTACAGCTCACGGCTGGCAGGTGTGAAGCAGGCTGACTCAAACCTTTTAACTCTTCCCCCCAGCTCTGTTCACTCAACTCTGGAAGGGGGGAGGCTTGTTCCTCTGAGATCTCTTACCACGATGGTGGTGTCTCTCCTGGAGGCACTGGTGGCATGTTTTACAGTTCCCACATTTAGGGGTAGCATGATTAGTGACCCCCACAACAGTCCCAAATTATTTACAATTCTCCACATTCCATTCCAACACTGACCCTCCATCAGCCCTGGCTGAATGGGATTTACGTAGCCACACCTTGTATTCTCTCCTGAGCTGTATTTACATATCAACAGTTAACAGTTAATTTTCTTGCAAAGCTAAACAATTGTATTGGGCACACCCACCCCTCCTTTTAGCTGGCTGATAGCAAGCAGAAGTTCAGCCCCTGCTTACACTTATAGCAAAAAGTGTTTAAGCTGCATGAAAGTGAAACACTGCTATGCACAGAAATAGCTAGCTGTCATAATGGCTATCTGGATTACTGGTAGTTGGGGGAAGTTAAAACAGCCTTGATGCCCCACAATCACAGAAACACAAAGTTGGTTCACTCCCATATTTGTACATTTATCCCTGAGCTGCATCAACGAATTTTCATCTGCTGACTTGAGGGACTCTGTATCTGCCAATCTCAGCTTCTCTCTCAGACATTCTGGTGGTGGGGTGCCATACCAGTAACTAAACAACGAGACGGATCATTCTGATTACCATTTTGCCCTTTCATCCCAGTTCAGTTTCACCAATACACTCATTAACACTTAGACCAAAATATTTATGGTTTGATGCCATTTGAAAGGTGGGTTTACCAGCTCTCAGACAGTATTTAAGGTCAGTTATATTTCTAGTAATCCTTGAGATGGCAGCCACAGAAGTAAGCTGAAATAAAATGAACAGAAAGGGGAAAGTCTCAATAATGTGGTTTTAAAGTCTGATATCTTACAAAGCCCAGAACTATTTATCATGAGGAAGATGAGATTCCCTGCTCCCCAGAGTGGACCTTAGCATTAAAATCAACAGTTTCAAATTTGGGTATCTATAGTTACACACCCAGTCCACATTTAGGTAGAGGAGGTGCTGAAAGAACTAAGGCACTCAGCATCTCTGGAAATCAAGTCATTTTTATGTAGGTGCTTAACTACAGGCTTCCAAGCTTGAGATGCAGGATTTGGTTTCTGCTGTACCTGTTGTGTAACAAGATTTAATGGTTACTAGTCCCTCAGACTAAGGAAAAATACAGGTTATTACAAGACATATACTAGATAGGCCAGGATGCAGCAGTCCATTTCAGAAAGCACAGAAAACAAATAGCAAATTGATCCTGGGTCTTTTTTGCATACATGGTTGACAGAAAACTGATTAGGGAGCAGATTGCTTTACTATTCAGTTAACAAATTAACTTTATACACTGAGAGAAAGTTAGTCTCTTTTTTACAGTATCTGAAAAGTTTGTGTTGTTTTGCACATCTCTGGTGTCATGCTACCTTAATGTTATCAAACAACAATATCAAGATAGATGAACAAGTGTACACTGGATACTCCAGTTGCAACTGAGTAGAGGGAACAAGAGAAATTATTTATCTGCCATTTCACATTTTGCTGCAGCTACATTATCTGCTTCAAGGCAAGCAACAAAGTCTGAAACATTACAGAAGAATGGCTGCTTTACCATCAATCACTGTGACATCTGAGATAACTGGAGGAAGTGCAAGAAATCACTGGCCTTTAATCATTCCCTAGTAGACAATAGAGGTTTTAATAAGTCCACCCATTAAAGCTTTCAGGCTGCTTAAAATATTGAACTCTAAAATAAAATAAAATAAACCACTAGTTTTAACCCATCAACTGCCAGGAAATTCAGATAACATGTTTTTCATTTATCCATTACTGCAAGCTATTATGCCTAATAATTGCAGGATTATTGTAATTGGAAAGGGACAATTCTGACAGTGTCTTTTATAATTAATGTAGAGAATTGTAATTACAAGCTTCTGATATCAAACTTTTACCAAGACATGGAATATAAATGAGTGGATGCAGAATGCCTAAGTTTTAATTAGAACTGACTGTGAAATTATTTCATTTAAAAAAAACCTATTGCATTAAAATCCAGATTTTATGTTAACAAAATCATGTTAAGCAATTATCTTCCCATGAACCCTTTGGAAATTCCAGTCTTAGCTGATTAAATTTAGGAGCCCCCTTTTGAAAAAGTGGTCCAGAGGCCTTAATCCATATTCAGTGGAATACTGCAACAAGGAGTACAAAAGAGTATATGGTTACATGGGATTCCTTAATATAGACATTGACATCATAGATCACATCTTGGGACCTCTTTTTAAGTCTCTAAAGTCACAAGTTTATAATATAGATTGAAAGTCAGAAAGTTTTAGGGGCAGAATAACTTTTCAAATGGCTGTTCAACAAAACAGCACTTATTTCACTAACAAACTCCACCTGTCAACAAGGAGGATCAAAGTTGACCTCTTTCAAGCTAAATGTGTGAACCTTTCTCACATGACCGTAACCCAAGACTGTAGCAGCCTCATCAAAATTTAGTTGGCTTAGGCTACTAGGGGCAGATAGAATGCCACACAAAGCAGACATGAGTTACATATCTTCAAAACTTTGCTCCATATCCTGCAAAAATGCCCAAAATGCACAATGTAAATAATATAACTTACTTCTAGGCAAAGATATTTTATGTAAAAAAACCCAGCTATATTAACTTGCTAAAAGTAGGATTTGTAATAGAAACACAGTCAGAGACTTAACTAAAGAAGTTATAGTAAAAAACTCAGTAAATAATAACAATTTATTCTCTCAATTCTTCTTTATTGATTTTTCAAATTTCAAGCTTCCTGCAGGGAGAGGAGGTGGGAAGAAGAAGGAGAAAAGCTTTAAATTCAGAGCTTAGTGACAAATAATAGATAATAATATAATCTATTGCAAGTGCTGCTTCTATCTGCATTTTGGACCTTTGGGCTTTACTATATGGAGCACATTCTTCAAAATACAATGGAGAACACCAGATTTTCATTAGAAAGAAGAACGATTGAGTGAGCTTTCTCAAGGCATTCTTTATTAGGCAAAACAAGTGGAATGAGCAAGTATGTTTCCTGCAGTCTCTCTGCCTTGGGTTGTAATTTCGTCACATTTTTCAAGCCTGGCAGAGTCAAGCTTTGTCAGTACTCGGATGGGAGACCTCCAAGGAAAGCCCATTGTGCTACAGGAACTAGCATTGATGTTTCAGCAGGTGGCTCTTTTCTTTCTTGGTAATGATCTAGTGGCTTAGATGTATGTGGCATCTTTAAGATAAAGTGGAAGGTGAGACAGTGAGCTGTGATTATTGATCATTTATACTTTGCCATGAACATAAGTGAAATTTTACAACAGAAAAAGCAAACTATACGAAGAACAAAATCCCTGAATGGAAAGTGTGGGTTTTTTTAAAAAAAATTGGGCTCTGCTGAAAGGTGAATTTCTTTATAGAACTATATTTTAGCACTATATTTTAGTCACTCTTTACATTCAGAAACAGCTGAACTGTATTTCCTCAAATTATGGAAACAATAACAATTTTAGGTAGAGATTGCCTCATAAGTAAGTCTTTCAGAAAGTTATGAGAAACCGGGGAAAAAGTTTAGAAAAATAAACTGTTATGCAATTATAACTCTTGTGGTCACTGCCATTCTTGCTGCAATGCAGAACCTTATTGAACCTGGGAAGTAACTGAAGTAGGAGGAATATAATTTAATCATTGAAAAAAATCACAAGCTAAATATCTCTAAAACCAATATTTTTACCAAACTGACATAGAACCAGTTATTACAAAACAGGTCAAAGTATCTTTGTTTCATAGGGCTATCCATGAAGAATCTAGTATTTTATACTTAACATAACAAGAGTGAGATTTAAAAAGCAAACAAACAAAGTTTGTGACAACTTAAATCTGCCCCCACTGAAATACACTGGAGTTTTACCATGGAGGCCTATTGGTGCAGAATTCAGTTATCAAAATGAGATTTTTCCAAAGCTCTCATTAACATTCTCAATTAAAAACAATCAGCCTTGACAACTAAACAAGATAATTATATGAACAAAATGCCCTTGCTTTTGCACTAGATTTCTCTGCAGCTGAAATTTGAGGGGAAAATTTTTCCAACTCCACTTTAATTAATATTTAGATAATGGAGAACCCAGAAGCTTCAAGCTGTACCAGAACTAATCCTGTAGCACTGTCAAACCAGGTCCCAGTGGTGTGGTTGAGTTTTGTAGTATATACACACACTAGATAAATAAAAACCAAACAATCTTCCCCTCATAAAATATGCTTACTGGAAGGATACACCTTGACTCTACTATTTCTTATCATTCATAACACTAACATGCCAGAACCCAAACAGAGAGAGTGACAAATCAGGCTCCTCCTCAAACTGTAAAACACAACTCATCCTGCCTTACTAGTCTGTCTGAAGACTGACTAAACAGGACCCAGATTGTGTGATTCCTTATAGAGCCCCCTTTCAACCAGACTGTAAGGCAGGTGATTCCCACTTTGCATAGACATACTCACATAGCTTTCATAACTAATGCTCTAAAAACAGCAATGCAGTCACAGTAGCACAGGCAGAAGCAAATGGCAGCACAGGCTAGCTGACCTGAGTACAAACCCACCTGCATCCCATGGATATGCACTTGAGGACAGTAGCCTGTATGGCTGTTCACCTTGCCCATATAACACTCTTTTTAGCATGCTAGCTCAATGAAGGCTAGCACAACAAGTATTTCCATGTGAGCTGGGAATCATCTGTACAGCACCAAGGGACAACGCAACCTCAGAGCTACAGACTGCAATTTTAACAGTTTTCAAAGCACCACAAGTAGCACCTACTATTTTACGACTCCATTGTTCTGTAAAGATCTTCTGTCCGTACGATGCCTCATTCACTTTTTAAAACTCTAGTATTTATAGTTTTTATAGAACAAAGGATAAAGAACACTTAAGGTACATCTAGACAACGTGGCTACGTCTACACTGGCCCCTTTTCCGGAAGGGGCATGTAAATTTCATGAGTCGTAGTAGGGAAATCCACGGGGGATTTAAATATCCCCCGCGGCATTTAAATAAAAATGTCCGCCGCTTTTTTCCGGCTTTTAAAAAAGCCGGAAAAGAGCGTCTACACTGGCCCCGATCCTCCGGAAAAAGCGCCCTTTTCCGGAGGCTCTTATTCCTACTTCAAAAATGTCCGCCGCTTTTTTCCGGCTTTTTTAAAAGCTGGAAAAAAGCGGCGGACATTTTTATTTAAATGCCGCGGGGGATACTTAAATCCCCCGCGCATTTCCCTACTACGACTCATGAAATTTACATGCCCCTTCCGGAAAAGGGGCCAGTGTAGACGTAGCCCGTGGCTATTTTGGGATACAGGAGGTATCCTGAAATAGCTACCCTGCGTCTTTTAAACAGACCTGTTATTTCAAAATATTTTTTCAAATAACGGGCATGCTATTTCACCATCTCTGCAACCCTTGTTCCACCAGGGTTAAGGGATGTGTCGAAATAGCATGTTATTTCAAAATCTGGTGCTGTATAGATATGACAAATTTTGAAATAAGCTATTTCAAAAAGCAATCAAAATAAGATATGCAATATGGATAGCACTAATTACGTATCTCATTTTGAATTTAGGGTGCTGTGTAAACACACCCTTGTTGGCAAGTATGATGACTGAAATACTATCTTCCACTTTTGCAGTGGAAACCTGCCTTCCTTCCAAAAAAGTCCACAATATAAATTTTACATTAGTTAATTTTGAGAAGTGTACTTTTTAATCATCCTGATATAATGAGTTATAAATGTGATAATCATGTAGCATAGAATGTGATGTAAGCTATATAAGGGTGTGTCTACACTGCACTGTAGCTCAAAATAAGATATGTGATTTGAGCTACGCAAATTGCCTGCATTATTTCGATCTTATTTTGAAATAGCTTATTTTATAATATGGTACAGTCTAGACAGTGCCAAATTCTGGAATACCTACTATTCTGAAATGTCCCTTACTCCTTGTGGAATGAAGTTTACAGGGACGTCGGAATAGTGAACCCAAAATAATGGGCTTGCTGTTAAGACATGGGATAGTTATTTCAGGATACTTCAGTGCCCCAAAATAGTGTTGCAGTGTAGACATAGCCTAAGAATCAAGCTATAAATAGCTAATATCTCATGCATGGAGGAGAAATAAAAAAGAACGACTATTCTCATTTTCAAAAGATAATCATTCAGGCTTTGCTCAAACATATAATACTACAGATGAAGATTTAATAGATATCTTCTATTCCATTCACAGAATAGTAGAAGGGTACAGAAATGATGATAGCAAAGAGAAGTAGTTGAAATTTTCTGGTTTAAACTTTACTCTTCAAAACCAGCATTTCTATGAAAAATTTTAGCATGATTTAATAAAAAAGTAAAAACTTGAAACCTGGGAAAAAGTTGAAAATCAAATTATTTTTATATTCATGTATGTTTACAAATTCACTTGAAATTCTAGAAGAAAATAATTTAACACATTTTGGATTATTGTGCATCTTTCAAGATTTATCAGGAAAAATCCTTACCATTTTCTGACTATCTGTAACTTGAGAAAGCCGTCTAAGTACCACTACATAGGTCAGTGAACCACTCTAGGGCTATGTCTACACTGGCGCGATCTTGCACCAGAGCTATGCAAATGAGGCTAAGCGTGAAATATCGCTGAGCCTCATTTGCATATCTAATGAGCCACCATTTTGCGTAAGAGGCTCTTGCGCAAGAAGGAGCTGTCTACACTGCCCCTTCTTGCGCAAGAAAAACCTTCTTGTGCAATGCCATTATGCCTAAAAATAATCTTCCGCAAAAATGGCGGCCATTAGATATGCAAATGAGGCTCGGTGATATTCCACGCTTAGCCTCATTTGCATAGCTCTGGCGCAAGATGCGCCAGTGTAGACATAGCATAGGTGTGTGGGTTACACTTGCACAAAATCCTGACCTCTGAAGAAGAGGCTTTTTAGTAGCCAATTAGGGTGTGTTTGGCTTAGGCAGCCCTGCGTATAAGGAGCTGCCCAGCAGAGAGAGACAGTTAGGCCCTGACTAGGGAAGGTGCATGACCTGGTTCCTGAAGAAGCACCTTTGGGAAAGCAGCATAGGGCAGACTTTGGAGGGGTGGGGGGTAGAAAAGGAAGGCTCCTGATACCTGCTAGTCTGCTGGCCTTGCCACTAGGGCCAGGAGGGTGTAAAGAGTAACAGGGGAAGGAAACAGAAGACCCAGGGAATAGAAGGCAATGAAGAGGAGTAGAGGCAGGTAGAAAAGGCTGCTGCCAGAGGGTCCCTTAGTGTGTGGGCCTGGGTCTTCCTCCTTCCCTTGCCACCAAGGCATGGATCATACAGATAGTGGCTTGCTCCTGTGACAGAGGGGCTGAGCTTGGAGGCCACAGTGGCAGTACAAACTAAGGAATATCGATACACCCTCCCCCCAGAAGGGGGATGGGAGATCATTGGGGTAGGCACTGCTGGAGGGCAGTATTCTGAAGAGGACACTGTGGTCAGGGAGCGATGTGATTCCAGACTGGGTGTGTGGAGCACAGATGGGGGATACGCTGCCAGAATTAAATGCCCTGCTAAGAAAGGACTAATTTCCCAGAGCTCCCAGCAGGAGATGCCACAGCAGTGAGTCCCACCCCCTAACAACCAGAAAGGACCAAAGTCTAAATTACTGGGGGCAAATTCCCTTGTTTTGGAACAATGTACTTATTTAAGGAGAAAGTTTTGCAGTCATAATAAATTCACTTTTTGTGCAAAGCTAGTGTGGCTTCCCAAGTTGCAGAAGGTTCTTGACTTGACCTCAAACTTCACAACACACCTTTGTTACGGTGTTATCAACCTAAAACATGCTTTGTAACATTTCCTAGGTTAAGAAATTAGATTTATAAAAACATATGCAAAATTTTCAAAAATCAATTATACAGCAAATACTGTTTTTGCAATATTAATAAAGCCCTAAGAGACAGCTCTGTTAAATTTACTCCAAATATAGTAAATTTATCCTCATGTATTATACATTGTTTAAATTTGTGTAACATAAATAATACATTGCAGCTAGTAATTTATTTATGAGAAATAAACATAATTTCTTTGCCTTTTGTAGTTCTAAGCCACATTGTTATTCATATATTTCAGGTATACCAATTAGCTATGCATGCTAAGAGTATGAAGCAATGTGTGCAAATTATAAAATGATTTAAGGTAACAAATCTTAACTTTTGACATCTATCAAGAAGTATTATGAACCACAGCAATGTTTTATTTAATAGAAGAGAAACAGGTTTTTTTATGCTATTGCTTATTCATATCCAGGACTTTTGCCCTGTTTATCTAGAAAAGAAAAGAAAAGAAAAGAAAAGAAAAGAAAAGAAAAGAAAAGAAAAGAAAAGAAAAGAAAAGAAAAGAAAAGAAAAGAAAAGAAAAGAAAAGAAAAGAAAAGAAAAGAAAAGAAAAGAAAAATGAATGGTAGCAAGGAAGCAAAAGTAATTAAAATACTGTTAAAATATTTTGCAGCAGGATGTTGATGGGGCAACAGGTGGAGATTTTAAGTTATGGATTAATTTCACAAAGTTCCAGGTCTGATTTGGATAAGTGAATGAAAGACCACCAGTTTATCCAAAGCTTATTCAAACTTATCTATAACTCTTTGGTTTGTAATTGGGGCTGTAAATCTTACAAAGACAGGATTTCTCATGAGATTTCAGTGTGTCTTTGTTTCATCTGAAACAAATACCCATGGTATTTCACTATTACTGGTCCTTAATACTTGACAATCAGGAAGTTTGAGAAGGATGCAGAATAAATGCGCAACATTTATCCTCAAAAGAAGCTCTGACCATATTTTTTTTTGAACCAGCTTGTACATTCCTTCTAAAGTAATGTAGACACCATAAGGATAGAGGTTAAATATCCAAACCCTATATAGATTTGAATCAGATCTAATCTATCAATCTGATTGATAGAGTAGACAGACTGAATGACAGTTATTTTTTGCTAGTACTCCACATGAAGTAAAGAAGATGATGCTATCTTCTCACTATGTAGTGTGCACAGAGGTTCAAATCTGCACAGATGAGTAGCAGCATGAAGCTTTCAGATAATGTGTATTATTACCACTTAAAATTAAATGGTCAGAAAATGAAAATATCTTTCTGAAAAAAAAATATATCTCAAACTTGGACAAAAATTCCTTAGAAACAGATTTCAAATAGAAAAAGTCCATTCAGGAAACCTGGAAAGTTACTTTTCAGCTATTTGTAAACTATTATCAAACAGAAGGAAAAGATTAACTTTCTGGCACTCAGGTTCCCCACTACTCCTTCAGATCTGGGACTAGAAAGACAGAGAGCTTCTTTGGACCTAGAACTGGGAGTACGAGGCAGGGAAAACATGGAGACTGCGAGACAACAAGGCAGAGGCAGTGAGCTCGGTTTTTGCAATCCTTTTGTGTAGTTTTGGTCAATTTCACTTTCTGCCAGCATAGGAAGATACTGACAAGAGTAAACAGCCAGGGATCCATCATTTCAATTTGCCTGGCAGAGAAGGTGCGAGGGAGAAGAGACAATTTTTTTTTTCAAAATGTTGATTTTGGGAAGAGGGGACTCTTAGACAGAAAGTCATTCCAATAGAAAATTCCCAACTCTACTTAAGACTCCACTCTAGCAGTTTGATGCTCACACAATATAGCCTTTTGTAGATTTGGTGAGGATGGGTACCTTGAAGCAAATACTATATATTTTTGATTCTACAGTGACAATTGCACTAGATCTGTAACTTCACCTCTCCCTGAACAGTGCCTCAGTATTGGAACTGACTAGGTAGACAGATAAATATTCTCCAGGGAAACAGTTTACTTTAGAGGAATCAGATATAGTATTTGGAGAGTAACTATAAGTACTCCTATGATAATTCTTGGTATGACCAAAAAACAGGGTCTGTCTAGCCATGGAATAGGAAAAGCACTTATCCTCCATGGATAAAAGTAATGAAGTAACTGAGTGCTTCTGTGGTCCACCTACCCATAAGGTCACACAATACTTAAATACTGATGGTATAATATGAAGCTTAAAAAAGCTTTTAAAAATTATGTATCAAATAGTTGAGTGCTAACTCACCAGCACCATATTTTTTGGTCAGAGGTAACACTGTTAAAGCTAAAATCATTTTAGACCACCAGTTTAACAAATAAAAGGTTAAAATACCCCGCCACACACAGTTGCCTATTGCTTCATTTTACATTAGTCTTCGAAAAATGTGATAGCAACAATCTTCATCATCATCATCAAATGTTTCTCACATGAGTTACAGTAGATGCTGCATTCTTAATTCTCTGCTTTGTAATGCAGCAGCAGGAGATGCATTAGTCCCCATGTTTACTGCTACATATCTCACATTTTAACAAGGTCCTTTAGTCTTTTTATAGCAGCAGGGGTGCAAGGACTCACACTCACTTTTCAGTCAAACACACTAAAGCCATGTGCTCTTGTGCCTTCTATGAACGCAAAATAAATTGCTATTGTCTTGGGATCTTGTGGCAAAACATATTTTGTAAATTGGCAAGACGAAGATGGTGGTGGGGTATTAGAAGTGTGGCATTTCATTTACATTTTTGTGGTTTGTTTAAAAACCTACAAATAAAATTCAAGTTTTAAAAATCAAAACTGAACAGTTTTCAGAAGGAAAAAAACATACTTGTCAGTTGCCAAAACCAACAAAAAATAAAAATCTTGTATTTCAATGAAAACCCATATTTTGAATAAAAATTAAATGAAAATGAAAAATGTTCCTTTCATAAGGAGGTTATTGTCCTTTTTTAAAAAAAATGTGGTGGAACTGTGAAATGCTTTGAAGATGAGGATGGAGCTGGGTCTCTGAATAATGTAACTAAAGGAGCAAAGGAAATTAATTAGGAAGGGAAGTGATGTGGTCAGAGAAATGGTCAGGGAAGATAATCCTAGAAGCTGCATTTAGAGCTGTGAAGAACGGGTGAGGTATGTTTTTAAAAAATAACAGAGCAGTGGAAATTATGAGTCTGAAGATGAGGTTTAGAGGTGCAAACAGAAAGAAAATTCACATCTTGGAAATGCAATAAGTATTATGTGTCTATATTTGGATACAGTTTGGACATGCCAGGCAAAAGAAAGGGAGGAGTCCAAGATGACTCCTGAATTATAAACCTGAATGAGAGGAGATTTTTTTGTAAATTGTGGGTGTAGATGATGCCTGGCCTTGCACAAGTGACAAAGAAGGCTAGATTGTGCAAGGGGACATTTTCAGTATGTAATTTCTGTTCAGGGGCCAGGCACCACATCAGCACATGCCTTCATACTCATGTATTTCTTGTGCTCTCTATCACCTCAAAAAGGTAGAACCCAGACCCGGTTTTAGAGGCCTTTTTTTCCGGAGGATCGGGGCCAGTGTAGACGCTCTTTTCCGGCTTTTTTAAAAACCGGAAAAAAGCGGCGGACATTTTTATTTAAATGCTGCGGGGGATATTTAAATCCCCCGCGGATTTCCCTATTACGGCTTCTGAAATTAACATGCCCCTTCCGGAAAAGGGGCCAGTGTAGACGTAGCCACACAGCACCCAGTGAAACCAGAAAACAGAAAACACTCACCAGTAAGAACAAAAGTCAGCACCTGTGCCTGCAATTCTGGTCTGTACTGCTCAAGGCAGCTCAACTATGGCAGCTTATTTCACTCCTTTAAAACTGAATGGGTCTTCATGTCCTGGGGCTAAAACGCGGAGTACTGGCTTCTTACTTCTCAAGCATCTCTTGACAGCTAATTGCTGGTAGCTCAATCCACTTACTTCTGCAGGCTTGGGGTGGCAGGTCTCTGAATCCCCAGGCCCAGCTGATGTGTTTTCCCTTTCAAGGAAGATGCTTTAATGTAGTGCTGAAGCACATATATACAAACCTCAAAACAGGGTGATTGCTGCTTCTTGCCATTAACTTGGCAGTGCCTGCCTCTCTCTTTTGCTCATCACTCTGTCAGGATAGTTGACTTGCAAAATCTGTGTCTAGATATGATGTATAAACCATTTACAATCCTAAAATGTTTAGACTTAATTATAATGAAATATATTTTAAAACCAACTATTTGAAAATCAGTTCTGCCAGTGCAGGAAATTGCAAGGAAGGAGTAGAAATCTCAATGGACAAGTACTCTTGGGTTGAAAGGATCAGAGGGGAGGCAGAAGGAGATAAGCAGCCCTAGAAATGAATGATTTTAAAGATTGAGACATTCTTTTATTGCAACTCATCTAAAAAAGGAAAGACAGATGTTGTGTGATTCATTTCTGAGGACCTATGGGAAGATTTCATTTATGTTCACTCTAATTTATTTCTGCAAAACAGCCCAAAGTAGAACACATTTCCTCTTATTTAGCTTTGAGCATAACACTAAACATTAGTATAGTTTTTCAGGTCACTAAAGGAAGAAAAATTACAGCTGATATGTGACAACATGCAGCCATGTTCAGTCTTCATGTAGAACTCTTGTAACGAGTGAGAAACATTGGGAACTCAGACATTCAGGAACTGCTGAGTTCCAATTATGTCTGTCTAATTGACTTCTTCTATATCTTTAAGCAAGTCACTTAGGCCAATGTTTTGAAACTTGTGTGCCCAAAATTTGGAACCTGAAGACATTGTTAGAAATCTAAAATACATGCAATGAAAAACCTTGCAGAATCCCAGTTCTACAAATGAAATACCACAGGAGCAGATGAAGAAAGGGAAAGAAACTGACTGTGGGGTCGGAGGACAATCTCAGAATATTTCAGACCCATACCAGGCACAGACTCAGCAAATCATGGTGTTCAAAGACAAAGTCTTACAGGGACTACTACCCCCAGAAATCCTAGCCCTGATAAATACCATGTAAAATAGTTATCGTCTGGCAGATACCAGGCCAGTCTATTATTTTGGTAGAAAAATAATAGCATAAAAATTTGGACTGAAGCTAGTATGTGTTTTATATAAAATACTATTTTAAGTCCCTAGTTAACAGTTCTAACTCTCACCAACCTTTCAATCTCATAATTCTGCCCCTGCATCTTGTGCTCTCTGGATTCCAATAACACATACCAGTACTTCTCTCACCTTGAAGGCTGAGTCAATTTCAGAAAAACAGTACATATAGATACAAAATTAAGGAGCTTGAAAACTCCAAGTTCTTAACTCTGACCTTCTATGATAATCTAAATGCTATTACTGAGTAATTGCATGTAAATTAAAATGCAGTCTGTGTCTTTTATCATCATGTCTCAAAATGAAAAATCCATGGAGGACACAGAAAATGCCAAATTCAAAAGAGAGAATGATGTTTTGTGGACAATTCTCTTAAAGCAGAAAAAGAGACTTCCCTTTCTGGTAAAGTTTGTGGTCATCTTTGAGGGTGAGCAATCTTGTACACTCAAAAGATGTAGATTTTTGTACTGCTTCATATCATATAGTATATCTGCAACTAGTATCTCTATGTAATATTTTTTTCTGAAATTATCTCTTCCTTCAAGGTACTTTCTTTTGGGCATCAAACAGCCCCAAAATTCAGCTATTGTTGAGCTCCCTAATTGTTGTGCTATCTTTCTGTGAAAAGGCTGACTTGTGATTAAGGCCCACCTGTGGGGACTCAGTACCATGCTCTGCCACAAATTTCCTGAATAAACCTTATAATTTAACAGACAACACGGGTTCATCTTTTAATATTCATATTCATATTAATCTTTTAATAGATGATTTTTTGCTGATGAGAGAGACACCTTTTTGAGCTGCACAAAGCACTTCTGTTGGTTTGGGAAGACACAGGTTGGACCTTTCTGGTCCGTACCCCTTGGGACATAACTAGTCCCACATGAGGGATTTTGCTGGACCAGGGGAAATAATATCCGGACCCCTTGTTACTGCCCCTCCCCAATCTCCTGACTGCTTCCCCACCCCTGCCCATCACCAGCCCTACTGGTCCCTCCCCTTTTCTCTGCTAAGCCAGGTAGACCACCTCCAGCTCAGCTCCCAGTGTGCTAGGCTCCCACCCCTCTGGGAAGCCCCTCTGTTGTGTACCAGGCTTTAGCAGAGAGTTTTGCAAACAGTAATCCTTTGTAATCTTGTAAACCTCACATAGCCTTTCAAAAGTGGTAAGGTATTCTTCAGTACAGTCTGATCTATTTCCATTTCCCATCTCTAAAATGGAGGTATGTCTTTCTTCATTCTTGCCAATTCTCATTTTAAGCCTTACAGGGCACTTGACTATGCATTTGCAGTTTCTAATATACTGGAGATATGGTTTCAGTTGGAGTCTATAATCACTATGGTAATCTCATTATTATAAAAATAGTGTATTTTTGACCTGGTGGTACTTGCAGTGAAATCAATGGAATTTTTGTCACTGCTTTCAGTAGGAATAGGACAGGTCTTTTGTGGATGTCATCCAATGGAAAGTCACAGACTACAATGGACAAAGTTATGGCATCATCTTTTTTGCTTGCCTCTGAAATATTTTTAAAAAGTTTTCTTATTACAATTACAAAACTTTTCAGATAAAATTACTAAACAACAAAAGTCTTTTTTTCATGTGAGGAGTCTTTTTTATGAGAAATCTCAGGAGAAAGCTCATAACTGCAGGTGCTGCATTCATCTGAAGGATAGAAAGAGGACAGACAATTGAAGGTGAATTCAGTGAGATTTCTAGCACAAACATCTGAATTAAATATTATAAGTGGCAGAACTGAAATGTTATAAAGGGCTTGTAAAGAAAAAAATCTAATTGTGTGACTTCATTAACTTACAAGTACAAGCACTTGAAAGGTTATGTGCAGGTTTTTTTCGTGGGGTTATTCACTATCACAGGTTCTGCTTTCATGGATTGAAAAGAGATTTTGTTGTACATATTTCATTGTGAGTTTTTTCCTTTTCAAAATATGTTTTGCAGAGATCTATTGTACACTGGTTATTGTTGTGCTGTTGTTAAGTTTCTCTCTTGTGAGAGCTCAAAATTCTGTCATCTTTGTTTCTCCAATGTCAAACATCTATGTGATTTTTATTTCTTGTGATAAAAATTACAAAGAATAGTTATTTGGAAATTAATATACACGCAAAAATCACACAAATCAATCAGTATTTTTTTTTTTTTGCAAACATGCTGTAGACCATATGCCAAGTTATCTGTTGAGTATTTATTTCCTAGCTGGAAGCAGTCAACCCATTAAGAGTTTAAATGTGAGGGGAAATGGAAAGTCTTCCTTCTTCACATTCTTCTTCTCCTTCCCCCTCAGAACAAACCAAGTATTCTATACACATAATTGGTATTTTAATCTAATATTGAAATTAATCAATTAGTCCTAGGGAAACATAGGCATGGAGACACTTCTATACTATTAGTTTATTTAACCCTTTAAATAAGGGAAGACAAGGACCTGAACCGAGGAGTTAGTGGTATAGGTTGGACCATCCCCTGCTTCTATTGTTCTGGGGACCCACTGACTCCACCTGTCCAACCTGCCTATGACAGGCTGTCCAGCTCCTTTCCAGCATACACATATAGACATGGGCACCTACAGCTGAGTCTGTGATCATGAGGGGATTTCTCAGAACAACTACGCATGTACCCTTTTGAGTTTAAATCCAAAATTACATTTTCTTGTATGTGCAGAGATCTGTAAAATGTAAGCTCATGAAAATTACCCCCTCTCTCAATGTAATGGAAGATATTCACAGCTTTTTGATCCCCCAGTTGTGAATTGCATAAACTGGGTTATAGAAAACAAAAAAAAATTATTAACTACACAGAATGCATGTTAAATGACTATAATGGATAACAAATAGAACACATCAGATTATACCCAAAAGATCCTGTCACACTTACATGCTAGGGCTATGCTAGTATCTGGTGTGTCCCAAAATAGCTATCCAGTGTCTTCACAGCAAGCCCATTACTTTGGACTCGCTATTCAGATGTCCCTGTAAACTTTACTCTACAAGGAATAAGGGACGTTTTAGAATAGCACTTTATTTTGAAATTTGGTGCTATGTAGACAGTACCAAATAATAAAATAAGCAATTTCAAAATAGCATCAAAATAAGATATGGAATTTGTGTAGCTTAAATTGCATATCTTATTTCAAGTTATGATGCAGTGTATGATGCAGTGTAGATGCACGGTAGAGCTAGGAATTAAAGTCATGTCTCCTGAGCCTTGTTACACTACTAGAAAATGCTTCCACTCCTTTCTGTCTTCATCTGTCCAGGGTATTTCAGGATGTATAGCTTTGGCTACCTCTGTACACCTTGACCTTGGTAACTTGGATGCAAGGGGGATTCTTATTCCCTGGTCTGGGTATGTAGTCAAAAGTCACAATCTAGCCTCTTGCATTTACAGTTTTCCTTACGTTATTTCTGGAACAGACTGAAATAGCCTCTTGGGCAGGAATTTAACTTTTTTTTAGTTCTCAAAAGCATAAGGGAAATCTGGTTTATCATGATGAAGTGTTGTGTACTTTTTACAGTGAACTTTTACTATTCATATCATATTTTGGACCTCCTTAGGCTTGCCAAGCTCTAATTACCTTCTAGTCACAAAATATGAGGAAATAAATGAGATAGTTTCATTTGGAAGTATAAAGCAGATGCAGAAATACAATTATATACTGAAAATATACAACACATACTTTGTGCGTAGATCTGTTTTGTAAGTGGATTACTATTTGACTAGCTAATCATTTCTGAAAAGATAAGATCACTTTTCGAATAGAATACAAATAGTTTAAGGCATCATGTTTCACACTGTGCTGTAAAGTGTTGCCAACGAAGTACTATTCACCACATTCCTTGCATAATCCCATTACGTCATGCTATGTGATTGACATGACTTAGATTCATTTTGCATTCTCCTTATTTCAAATGCATGGATGTTACAGAGTCATTAAACTCCTTTCAGATTTTCCTTTGTATGCTTCCCACTGTGCCACATGAGCTTCAAACATCATTACTCAAGTAAAGGCTTCCCTAAAAAAATGTTATTATAGGCCATCCTCAGTTATTGAGGTGAAGCTCAGGAGACCCTGAATAACTATTTGGACATTTAGGAAACACAATGTCATTCGTAGCTGTGGTTTTTAGCAGATGATTATTTATGAAAGTACAAGAAGAACAATGTCACTGTGTATTGTGATCCTGCAGCACATTCATTAAACTGGGAGAGCATGAAAGTCTCAATGAGATGTCTGTTATCTAGAATGAAATAGAGCCTAAGAATAACATGATGGAAGAAAATTAGCCAAAGAAAGAAATGTTTTCTCAACATAGTCACCTAGATTTTGCACCATAGGCCGAAGGCAGACCTAAAGCCAGCCTCAGGATTGTCCTACTGAAGGAAGATTTTCTGGTAGTGTAGAGGCAGTGTAGCAGTTACATCTCCACCCAGATGCTGTCATAGGAGACAATAATGAAAGAAAGAAAATGATCAGGACTTTATCTTTTTCTAAATATTAACCACCATATGGAGTTCTTGAATCTGATAACAGCTGTTGTAACAAAGAGGAGAATTGGACTAGAATGTAACTAGCAAACACAAACACAATCTTTTAATCTTAACTGTCCCTACTTCTTCTCAGCCATAGATGAGAATCTGGGCCTACATAAATTAAAAATTCTCTGCTTAAAATAAAAGTGTATTTTTTTTTTAGGAATAAGTTAGTTTTCAGTGACCCCAATTCAAGTATAGTGATCAATTAAACTGCAAGAACATAATTGTGTTTCTATAAAGCAAGTACTATATAATTGCAGGAGACTGATGACATGGAACAAATCTATCGCCTTCAAAATAAACCAATGCATAATGTGATTTGCATTAACCTTTTAAAGTACAAAGTTATTTTTTCTAGCATCTTCAATAAAAAATATACATTGCATACAACATGCTTTCCTTAGCTCAATTATGCAACTGCAAAGCAAACAATAGCATCAGGAGAGAGGAATGCAGAGACATGGGCAGGGAAAGACATATACATTTACAACTGAGATTTAAAATGAATTGAGAAGGCAAGGTAGAGGTAGGTTGTTCAGTTTCTTATATCTGAAGAGGAGAAGATTTTTTCACCTATTGTGGAGAGAGTCAGAGAATAGGCCAAATTTTGATAGGGATGGGGGAAGAGAGAGCCAATAAAAATAAATATTATGGAATATTTAGCTATCAATACAGGTATGTCCACACTAAGCGTTATTTTGAAATATCTTATTTTGAAATAACTCGTCTAGACACAAAATGCATTTTGAAATAGCTTTTTGTTATTTCAAAATAGTGCATCCACATTGATTGGACACTGAATAACACTTAAGGCCAGTTGGAACTGGTTTCGGCAGAGCATCAGGTCAGAAGTTATCTTGTGGCCAGGGCGGCCAGTAGGGCACCCCGGGAAGGGCTGGAGGCCCCCTATTTCGAAATAAGCCTCGACACAGCGCATATTTCAAAATAGCAGTTTCGAAATTGGCACTATTCCTCATGGAATGAGGTTTACCAATTTTGAAATAAGCCCTCTACTATTTCAAATTAATTTCAAAATAGCAGTTGGCTTGTGTAGATGCTAGGAAAGTTATTTTGAAATAACAGCTGTTATTTCAAAATAACTTTGCTGTGTAGACATACTCTAAGTGATTTCACACAGTTTTCTCAAACTTTGCTTCCATAGAAAATATTTCAAAGACTTTATCGAAAAGAAACTGTTTAAAAGCATTGGTGAGCATTAAAAGCAAACAAACAATATGTTTAAAACATATAGTGCATGATATGTTTGTAGTTTTTCTTTTGCATGATAAAGCCTCTATGCTAATCTTTGGAGTTAAAAAAATGTCAAAGTGGATGGACGCTTCAAAAATTACTCCTGAATCAAAAGTCAGAAAACATGCTCTTTCATCCATCCAAACATAGTACATTCTGATATTAGCAAGAACGAATGTACACAGGACATTTTTGAAATTTGTAGCCAAATTCTTCTCTTGCCCATTCCTTTGTGAAGAATTGTGATCCATAATCTGTAACTGACTTGAAATTGTTAGTGAATCTCTAAGTCTGCAGACTGTATGAGAGGCATGAACTGCTTCACCATTTTCTCCTACTTCATGTCTTCATGTGAACTCCAAAACCTAAAAGATGTTAGCCCCCTTCTCTACCTCAACCTCTGGCCCAGTCTGCACCCACGGTCGCATCCAACAGCCCTCTCAGAGCATAAACTCCCTCCCAAATCTTGCACCCTACAACTCTCCCACACTGCAAACTGCTACTCCCCCCCAGCTCCAGCCTGGTGAAAGAAAGTGAGTGAGAAGGAGAGTGAGAAATGGGAGAAGGGGGCATAGAGTGAGTAGGAGGTGGGATCTTGGGGTGTGTCTAGACTACCTAGTTTTGTCGACAAAAGTGGACTTTTGTAGACAAAACTATACCAGCGTCTACACTACCGCTGATTTCTGTCGACATAACGTCGACAGAACTCAGCAGTTTTGTCGATGCTGGTATACCTCATTTTACGAGGCATAACACCTTCTGTCGACAGAACTCTGTCGACAGAAGGTGTTATTGCCTGTAACATTGCGTCCAGACTACGGAGTTCTGTCGACAAAGCAGCTTGCTTTGTCGACAGAACTCAATGTGTCTGGACGCTCTTTGTCGACAGAAGTTTTGTCGACAGTATCTGTCGACAAAACTTCCGTCGACAAAACGCGGTAGTCTAGACGTACCCTTGGAGAAGAAGCGGGACAGGGGTATGGGCACAGAGAAGGGACAGGTTTGGGGCCTTTGGGTTTACACGATTAGACAGTTGGCAAACCTACTGGATGAACATATGGAAGCCCTAGACGTGCCAAAACAGTGCAGCCAGCAGATCACTGGAACCAGTCAGCACAGGCACAGCACTGCCCAAATGTCAGGTTTATACCATCCACACAGGCACCGCTTTTCTGTATGTTGGAGGGTGGTGCCCCATTGACAGTTGTGCTCTAGGGCACTGCTTTGCACTCAGCGAGTCTGTCCTGCTTATACCTATTGTTGTTATACCAATGAGCTAGCAGCAATGGAGTAACATTGTAAACGGGCAAGTAAAGCCATTGCGGAGAAACTAAATGATTTCTTTGCTTCAGTCTTCATGGTTGAGGACGTTGGGGAGATTCTCGAATCTGCACCATCCTTTGTGGGTGATGAATCTGAGGAACTGTCCCGGATTGAAGTGTCATTAGAGGAGGTTTTGGAACAAATAGAAAAACTTAATGTTAACAAATCTCTGGGACCGGATAGCATTCATCCAAGGGTTCTAAAAGAACTCAGATGGGAAATTATCTGTGGTTTGTAACCTATCCTTTAAATCGGCTTCCGTACCTAATGACTGGAAGGTAGCCAACGTGACACCAATATTTAAAAAGGGCTCTAGAGGCGATCCTGGCAATTACAGACCGGTAAGTCTAACTTCAGTACTGGGATATTAGTCGAAACAATAGTAAAGAATAAAATTGTGAAGCATGTAGAAGAACATAATTTGTTGAACAAAAGTCAACATGGTTTCTGTAAAGGGAAATCCTGTCTTAATAATCTATAAGGGTTCTTTGAAGGGGTTAACAAACATGCAGACAAGGGGGATCCAGTAGATATAGTATACTTAGATTTCCAGAAAGCCTTTCACAAGGTCCCTCACCAAAGGCTCTTGGGTAAATTACATGGCCATGGGATAAGAGGGAAGGTCGTTTCTTGCATTGAGAACTGGTTAAAAGACAGGAAACAAAGGGTAGGAATAAATGGTACATTTTCAGATTGGAGAGGGGTAACTAGTAGTGTCCCCCTAGGGTCAGTCCTGGGACCGATCCTTTTCAACTTATTCATAAATGATCTGGAGAAAGGGGTAAGCAGTGAGGTAGTAAAGTTTGCAGATGATACCAAACTGTTTAGGATAGTCAAGACAGAAGGAGACTGTGAGGGACTCCAAGAAGATCTCACTAAACTGAGTGATTGGGCAACAAAATGGCAAATGAAATTTAATGTGGATAAGTGTAAAGTAATGCACATCAGGAGAAATAACCCCAACTGTACAGTATGATGGGGGCTAATTTGGCTACGACAAATCAGGAAAGAGATCTTGGAGTTATCGTGGACAGTTCTCTGAAAATTTCCACACAGTGTGCAGCGGTAGTCAAAAAGGCAAACCATAATTTTTTTTTTTAAAAAACAAGTGCCCACCCCTTCCTTCCAAACAGTCTGCCTGTCATGACTTCTCAGCAGATTCACACTGTGGCTTCTACATTCTACCTAATACTGTAAATGTGCTTGTCCATGGAGAGTGTAGGTCACTGGCCTATAGAGTACCATGCATACTTACAAGTGTATTAATAATAGTAATAATATTGATTAAAATCCCTGTCACTGGTTTAGGTGTCCTTTACTTTATAACAGAGTGAGAAATATAGATGATTATGTTACCCTCACACCCTCTTGATCCTGAAGCTAACTGCTTATACCAATGACTCTAATTTTGCACATAGCATCTGGGCCAGGGACTAAAAAGAAAGTGGCATAGGAGTCCCTGCACCGAGAATCTTCAGGGAGCTGAGCTACTTGGTTCATGGTACCTTTGGACAAAGAAGGGTAAGAACAAAAGCATGTTGCAGTGTCCTACTACTAAATGCACAGGATATATATTCTTACTGAAATAGAAAATAATTGTAGCATGTAAAAATGAATTTCGACATCTAGGTCATGATCTTTCACTGAATATTCACTTTCAAATTTGTTTTGAATCTCCTTAGCTACTGTGCAACTGAAATCTCCATGTTAGACTACAAATAAAAGCTTTCTCATTATGGGTCAGATTCAAATACTGCTAAGCTGTGTCTACATTGGCATCCCTTTCCGGAAAAGGGATGCTAAGGAGACACTTCGGAATTGCAAATCCGCGGGGGATTTAAATATCCCTCGCGGCATTTGCATTTACATGGCTGCCGCTTTTTTCTGGCTCAGGGTTTTTGCTGGAGAAAAGCGCCAGTGTAGACGCGATTTTCCAGAAAATAAGCCCTTATTCCTACTTTCAAGGGATCATCCGGAAAAGGGCTTATTTTCCGGAAAATCGCGTCTACACTGGCGCTTTTCTCCGGCAAAAACCCCGAGCCGGAAAAAAGTGGAAGTCATGTAAATGCAAATGCCGCGGAGGATATTTAAATCCCCCGCGGATTTGCAATTCTGAAGTGTCTCATTAGCATCCCTTTTCCAAAAAGGGATGCCAATGTAGACACAGCCTTACTGAAGATAACTAGACTAATGGGACTGGTAATGGATTGAGGTTCTATTCAATATGAATAAGAAAATCAGAATCTAGCACCACACAAAAGAGTCACTCATGGCCTTTACAAATAGTTATCAACATTTCTCACTGATGCAAACACAACAAATTCACTCCAAGTCACTCCAAACTGAAACTAGTATAATTAATCTGCCTAAGGTGGAACCCATTTCTGCAGCATCTGAACACCTCAAATTCTTAATATATTTAACTTCATAACACCACTGTGAGGTAGGGAAGTGCTATTAACACCATTATGCAGATGTGAAAAATGACACACAACGGGCCAACACCTTTAAAAATCTGAGAAACTAAATGTCTTGCAGGGTTATAAAAAAAAGTCTATGGCAGGGAATTGAAATGGAGTCTTCAGTGTCTCCGGTAAGTACTCTAACCACTGAACTATTCTTCCACTACAGATATCCTTATGCAGAGGAAAAAAATATTGAACTCAAATATTTTGATTCTGTGCAAACAAATTCCCTTTCCTAACACCTCCTGTTCCAAAAGTAAATCACATATGCACTTATTTTAAATAGCAACAGCATCAATTAGATGTTAAAAAAAGAAAACAAAATAAAACTATCCAAAAAGATGAGTATGTACAGTACTTAATTCCTATGAATTATTTTTTTCTAGCCCTGACACTGCCTCAGAAACAGAAATATTTCCCCTTTAATTGATTACAAGGAAGAACCCTTTATATTCAAGGTTGTTTTTTAAGTGGATAAATTGAAAGAAGCAATGATAGGATTTTGGACTAAAGAACAGCATATGCAGCTTAAATTTCTGGATAAATATTAGCCCATTATTTGTTGTTTGTGTGAGAAAAACAAACCAGGCACATGAGGCCTTTGTGAAGCTTCCCTTTGAAAATACCAACTTAATCCATTTTTCCATTTATAACATTATTATACATACTTTTAGCATTTTGATCTCGAATTATTGGGCCAAATCTTTTTCTCTTTTACATTGGGATAATTTGAGAGGTGGAGGAACAAGTCCCAATGAACAATTCATTAGGCAATTTAATCCCTTTTATTCTGTTTGCAGAGAATCCAAAAAAAGAATTATGGTTATCCTTGAATATGGGGTCCAGATTTAAAATAACAGTGTGCTATTCTGACTGATAGAGAAAGACAAATACAGAGGCCACAATTGTTGTGTATGATTCCAACAAAATCTTCTTGTGCAAAAAGCCTGTAGTCTAGATGTAGCCTTTCTGTTCCTTCCTCCATATGGGTACGTCTACACTACAGTGCTAATTCGAACAAACGCATCTAGAACTAAAAACTAGTTCGAATTAGCGTTTTGCTAATTCGAACTAGCATGTCCACATTAAGTGGACCCTGAACCAGGCTTAAGGATGGCCGGAAGCAGTGCCGGCAGGGCATCAGAGGAGGACTTATAGCGTAGAGATGCTGTCTCACGCTAGCTGAGGGCTGTGCTTAAAGGGTCCCGACCCCCACTGCGGACAGACAGTTCTCAGGGGTGCCTCGCTTGCAAACCAGTCCTGGCATGGAGTGCCCGGAGTACCCACACTGAGCACATCACACCACTCGGCCATCAGCCCGGCTGCACTTGCCGCAGGCCGCCATCTGGGGAGAGCGGGCAATTGGGGGGCTGCAGGAGAGCTTCCACACCCAGAAGCCCGCAGAGCCAGCCCAGTCCTCCCCATCGGGGGCTCGTACCCCATTCCTCACTCACCTCCTTCCACTTACCCTTTCCTAGCCCCTTTTCTTGATGTACAAAATAAAGGACAATTGTGTTCAAAAATGGAATCTGTCTTTATTGAACAAAACTGGGGAAGACTGGGAAAAGGAGGTGGGAGAAGGGAAGAGAGAGGCTGGGAGAGGGGAGGGCAACTAAAATGATCAGGGGTTGGGAACAGGTCCCATATGAAGAGAGGCTAAAGAGACTGGGACTTTTCAGCTTAGAAAAGAGGAGATGTAGGGGGACAGGATAGAGGTCTCTAAAAGAAGGAGTTGGGTGGAGAGGGTGCATACAGAAAAGTTCTTCATTAGTTCCCAAAATAGAAGGACTAGAGGACACCAAAGGAAAGAAATGGGTAACAGGCTTCAAACTAGTAACAAAAAGTTGTTCTTCACAAAGCAAAGAGTCAACCTGTGGAACTCCTTGCTGCAGGAGACTGTGAAGGCTAGAACTAGAACAGAGTTTAAAGGGAAGTGAGATCAAGTCATGGAGGTTGGGTCCATGGAGTGGTATTAGCCAGGGGGTAGGAGTGGTGTCCCTGCCCAAGGTTTGTGGAAGGCTGGAGAGGGATGGCACGAGACAAATGGCTTGGTCGCTGTCTTCGGTCCATCCCCTCCAGGGTCCCTAGGGTTGGCTGCTGTTGGCAGACAGGCTACTGGGCTAGATGGACCTTTGGTCTGACCCGGTACGGCCATTGTAAGCTCATGGCTCAGGGTCGGGGGTCTCAGTGTACCCCCTTGATTTTCATGCACACCTGCTCCCGGGTGGCCAGGCTGGCAGCTCTCCTGCCCTAGCTGGCCACTTTCCTGTGCCTAGTGCGGAGATCGTGTACGAGGTCCACGATGTCCGCACTAGCCCAGGCGGATGCCCGCCTCTTGTGTCCCGGGCAAGCTCCCGGGAGCCGCCAGCCTGGTCCTGGGAAGAGGGGGAGGGCTGGGGGGCATCGGGTGGGTGGCTCAATCCGTGCCAGGTGCAGGGTCTGCTGGCTGGGTGATGGCAGGCTTGTACCTGGCACGGGCACCGTAGTCAGCCCGTGCCCCTTTAAGGGGTCCGGGGCTGAGAGGGGGGCAGACGAGTTTCCGTTTTGTTGGCCAGAGTGGCCACCAGGGAAAGCTGGGGAGGGCTAGCCTCCCACTAGTTCGAATTAAGGGTCTACACAGCCCTTAATTCGAACTAGTAAATTCGAACTAGGCTTAATCCTCGTAAAATGAGGATTACCTAGTTCGAACTAAGCGCTCCGTTAGTTCGAATTAAGTTCAAACTAACGGAGCGCTAGTGTGCCACCTATGAAAGTTAGTTCGAACTAACGTCCGTTAGTTCGAACTAATTTTGTAGTGTAGACATACCCTATGTTAGGGCAGGGCTTCTTAACCTTTTTATCTTCACACTTCCCCTGAAAGTGAACTTCATGTTCACACCCCCTTGGGAGCCATTTTGTGCACAGCCTAGTCCCGCCCCCTCACCTGACAGGAAGCTAAGGGGTGTGGCTAGGACTATAAGAACTCTGCCAGGGAGCTTAGTTGGGGCCCGCCTCTGAGGGGGATAGAGGTCTATCTAGAGCTCCTGGCTGATGAGGCTGAGACCTGGCCCGGGCCTCCACAGCTGCCTTCCCTCAGGCTAGCAAAGGCTTCCCTGCCTGGGCCACTGAGGCCTGGCTAAGCTGGCTAGCAGGGCTGTCCTCTGACCTAGAGGAACCCAAGGCTCTCCTGGTGCCTGGTGATTCAGATGACCGGCCTGAGCTGAAGGCCTGGCTTGAACCCTGAGACCTGCCTAAACCCTGGGACCTGGCGAACCAGCTGGACACTGGGTGCAGCTGTCTGAGCTAATTCCCAAGTCCAATGGCTGGTGGTGCTGTGGAGTGAGCGAACCCTGTTACAATGCCTAAACGAATAATATGAATTTTTCACTTTGAACCTTTTCTTAACAAATTTATGTAATATTTGAAGAGGAAAGTTGGCAATGCTCATGTACTGTTATTGTAGTGTGTTGTCACATAGGCCTGATTGATTCGCACTACAATAGCAGTGCGCTGATCTCTAGACGTTAATAGGAAATGAATGTTTATAATTTTAATTCATAATATTAATTATGAAGAAATCTAAACTTTACCCAGTGAGAAGGCAATTGTGATACATTTTCTGAGAGGCACCTCACACCTCCCCTGTATCACCTTCACACCTCCCCCGGGGAGGCACACCTCACTGGTTAAGAACCTGTGTGTTAGGGTATGTGTGAAACAAGAATTGGGGATTAATTTTATTAAACGTAAACATTACTATTTCAGTTATTATTCTTTACTCAGCCTGGTGAAGAAATAAACAAGAGCAAGGAAAAACAGTAATTCAAGAAGTTTATAAAATAATTGGGTTCATTGGTTTAATTTAGGGGGACAAAATATTTTTTTGTCTAAATAGGAGTGTTTGGATTCAACTTCTGTCATCTGAAAAATATATATCATCATCTCTAAAATAGATTTTGTTGTCTATATGTTCTCTCATATCTGTTCAATACCATCCTTTTTCTGGAGGTTCACAAGTGTAGCTAACAATGATATTTTACCCTACACAGAGAGATTAGGAACTTTCCAATATTTCCATGTAGTAGAGATTAAATGTATTCATAGAGAGAGGTTCCCTTTGGAGAGATGTTTTCCATTTTTATGTAGCTGAAGACAGGTATTAACTCCAGTCAAATGTCAGTCCCTGAGGGTATTTCTACACTACCCTGCTAGTTCGAACTAGCGGGGTAATGTAGGCATACTGCACTTGCAAATGAAGCCCAGGATTTGAATTTCCCGGGCTTCATTTGCATAAGCCGGCCGGCGCCATTTTTAAATGCCGGCTTGTTCGAACCCCGTGCACGGGCTAGATAGTTCGAACTAGCAAGCCATTCCGAACTATCTGTACTCCTCGTGGAATTTCTCTTGCTTTTTCCTGGTTATACTTTATTACAGATACAAAAAGGACATTACATCATGTCCAAAATTCCTGTAGACCTCAGTATGAAAAATCTTTTTACCCATCTACTATTTTACAAGAGGAGTTAACTTATTATGAAACTGTACATAAATCTAATGCTCTATCTTCTGAAGAGAATTGGTAACTCTTTATTATGTAAATAATAATCACTCATATCATGTAAATATGAATTAAGACAAAATATAAATGAATTTGTAAAGGAATTAACGATAGGAAGTGCAAAAATAAATCTTAACCATTGCTGTCAGTGAAGAAGGTCTATTAATAGGGAATATTATCTTAAAGGGAGAGCAAGTGCTCAAGAATGAAACAAGATTTCTCAAAAGGCTAAAAAAAAGTATAATTCTTCCATAAGGTGTTCATAATTAGAGTGTCCAAAACCATTCAGAGCTTCATGTCATTGAGTGGTATTGGCTGCAGCAAACAAACATCAGTATCCTGTGTAAAATGGCTATTTTTTCTGTAAAATGGATTTTTACTCTTATACAATAGTGCTGACAGCTTGATTGCTAGAGTAATTTTCTCATACTTAAAGTCAATGTTTTCAGACTTTGGGTACTAAAATACCTTTCTAGATAAGATTTATTGCACCATACCTTCGAGATTTACATAACTAACTGTTGATAATTATGGACTCAAGTCTGGGCACATTTATGCATAAGTAACTTGAAATCCATTGGATTTTTTTACTACAGGCAGTCCCCGGGTTACATGGATCCGACTTACATCGGATCCCTACTTACAAACGGGGTGAGGCAACCCCGCACTAGCTGCTTCCCCCCATCAGACCAGGGAGACGTGAAGCTAGTGCCCCCCCACAGCAGACCAGGGAGACATGGAGCGGCTTTTCTCAACAGACACCTCAGCTTGAGAATAAAGGACTGAGGGAAGTGAGGTGTGGGAGAATAAAACTGAGCTCTGGAGAAATGTTTGGCTAGAGTTTCCCCTACAATATGTACCAGTTCCGACTTACATACAAATTCAACTTAAGAACAAACCTACAGTCCCTATCTTGTATGTAACCCGGGGACTGCCTGTATTTGGAAAAAAAATCACAAACTTCTTCCATCAATCCATCTTCAATTCACATGAAGAGGATCAAACTTTCCCACAAATCTTTCATTCTTCTACACTTTAAAACCCTGATCCTGCAATGAGATGTGTACTTTGCTTTTCATAGTGGAAGACTATTTTCATTGACTGCACAGTGTTAAGCCCTTGTATAAGTTCTTTGATAGGTGGCTAAATAGAAGAAAGAAGGGGAGCTCTCACTAAATCTCATTTATTAAGAAAACTATTTAAAGGATTTTTTTTCTCCTTTCACTCCTCTCCTCCCCATAATGGCATGCTTGAGGAGATTAGGACAAGGAACTGGGAGAGGGGGAACTAAAGGATTGGACTAGTAGGGTGGAGAAGAAATACAAGGTGGGAAGGGCAGAAGTGAAAAAACAGAATTGGACAAAGGGGTGGGGATATTCGGGGTGGCTAGACAAGAAGATTGAGAATGTGTCATACTAAGCATCTTATAGTGACAAGGCTGTGTTAACACAGTCCTGCTAAAAGCTGGGGCTTGTAAATTCTGTTTGTTGGAACTTTTGCTGACAAAATACTTCTAGTCCCCATGGCAGCTTTGGATTTGGCAGCAGGAGAGCACTCCTAATGACAAGGCAGCTTTTATATTTGCACTTGCCATGGCAAAGCTTTTGTCATTGGGGGAAGGGGCAAGATTAAGAAACTGTGAATGAGAAAAAATTTGATCACTTGCCAGTGTAGATATAGTCTGAGACTAGAAACCAGTGGAGAAGGAATGGGCGCATTTTCAGATAGAAATGAAGTGGTGTGAGAACTGTAATTGACTGGGCAGAGGCTAAGACTGAGAATCTATTCAGGTTAGGAAAGACAGTAGAAAAAAAATCATGAATATAAAGACTGAGTCATAATGCATATATGTACAAGGGGATGGGGAGAATTAAGATGGTATCTCCTTTTGACAATGCTCTAGAAAAACACACATATATGACAATACTTGAGAGATGATACATGTTATGTTGCATTTAGGGATGACAGATGGAGAGCTGGTCATTTGGGCTATGTCTAGACAGCAGCATTGTTTCCAAACAGGCTGTCAAAGTTGGGCTTTCCAAGGAGCATTCCATTAAATGGTTGAAAAACAGCACTTTGATAATCAGACTGTGCACGTATCATGAGACTGATTGTTATTTGCATAGAAAAGAGCAAGAGAAAAGAGTGGAAGTTCCAGTTACACATTGTAGCTTATTCAAACAAACCACATTGCTGTCACTGAAAATCCTAGATTTTTTTCCCCCCAAAATATTATGCTGTGAAAATGTCTGCAACCAAAATTAGTTTGGTTTTAACTATACTTGTGTATATCTTAAGTCATTTGGGGTGGGAGTGGCCTGTCTTATTTGTATATTCTTTATTATGTTAATTTAGCTCTGGGGAACCATCCTGTACATCTTGAAGCCAATGAACATTTTTACAAGAGCTGCAGGTCTGTATCCAAAATTTGTACTGGAATTGTTTTTAAAAGCAAAGAAACATTTCTTCTAAGCTCTATACAAAGTTGGAATTATGATGCAAAAGTAAATAAACCCCTTTCACAATTCAATAGCAATAACACCTCTGATTTCTACAAGTTTCTATAAGTATTTTTTCAATATGCGGTTTCTCGGTGGACCTAGTAAAATGAAAATGCATTAGAGAAACAGCATAGATTTGTATAGGTGGCTATAATAATGCTAAATGATGAGCTGCATTATTCACGATAGGCTCTTCCAATCATAAAGATCATTTTGAAACATCTTTATTAGCAAAACATGATTTTCATTTTTATGAAAGAAACAATATGCCTGATTATATCCACTGTCCTTTGTAAGCTATTAGACTCTTTCCCTTAGAACAACATTTAGAAGAGGAATTTCACAGCCTTTCAGTGTCAGCACCTATAGGTGCAAAGTCTCACGGATTTATTTAATCATCTTCTGAGTGCAAGCAGTAGTTTAGAGTCTAACATACAGTACTTAAACAGACTGTCCTAAATCAATCAGAGTGTTTGTAACTCTATCTATTCCGTTACTTTAACTCCCCTCAGGAAACTGTTTCAGTGTGCAGTGTGATTGAAGCATGCTGTGTGTGGCAAAATGCTCTGGCATTTTTTCTCCTCTTATTGCTCTATGTGATCAACTTAGATGAAAGACTATAATTGTTAAAATCATAGGCAGGAAATGGGAAACATAATATCTCATTTCAACACTCTAGTATGTTGATACCACTATCTTATTTCCAGGAGACTTAAAAAAACCCCATCTAGCCTCATAGGCACACTGGGTCCAGATTTCTGGATGGATGTCAGTTGAATTGGTTGTTTCTTTAAATGTTTAAGATGAAGTCATGCATCTGAGTTCTCATACAAAAGATAAATTTTGATTACTTACAGTTTTGAAGATGTGCTACTCCAGAGAATTTTGGATTAAGAGACAAGTGGATAATTATTTTTCCATTAAACACTTGAAGATATGCTATACAGTGAAAATATCCCTAATAAAGGCCAAAAAAATACTACTTGAGTCCACCACTGTTATAGCAGCGTTCTCTAATAGGATACAGTTTAAGCACTGTTAACATTTTTTTTAAAATGTCTTTTGCTTATGACAAATCTATTATTTTTGCCCTTTTTGTGACTAGCCCAGTGTCTAAATTCATTGATTTTTTTCTTGGTGTAATTTGCTTTTAAACATTCTCCATAGTTCACCTATTCATGATATAAAGAAATGTTTCAGATAAGGGATCAGGTAAATAAGGATTGTTATACAACTAATGAAATCCTGAAAGAGTAGTAGTACAGCATAAACACTACAATGCTTTTGGTATTCAGTTCTTAGTGCTATCAGTTGATCCTGTTACAAACACAGTTGTGTTACAATGAGACTTATTTGAAAACACAGGCATTTGTTGTTCGTGTTTGTAGCCTTGTGTTCTGAAAAAATCTGACTGGCTATTCCACAATGTCTTTGCAAGGGAGTAAAGAGCCTAGACCACACCAGTCACTAAAGGATCAATATATTTTAGGATTTCATTCTTGGCAGCAGTGGTTGCCAACCTTATTGGGCCCAAGATCACTTTGTGAATTTAAAGACAATACAAGATCTATCCCATCCATTATCTGATAGCCTCTCCCTTCCTCAAAGCCCCTCTACACTCACACCATGAACCCACTCTCTGCAATTCCTCTCCTCTACACTCACTCTCCTTCACCAGGCTGTTAGGGGGTTGGGGTTTCTGCAGGGATGCAGGCCAAGGAGTGCACGGTGTGGGAGGGGCCTCCTGCTTGAGCCTGGAGCAGTGAGTTAAGGTGCAGGATGGGCTGATGAGTGCAAGCTCTGGGAAGAAGTTTGAATGCAGAAGGGGGATTTGGGCTGAGGTAGAGTGTTGGAGAGCAGGAAGGGGTATGGATTGCTGGCTATGAGAGGGGTGGTAGGGCTGGGGGAGGTGGGCAGGTGCTTCAAGTCCAGGAGGGGGTTTTTGGTCCAGGGCAGGTGTGGGGTCCTGGCATTTAGAGGGAGATCAGGGATCAGGTTTGGGGTTCAGCAGATAGCATGGGGTGCTGATTACAGGAGAGGGCCAGGGGGTTGGTATGTGTCTTCCTGGTGGGCAGCACTTACTGCAGGTGGTTCTATGTCCAGAGAGCAGTGAGGCTGAGGCTCCCTGCCTGGCCCCACACCACACCAAGGGACCAATGTGGATCTGTGGTCCTGAAGGCACGGAGCACAGGGCTCTGCATCCTGCACCTTTCTGCTGTCATACCTTCTTAGCTCCCATTTTCCAGAGTTCTCCCCTCCTAGACAACGGGAAATCTGGCCAGGCAGCTCTTGCAGGCAGGAGCTCCATGCAGAGACTCTCCCCTCCTCACTACCTCCTTCACTCATGCGGCTATCAGGCTGTGTTGGGTTCTTCTGGGAATGGACTAATGTCATGGGACTAGGACAGGCAGAGAATCTGCTGATTACGATCAACTGAGAGACTCCTCAGGATTCATCAGTAGATTGAGATCAACCAGCTGGCAACCATTGCTTTACAGACATCTGGGAAGAACGAAAGTGGGCCAGAATGGTTAATCTTATATAGATGGAGCAACTCACTTAGATTATACAAAACCCTTCACAGGAATTCATCCTGTTCTAGACTACAACTTTTCAGCTTAAAAAACTGTGAGCTATCAGCTCTTAACTGAATATTAACAATGTAGTGATTCGGTGCAAGGCTTACATAGAGCCAATGTTATCATAAACTGGTCACAAACTCAGTTCATGATTTACAATGCACATAATTATATATTAATTACATAGAGGAAAATCTGTGAGTCATCACTATGGTTTTGTTATTATTTCAATCAAATATAAGTAGATGAAACATCCATCGATAGGAATAAATGTTTACCAGAATGTTAAGATTTCATAAGAACAAAAGAATAACCATACCGTATAAGGCCAATGTCCATCTAGTCCAATATCCTCTATTTTGACAGTGGCCAATTCCAGGTGTTTCAGAAGTATTGAAGGGTATGTCTACACTACAAAGTTAATTCGAACTAACAGACATTAGTTCAAATTAACTTTGATAGGCGCTACACAGGCAAACCGCTAATTCAAACTTAATTCGAACTAGCGGAGCGCTTAATTTGAACTAGGTAAACCTCATTCTACGAGGACTAACACCTAGTTCGAATTAAGTAGTTCGAATTAAGGGTTGTGTAGCCACTTAATTCGAACTAGTGGGAGGCTAGCCCTCCCCAGCTTGCCCTGGTGGCCACTCTGGGCACCACCAGGGAAACTCTTCTGCCCCCCCTCCTGGCCCCGGACCCCTTAAAGGGGCACGGGCTGGCTACGGTGCCCGTGCCAGGTGCAAGCCTGCCAGCACCCAGCCAGCAAACCCTGCACCTGGCATGGCACGAACCAGCCACCTGCTGCCACCCAGCCCTCCGCCTCTTCCCGGAACCAGCTCCGCAAGAGGTGGGCGCCCACCTGGTCTAATTCGGAGATCGTGGACCTCATCCATGACCTCCTCACTAGGCACAAGAAAGTGGCCGTCTAGGGCAGGATAGTTGCCAGCCTGGCCACCGAGGAGCAGGTTTGCATGAAAATCAGGGTGGTCCAGTGAGACCCCCGACCCTGAGCCCTGCGCTTAGAATGGCCATATTGGGTCAGACCAAAGGTCCATCTAGCCCAGTAGCCTGTCTGCCGAAAGTGGCCAACACTAGGGACCCTGGAGGGGATGGACTGAAGACAATGACCAACCCATTTGTCTCGTGCCATCCATCTCCAGCCTTCCACAAACAGAGGCCAGGGACACCATTTCTCACGTCCCTTTAAACTCTGTTCTAGTTCTAGCCTTCACAGCCTCCTGCAGCAAGGAGTTCCACAGGTTGGCTATTTGCTTTGTGAGGAAGAACTTTCTGTTATTAGTTTGAAGCCTGCTACCCATTCATTTCATTTGGTCTCTTATAGTCCTATTATGGGAACTAAGGAAGAACTTTTTTTTATGGACCCTCTCCATACCACTCATGCTTTTATAGACCTCTATCATATTCCCCCTCAGTCTCCTCTTTTCTAAGCTGAAAAGTCCCAGTCTCTTTAGCCTTTTTTCATATGGGACCTGTTCCAAACCCCTGATCATTTTAGTTGCCCTCCGCTTTCCCACCCTCTCTTCTTCTCTCCCACCTCCTTTTCCCAGTCTCCGAGTTTTGTTCAAGAAAGAGAGTTTCTATTTTTGAACATACATGTCCTTTATTTTGTACATCAGGAACGGGGGGGCAAGGGAGGGGTAAGTGGAAGGAGGTGAGGGAGGACTGGGGTACGAGCCCCCAATGGGGAGGACTGGGGTGGCTCTGCAGGCTCCTCGGGATGGAAGCTCTCCTGCAGCCCCCCGATTGACACCCCCCCCAGGATGGCAGCCTGTGGCAAGTGCAGCCGGGCTGATGGCTGAGTGCTGTGATGTGCCGAGTGTGGGCACTCAGGGCACTCCAAGCCAGGACTGCTTTGCAAGCGGGGAATCCCTGAGAACTGTCTCTCCAGGGTGAGGGTCGGGTCCCTTTAAGCACAGCCCTCGGCTAGCCTGAGACAGCAGCTCCATGCTCTAAGTCCTAATCTGATGCCCTGCCGGCACTGCTTCCGGCCATCCTTAACCTCGGTTCAGGGTCCACTCAATGTGGACATGCTAGTTCGAATTAGCAAAATGCTAATTTGAACTAGTTTTTAGGTCTACATGCACTAATTCGAATTATCTTAGTTCGAATTAACTAATTCGAATTAAGTTACTTTGAATTAGTGCTGTAGTGTAGACATACCCGAAGAGAACAGAAAATCACCTAGGGTATGTCTACACTACAGCGCTAATTAGAACTAACTTAGTTCGAATTAGTTAATTCGAACTAAGCTAATTCGAACTAACGCGTCTAGAACTAAAAACTAGTTCGAATTAGCGTTTTGCTAATTCGAACTAGCGCGTCCACATTAAGTGGACCCTGAACCAGGCTTGAGGATGGCCAGAAGCAGTGCCGGCAGGGCATCAGAGGAGGACTTAGAGCGTGGAGATGCTGTCTCAGGCTAGCCGAGGGCTGTGCTTAAAGGGTCCGGACCCCAGAAGCCCGCAGAGCCAGCCCAGTCCTCCCCATCGGGGGCTCGTGCCCCATTCCTCCCTCACCTCCTTCCACTTACCCTTCCCTAGCCCCTTTTCTTCATGTACAAAATAAAGGACAATTGTGTTCAAAAATGGAATCTGTCTTTATTGAACAAAACTGGGGGAGACTGGGAATAGGAGGTGGGAGAGGGGAAGAGAGAGTGTGGGAGAGGGGAGGGCAACTACAATGATCAGGGGTTGGGAACAGGTCCCATATGAAGAGAGGCTAAAGAGACTGGGACTTTTCAGCTTAGAAAAGAGGAGATGGAGGGGGGGACAGGATAGAGATCTCTAAAAGCAGGAGTTGGGTGGAGAGGGTGCATACAGAAAAGTTCTTCATTAGTTCCCATAAAGAAGGACTAGAGGACACCAAAGGAAAGGAATGGGTAGCAGGCTTCAAACTAGTAACAGAAAGTTGTTCTTCACAAAGCAAAGAGTCAACCTGTGGAACTCCTTGCTGCAGGAGGCTGTGAAGGCTACAACTAGAACAGAGTTGAAAGGGAAGTGAGATCATGTCATGGAGGTTGGATCCATGGAGTGCTATTAGCCAGGGGGTAGGAGTGGTGTCCCTGCCCAAAGTTTGTGGAAGGCTGGAGAGGGATGGCACGAGACAAATGGCTTGTTCACTGTCTTCGGTCCATCCCTTCCAGGGTCCCTAGGGTTGGCCGCTGTCAGCAGACAGGCTACTGGGCTAGATGGACATTTGGTCTGACCCAGTACGGCCATTGTAAGCTCAGGGCTCAGGGTCGGGGGTCTCAGTGGACCACCTTGATTTTCATGCACTCCTGCTCCTGGGTGGCCAGGCTGGCAGCTCTCCTGCCCGAGACGGCCACCTTCCTGTGCCTAGTGTGGAGATCATGAACGAGGTCCATGATGTCCGCACTAGCCCAGGCGGGTGCCCGCCTCTTGCGGTCCCGGGCAAGCTCCCGGGAGCCGCCAGCCTGGTCCCAGGAAGAGGGGGAGGGCTGGTGGACATCGAGTGGGTGGCTCGATCCGTGCCATGTGCAGGGTCTGCTGGCTGGGTGCTGGCAGGCTTGCACCTGGCACGGGCACCGTAGCCAGCCCGTGCCCCTTTAAGGGGTCCGGGGCCGGGAGGAGGGCATAGAGTTTCCCTGGTGTTGGCCAGAGTGGCCACCAAGGAAACCTGGGAAGCCTTAGCCTCCCACTAGTTCGAATTAAGGGTCTATACAGCCCTTAATTCGAACTAGCTAGTTCGAACTAGGCTTAGTCCTCATACAATGAGGTTTACCTAGTTCGAACTAAGCGCTCCGCTAGTTCGAATTAAGTTTGAACTAGCGGAGCGCTAGTGTAGCGCCTATTAAAGTTAGTTCGAACTAACATCCGTTAGTTCGAACTAACTTTGTAGTGTAGACATACCCCTAGTTATCCATACCCCTACCATCCACTTTCTGCTTTTGGCAAACTAAGGGTAGGGACACTAGACTACGGTGTTGCATCCCTGCCCATACTAACTTCAAGCCATTGATGGATCTATCATTCAGGAACTTATCTAGCTCTTTGTTGAACCATGCTATAGTTCTTGCTTACCCAATGTGCCCTGGAAAGAAGTTCCACATATTGGCTGTGCATTTTGTAAAGTACTTCCATATATGCTGCCTATTAATTCATTGTGTGAGACCACAAGTTTTAGTGTTATGCAAAAAAGTAAATAACTTTCCCTTATTCACTCTCTCCAAAGCAGTCAAGATTATATTGACCTCTATTGACTAGCTGCTCCAAACAACAGTGATATATGCTATCAGGAAACTTTATCTCTGCCGCTATCCTGAGGCAACATGTGCCTCAGTGGTATGTTACTGGACGGTATGATACCAGAGGGTACTTTGTAAGCGGATAGATGAAATCCTCTATTATTACTGAATGTGGGTTTTTAAAAAATAATTATAGCCTCTGTAATCACCTGGAGCATTTTACTCTCACCACAACTCTCTGGTCAGGTGGTAGATACTACTGTATTCTCATTATTCCATGTAACAAACATTTCAAACATGAAGTGTTAGCCTCTGAGCTGTGTGTGTGGAGTAATAGCATGAGTAGGAGTGCAATGGCACAGTATCTGGTGAGATGAGAAATACGGTGAAAGCTTAGTGTAGGTTGATGTAAGGGATATTACCAACGTGGCATGTTTGTTAGCCCTGGGAACAGTGTTTCTCATTGTTTTATCATTGGGCTTTGCTTTCAGTCTTTCATCTTGCAAAAAGGTTTACTCTATTTAAACAAGATAACATTTTACTCCTTCTGTCCCAATTACAAGATCATCCTGGATTGGCTGATGGATGTGTTGCTTAGCTGAGGTATTGCTAGAGGAAGGGAAGGGAATGAGAGAGAATCTAATAATATAAACTAGAAACACCCATTTAGTTGTCCTTCACTGAGATACAGAAGCCTAGATGAGATTCCAAAGAGATTGATGTATGTTCTATTAGATGTGCCTTTATATTTTACTTTGTAAATTTTTTCTGTCATCAATATTAATATATTTTATCTATTTTTCAGCACTAATGTGTCCAATCTACATTTTTTTTTTCAAATTTATGCTGTGTAGCATGCCCTAATATGTTTTGTGAAATAAATGTGTTATCTCTAATGCTCCTTGACTCTATTTTTTTAAGATAATAATTTTTTCCATATGTCTCTTGATGGTATGTTACAGGAAGGTACTATTTTTTTAATAATGGTCCTCATTAAATGGGATAAGAAGAGTATATAGATTACAGAGCCAGTGTACAAGGTACAACATTTAAGCAGAAGGCAATGAGTTTGAATTCCAGCAAAACTTCTTGGGTGTCTAATACACTTTTTAATTGTATTTTAAGGGTATGTGTTGAATGAACACAGAATGGATGCATTTGGGAGAGAAGCATATGACAGGATGTATTGTCTCATAACAGGCACTAGTCAGATTTCCTCTGAGTTATTTTCTCATCACAAATATATTAAAAATTTATAGCCCAATATGGAGATCTTAGAATTGAAAGAAATTGCCCGAGCCCTTTCAATGTGACAGTTAATGCATGTCCTCACTGTATATATTACCTCTCATACATCACATAACACTATGCAATCCTGTCTTCACTGTGTTGAAACTATGGTTTGGTCTCCACCAGCTTGCTAATGCAAAAACTCATGTTTAGGTGAGAATGCTATAAATTATTTTCTATTTCTAGAGGGAAAGGGAGGGATGGACAACTGTAATAAAAAAGTAGTTTTATTACTACTTCTGAATTAGAGCTGCACTTCCATTAATCAAATTGTTTCCAGCCTCTGCCACTTCTCTTTGTACAGTGTGATAGCCACACTTGTGCCTCTGTCCATGATGTTAAACACACATTCAGCAGAATAGATCAGCAGCATTTTCAAGTTGTTCAGGGAACATACTTGTGGAAGCAGGCTCTTTGCTGGCCAGTCCTCACGCGCGTATTGCCATCCAAGCAAAAGGTCAACTTCCCCTTGATGAAAACCCTTACACTATGTAACTTAAAGATCAGCGACGAACAGGAACCAAAACCAGACCTAAAAAGTTCATGTAAAGTTCATGCTGGTTGTGCTGACTGTGCCATGCTCAATAAGGCAGAAAAGGAAAAACAGGAAACCATCTCACCCCCTTACCCCTGTCACTTAGCAGACAGGGTCTGCTAGCCTATCACAAAAAGTGCGCAAAAGCTCTCTATAGAACAGCTACCCCTTCTATATCAAATTGAGGAATCCCGAATAAACATTGGATGGCAGAATACGAGCCAGGCCCAAGGACTGATCACACGAAGGCCACCTCCCGCTCACCAAACCAGAGTTCCTGTAGAGCGTAACGTATACCAACTATGCTGTTGTTGCTGTTGTACTTTGTGTTTTTTCTAAGTGTGAGTATTGCTATCTAAACTTAGTTAAAAGTTTTGTTAAGTAGTATTGTTAAGAGTTTTAGATAAGTAATTAGATTTATGAGTAAGATTAATGTAAACATAACTGTTGATAATCCCTGGTCCCTTATTGACAACTATTGGGACTTAGAAAAAGCTCAGGGAATTTTCATTTATTGTATTGCACTTTGCTTATTGCTCCTACTAATAGTTATTTGGCGGCCACGCATGTAAGAGACTAATAAAGAAACACTATAATTGGAAGTATTCTAATAAAAGTTTAAAAGATATTTAGTAATAGTTTGCCTGTTTCTGTGCCTTCCTGGGACTAGCCACATTTCCGAACCTTTTACTTTAAACCACAATACTGACAACATGGACTCAAGAATTGTATTTGAAATGACAGAAACGACTGTAACATTCCCAAATAGCTATATAAATCATGCTAAACCAGCAGACAGGACTCCTGGACACTGAAAATGGGGGAATGCTTCACTTGCCAATAGTGCTGCTCCTTTGTTCTCGGGTATATATACATCTAGTGAAAAGAATTAACAGTTTCATAGATTCTAGGGCCACTGTGGTCACCTAGTCTGACTATGCCAAAGTGAGGCTTTTTTATTTGGTGAGGCTCCAGATGAAGTCTGCTGCACTAATGGAAATGATGAGTGTTAGTAATGCTTCAGGTATTTATTTGGAAGATGTGGCCCATCATGAGCCAATCCCATCAGTCCAAGGTGGTTGGGATAATCCATTTCAAAACCACCGAAAGTCCAAAAAATTCCAACTAGCTGTGGAAGACACATGGATCTATTCTTCCATGATTACAATTAGTCTAAGTAGCCTAAACAATGTGACTTTATTATTGAAAGAATCTATGCTATGAGATAGGTGGAAATTACTTTGGAAAATTGAAACTGACATTGGAAATGCCTAAGAATCTCCTCAGATATACAATTTGCCACACCTATAAGTTAGGGTAGGAATATTCTTTCTAGACAAAATATGAACAGGCATTTTCTTCATGTGGCTGGTTTATACCAGTTATCTGGTGGACCTGGTGCACATCAGGAAAAATAACCCCAACTATACGTACAGTATGATGGGGGCTAATTTGGCTACGACAAATCAGGAAAGAGATCTTGGAGTTATTGTGGACAGTTCTCTGAAAACTTCCACACAGAGTGCAGCGGCGGTCAAAAAGGCAAATAGGATGCTAGGAATTATTAGGAAAGGGATAGAAAATAAGACCCAGAACATCTTACTGCCCCTGTATAAAACTATGGTACGCCCACATCTTGAATACTGCGTACAGATGTGGTCTCCTCACCTCAAAAAAGATATTTTGGCCTTGGAAAGGGTTCAGAAAAGGGCAACTAAAATGATTAGGGGTTTGGAACGGGTCCCATATGAGGAGAGGCTAAAGAGACTGGGACTTTTCAGTTAAGAAAAGAGGAGACTGAGGGGGGATATGATAGAGGTCTATAAAATCATGAGTGGTGTGGAGAGGGCCGATAAAGAAAAGTTATTTATTAGTTCCCATAATAGAAGAACTAGAAGACACCAAATGAAATTAATGGGTAGCAGGTTTAAAACTAATAAAAGAAACTTCTTCTTCACACAGCGTGTTGTCAACCTGTGGAACTCCTTGCCAGAGGAGGCTGTGAAGGCTAGGACTATAATGGAGTTTAAAGAGAAGCTGGATAAATTCATGGGGGTTAGAGGGATAAAATGGTGTCCTTGGCCTCTGTTTGTCAGAGACTGGAGAGGGATGGCAGGAGACAAATCGCTTGATCATTGTCTTCGGTCCACCCTCTCTGGGGCACCTGGTGCTGGCCACTGTCGGTAGACAGGATACTGGGCTAGATGGACCTTGGTCTGACCCAGTACAGCCGTTCTTATTATGTTCTTATGACCTCTGGAGCCATATGGCCTTGTCCTGTATTTTCTTTCACTTGTAAAAGATGAGAATTTTCGGTGGCCTCTGTCAGTTGCTCTAAACAAAGGCTTTTTATGAGACCATGCAGTACAAGAAATGGTCACAACTGCATAAGTGAGTGGAATTTTATGGCTGCACAAAAAAAAATTAAATTTTAATTATGTAAAATAAAATGTTAATGTTTTTAATGAGTGTAGGTGTGGGCTTCTTTATTGTGATCAGAAAAAAAAGAACAAATTCCGACCTTAGTTGTATTTTACTGTAGGAATGGAAAAAGGCACAGGGAAATGGATTTCCACTTACTATTTCATATCTTTCCCTCTCATACAGAGTGATTGGTATTTAAGGTGACTCAAGCTCAATATGACCCATTTATTGGTTTGATTCTTCAGTCTCTAAATGAGCAAAGTGTCCACTGATGTCACTGAAAGACTTGCCTGAGAGAGAATAATAATCATGGATTCATTGTGTCCAAGCAGCACAAAAACATATAACTGTAGATTCAAATACAAAAGGCAGAAATCCACTTTGCATGGCAATGCAGATGGTCTCTCTAGGTTGCCTTTGCCAATCAAACATCAAGATAGTGGCCAAAAGGAAATCTTCTACTTTGGACAGGTAGAGAACACGCCCATCACTGCTGCACAAGTTAAAAGAGCAACTCATGTTGACCCAGTACTGTCCCAAGTTATGTATCTCGATGAATGGAGCATCTCTACGGAACTCTCAGGTCTCACCTGACCTTGTCCTCCACATGTCCAGGAGGACGGCATTATCAATGCATTCTGGGTACTTGTTGTGGGGAATTTGTGTCATTATTCCAAAAATACTGAGACAACAGATGTTAGAACAGGTGCATTCAGGTCACTGTGGAATGGTGCACATGAAAGAAATCGCACAAAGCTATTTTTGGTGGCCTGGCTTGAACAGTGCCATTGAAGAGAAGGCGAGAGCTTGTATTTCATGCCAATGTGTGAGGAAGGCACCTCATTTGGCACCTCTACACCCATGGGGCCGGCCTGAAAAACCATGGCAACATCTTCACATTGATTTTGCTGGCCTATTTGAAGGTAGCATGTTCTTGGTGTGGTAGATGCTCACTCCAAGTGGCCAGAAGTCTCTCTAATGTCTTCCACTACTGCTGAGAGTACTACCCAAAAATTATGGGGAATCTTTTGTCTTTTTGGTCTTCCAGAACAACTTGTGAGTGACAATGGATCACAGTTTGTCTCTCAGGAGTTTGGAAATTTTATGAAAGCAAATAGGATCCATCACATCATTTCAGTACCATACCATCCATCCATGAATGGATTAGCTGAAAGGTTTGTGCAGACATGAAACAAGCTTTGAAATTGGCTAGAGGACATTCACTCATGCAAAAGCATCTGGACACCTTCTTACTATCCTACAGAAACACTCCTCATGCTACAACCAAAATGTCCCTGGCTTTTCTAATGATGGGACATCAGCTGCACACTTGCTTTGATTTGCTGAAACTTTATGAACCCCAATAAATTGTGCAACGTCAACAGCAAGATAAAGTCATTAGACATGCATCCAGAGCAAAAGACTGAACCTTTAATCCTGGAGAGCCAGTTTTCACTTGGAACTATGTTCCTGGAGCTAAATGGGTCCCTGCCACTATTATTGCTCAAACTGGACCTGTGTCCTATACTGTCAGGACTGCAGAGGATCTCATCTGGTGGCGCCATATAGATCAGTTATTGCCAGGTTATGCCTGCTCCTAAGACACATCTCCAGTTGAGTTGCAGTAGCTCACCAGCAGAGGGGAGGACGGGCATCAAGAATCACCTACTCCTGACTCTCCTCCATCACGTCCTACAGCAAACATAAACCTCCTCCCTGAGCAGGCTGATCCAACAGCCTCACCTGTTTGCTCTTCAAGTTCCCAGCCCATTGTCAAGCCCGCACCCATAACACCTTCTGGTGCAAGAACGCCAGAAGTCCGCCATAATCCAACTAGAGAAAGAAGGCCTCCTTAATCGCTAGACCTTTAGTTGAGGTTCTCTCACAGATGGGGCAAAATAATCCCGGGATTAGCTGGGAACTTGAGGCAGTCTACCCTCATTCCATAGTCAGTGTTTGTTTTATTAAAGGGACTTTTTATTAAGGGGGGAGGAATATGTTGTGTATTGGGTTGTAGATATAGATCTTCTTGTTATAGTAACTGACTTAGGTCACTCGGGATCAGCCCAGCTGGTTTGGGCTGGTTCCAGTTAGTTCTGTATTATGCAATAAAATGGACACTTGCAATTATTCAAGCTCTCTGGCTGTGTCTACATTGGCACCCCTTTCCGGAAAAAGGATGCTAATGAGACACTTTGGAATTGCAAATGCCACGGAGGATTTAAATATCCCCCGCGGCATTTGCATGAACATGGCTGCCGCTTTTTTCCGGGCTCGGGGTTTTGCCGGAAGAAAGCGCCAGTCTAGACGGGATCTTGCGGAAAATAAGCCCTATTCTGGAAGATCCCTTATTCCTAACTTGAAAGTAGGAATAAGGGATCTTCCGGAAAAGGGCATTATTTGATTGACTGATCTGATATCTAAGGTCTAAGGCAAGTCAATTTATGATAATATTACTAATATATGACTACTTAATTTTCTAAATCAATGTTCTCTCCCCAATTTCTTGAACTAGTTTATAATTTTTAAAGTTGATTCAACAGACATTTCAAAAGTCATTCATCAGCCAAAAGCCTAATTCCTCTGGTCTCAACAGCTTGTTTGATCAATAAACTGATGCAAATTACTCCTAACAAATGATTCTTATATGCTTTAATCTGCCTTTTATCAAAGAGTTTGTTCCTTGTTTTTCATTGATGCTGCCGTGATGTATTTTTTTCAAACTCAGAAGTGAGATTGTAAGAAATTGACTTTTACTAACTCACTTTTTTTGTCAATTGATTCCTGTATACTACATAAAACAATTAGCTTCTAGTAACCTGCAGCCTTCCAGGTCTAACAACAAGGTTGGACTTTTAAAATATTGATTTTATAGAGATTTTCTGCTTGCAGGAAACCTAATGCAGCTAGAATCTGTACTTTCTCACATATTAAGCTTCTTGGGGTAATATCTTCATATGGGCTTGATAGCAAAGTACCCTACAAAATGTGATTCTGTCTAATTGAGACTCTGGACAATACCATAATACAATATAGATTCATAATGAAGTCATAATAAATTTAAATAAGCTAAGTTGTGACCACAGTTTGCACCTAAGTCTCCCAAAATACCTTAGGATACGTCTACACAGCAACATTGTTTTGAAATAACTTAGTCTGCATCTACACAGCAGGCAGTTATTTTGAAATAATGTTGAAATAGTGTCAAGCTGGAAGACTTCTTACTTCAATTTTGAAATAAGCTATGCAATTGACATAGCTCAGTTTGTGTAACTTATTTTGAGATAAGCCCTGTTGTGTGGATGTACGCTAAGAAAATTTTACATTGGGAATCTGCAGAAAAAGCTCAGACAGGGTTTAAAATTATTGAAATTCTCACTCTCAAGTGGATATAAAATGAGTGGTGTAATTTTCAGCACCCTTCAGCATGCTTAGACTAGTAATTAGTTTTAGGAATTAAGCTTTTATTAAATAAAAAATTAATAATAGAAAATCCAGTAATGGCAGCTACAGGGCAATGTAATATAAAAGGACATTTCATTTCCAGGGCACATATGGGTCCACTGTCTCTGACAATCTCACTTCCTGTAATTCAGTAATAAATTCTACTACCTGTAGAAAATGACTAAGAAAAACCCAGTTGTATATGCCCATAGGACATCCAAATAAGAAGTAGGTAAGGGATATCGACAAGTCAATTACGAAAACCCAATAGGAATGCACGGCAGCCCATAAGAATGAATAGGGGTGATGTAATTAGAAAGCAGGGTTGCATCATTTCTAGACTAGCTAGCATTCATCTAGAGGTCAATTTGGAAAGTCCATAGGAATACATAGGAGATAGGGATAAAGTAAACAGGAGATAGAATTAATCATTTCTGGGTGATGCAATCCAAGCATAAGACTGCACACATCCATGCTGCATCTGACAAAGTGAGCCTTTGCCCATGAAAGCTTATCCTCCAACACTTTGGTTAGTCTATAAGGTGCCACAGGACTCCTCGCCGCTTTTGCAGATTCAGACTAACACAGCTACCTCTCTGATCCTGTGTAAAGTGACTCAGCAAAATCCCACAGAGATACATTGCAGCTCCATAGATGTCTATGTAGTGGGTGGAAAATTTCAAGTTGATTGATGGAGCTAGGATGAGCAAATCATATATAAGAGAGACAGCTAGCGGGCTAAACTCTGTGGTTGGAGGGGGATTTTGAAGAAGAGAAGATGCTGCAAGACTCCCTCAAGGAAGAAGATATCTGCACAGGAGAAGAAGCATCAGCAGCAATAGAACTCTGTAGAAAGGGAGCTGCATAAGAACAAGCAGCAGCAGCAACTCCAGAATTATAATGTCACCATGACACTGACTTCCTCAACAGCCAAGTTAATAGCATTTCTCTCCCAGAAGCAACAAGCAGCAGTGGAATAAAACAATAGGAATAGACAGATCAAAAATACCAATAGATGAATCTGAGGAAATTGAGAGAATCCAAGTCTGTCTATTTATTATGAAAGAGTGGACAGGTTTTGCCTGTCAATAAAGCTGGATGTCTGTGATCTGAATGAGATCTTCCCTTACCTATCTAATAATTGACTAATGAACACTTATTGGATGTTTAGTGTTAAGTATTTAGTATTATATATTTTTATTCTTATTATGTTACAGATTAAGTGAATGATTATATTGTTATTGCATTGATTTTACTATACCTTTACATCATTTCAGTTGTTATTGCACTGTATTGCTTTTATCTACCGTACTGCTTCAACCTCCTTTTTATCTGGAACCCTTTTTATTTCTATCTCTATTCTTTTATTATAATTATTCACTTTAAAAAACAAATATATATTTATTTATAAGATTTGCTGCTTGTTTATTCTTGATTCAAGTGCTGTATCTGTGTCCTTTCAAGGGAAAGCTAGTCAGCTGCAACTTTTCCTGGCAATTCTTAAATAACCAGACTAGATACATTAAGAATAAAATATTTTGAATTAAAAGCAGAATTGGCTTAGCATAATTGAAATCTTCTGATAGCAAAGTCACTGTATACTGACATTTTATAAACTGCTACCTTTTGCTAAGTTTACTTGTAGTTTTAATATGAACTCATCCTTTCAGCTTTAAGGAACAATTTGTGAAAAAAGGGAACTAGTACTTACAGAAAAGAGATGTTATTATTATAATTTGCTGAACATTCTGTTAAATTGGACCTTCACATGGGGATTGTCTCAAGAGTAGTACTGCTTCAAATGAGATTCTTTTTTTAGGTATCCAATCAAATTGTTATAATGGTGCAGTTTTATGAAAAACGAGTCTTCTTCATGTTGTGTTTTCATCCTATTTTTTTATTATTGCTGTGTTCCCTTAATTGCTCCTTGAATTCTTGCCTTCATATGGTCATATGGCAGAGCTATTTCTACTAAAAGACAGAGTATGAAAGGCAGGTATCTGGCACTTAAACAAAAAACAAAACCAGGGAGATCTAATTCTAGACAGATGGCATTCTTCAATCTGGGAAGGAAGCCTATATAGGAGAAGGAAAATTTCAGACCCCCCCATCCATTAGTTAAATGAAGTCTGGTGGTCAGCAGCAGCAGCCCCCAAACCAGCTAGCAAACAAAGTGTGAAGATTTTGGCACATAGTTCAACTTGGAAAAGGCCCTCCCACTGTGGTGTACATCAGGGATGCTGACCAGTATAGTGTAGCACATTTTCAGGTATCTAAAAGGGTGTCAGAAGGAAGAGAGAGAAAAATTGTTCTTCTTGGCCTCTGAGGATAGGGCAAGAAACAATGGGCTTAAACCACATCAAGGGAGGTTTAAGTTGGACATTAGGAAAAACTTCCTAACTGTAAGGGTGGTTAAACATGGAAATAAATTGCCTAGGGAGGTTGTGGAATCTCCGTCTCTGGAGATATTTAAGAGCAGGTGAGATAGATATCTATCGGGGATGATGTAGATGGTACTGGATCCTGCTTTGAGGGCAGGGGACTGGACTCGACCTTTTGAGGTCCCTTCCAGTTCTAGTGTTCTATGATTCTATGACAGAAGGGGTCTCTGTTGTAATAGGATGCTTGCATGGCAACCTGGACCTTCATGATATGATTAAGATGAAGAAGAAAATTCTTAAAGATCACATAAAATGTCTGTGTTGGCAGAAGACTAGAGCCTCCCACATGTATCCCATATCACTGTCTCTGCCTCTTACCTTCATTGAATTAAAATACCCACTTGCAATATCTCAGCCAAACAGCTGCATTTGCAGTTCTTAGTGACTGATGCCACAAAAAGTCACTTCACCAAGCAAAGTGTATTGTGAATTTTCTTTGTGTTCTTCTGAGCTGTAAACTTTGTCATTGGCAGGATACATTACACATAGTAAAACACATAACGTTGTTGTATTTTGGGTTTTCCCCTTTAAAGCTACATCTGCACTTCAATGCTCTTTCAGGATACCAGAGTATCCTGAAATAGCTATCCCGTGTCTTCACAGCAAGCCCATTATTCTGGGCTTCCTATTCCAACATCCCTGTAAACCACATTCTACAAAGAGAAAGGGACATTTCAGAATAGCACTTTATTTCAAAATTTTGGTGCTTTGTAGACAGCACTAAATGACAAAATGGAGCTTTACTTCTCTGTTTCCTCCCAATAGAACTCTCCTGCAGGCTCTAGGTTCCCCAGGACTGGGTTCTTCCCACACTAGAATCAGATGAACCTGCACACACACTCACTCACACTACCAGAACACATCTGAGAGGACCAGCTAATGAGCGCTCACAAACTGACCCTTTATATGCCCCTGGACTCAGTAGGCTTGGTTGCACTGTAATGCCACCTGTGACCCTCATGTGCCCTTGGACTCAGTGGGCTGTGTTAAACAGCACTGCAAATTGCCACCCTCATATGCCCCCCCCCCCAAGTTCAGCACCTCCTTATTCCCACTTTCATGCCACAACAATTCTGCTAGTAACCCACTTGATGAGCAAACAAATTTTGGACGCTACAGAGATCTTTAGTTTAAGTACAAGGAGAGTTATTGCAGAGCGATTGGAAAACCAAAACAATAGCCAAAGAGGAGAGAGAAAGAGGAAAAGAGAGAAAAGCAACCAGCTTAAAACCTAACAGTATTTATTTCTAGGTACTAGCCATACAAGGAGAACCAACCAAACAAAACGGTTACAATACAAAATGTAACTTAAATCTGATTACAAATGTTAAGGTTAGCAAATCATAACAGAGCACATACAGCAGGGTTAGGAAGCTGTACCGAGAGGGGGAGAGAAAGAGGGCAAGAGCGATCTCATCAGTCAGTGAAGCTTGAACTGATCAGGGCTCCCAGATGGTATCTGTGGGTCCAGAGTGCTAGACACAGGCTGAACAGAGCTTCCCCAGCATGAGCGGTATGTTGAAAATGAAATCCCAATGGAACTGAAGCAGAATTTAGATCCAGGCATTTGAAAATTTACTTGAACATGGTTGTAGGTTTTTGTGGAAAAATAACAATGTTTTAAGGGGGACACTAGAATTATTTATGGTAAATAGATGGTTCAAGGGAGTATTCTAAAGTTGTTTTAGCCAGACTCCTTTAGACCAAGTCAATGGGCACAAGCCAGTCATGGATTTTTTCATTGCAGTACAGACATACTTTCTGACAGTCACTGTCCTCCTGTTTGCTGCCTTTTATCTAAACTGTGATTAATCAGCTAATTAAGTAGCACCCATACAGGTAGCGGAGTATTCTGTTTATCCCTTGCAAGCTGCCACATTGGGTCTATTCAACCCATCACAACATGTTAGTATGGCATGGGCTACTTTAGGCCTTTGATTAGCAATAGCTGCCTCTGTAACATCCTGATTCTAGAAGCAATTCTTCACTGAACTTCAAGGTTCCTCTACCTTATATCATCTGCCCATGACTAAAATAGACTTCTCTATCAGCCAGAAATAGCAGGAGAACATGAGAACATAAGAATGGCTATACTGGGTCAGACCAAAGGTCCATCTAAAACAGTATCCTGTCTGCTGATAGTGGCCAATAGCAGATGATCCAGAGGGAGGGAACACAGCAGGTAATTCTCATGTAATCCCTCTCCTGTCATCCATTTCCAGACAAACAGAAGCAAGGGACACCATTCCTACCCATCCTGGCTAATAGCCATTGATGGACCTAAACTCCATTAATCTACCTACCTCTTTTTTGAACCCCGTTAAAGTTCTAGGCTCCACCACATGCACTGGCAAGGAGTTCCACAGGTTGACTGTTAGCTATGTGAAGAAAAACTTCCTTTTGTTTGTTTTAAACCTGCTGTATATTAATTTCATTTGGTGACCCCTAGTTCTTATATTGTGGGAATAAGTAAATAAATGTTCCTTATATACTTTTTCCATACCAGTCATGATTTTATAAACCACTATCATATCCCCCTTTAGTTTCCTCTTTTCTAAGCTGAAAAGTCCAAGTTTTTTTAATCAGACTTCATATGGGACCCATTCTAAACCCCTAATAATTTTTGTTGCCCTCTCTGAACCTTTTCCAATGCCAATATATCTTTTTTGAGATGAGGCGACCACATCTGTACGCAATATTCAAGATGTGGGCATACCATAGTTTCATATAGAGGCAATATGATATTCTTTATCTTATTCTCTATCCTTTTTAAAATGATTCCTGACATTCTATTTGTTCTTTTTGACTGCCGCTGCACACTGAGTGGATGTTTTCAGAGAACTATCCACAATGACTCCAAGATCTCTCTCTTGAGTAGCTGTAGCTAAATTAGTCCCCATCAGATGTATGTAGAGTTGGGATTAAATTTTCCAGTGTGTATTACTTTACATTTATCAACATTAAATTTCATTTGACATTTTGATGCCAAATCCCTTAGTTTGGTGAGATCTTTTTGAAACTCTTCACAGTCTACTTTGGTCTTACCTATCTTGAGCAGTTTGGTATCATCTGCAAATTTTGCTACCTCACTGTTTACCCCTTTCTCTAGATCATTTATAAAGAAGTTGAATAGTATTGGTCCCAGGACCAACCTTGGGGGGACTCCACTAGTTACCTCTCTCCACTCTGAAAACTTAACATTTATTCCTACCCTTTGTTTGCTGTCTTTTAACCAGTTATCAATCCATGGAATTACCTTCCCTCTTATCCCATAACAACACGGTTTACTTAAGAGCATGTGGTGAGGAATCTTGTCAAAGACTTTCTGGAAATCCAGGTATACTATATCCACTGAATTCCCTTTGTTCACATGTTTGTTGACCTCCTCAAACAACTCTAGTAGTTAGGAAGGTATGATTTCACTTTACAGAAGCCATGTTAACTTTCTCCCAACAAATTGCGTTCATCTATGTGTCTGACAATTCTATTTTTTATTATAGTTTTAAATAATTGGATACTGACACTGATTTAAAGGACAGGTTATAAACCACGGTTACTAGTTCCACAATTTCACAGTTGAGTTTTCAAAACTCTTAGGTGAATGCCATCTGATCCCAGTGACTTATTATAGTTAGGTTGACCAGTTTGTTCCGAAACCTCCTTTAATGACACCTCAATCTAGGACAGTACCTCCAATTTGTCACCTAAAAGAATGGCTCAGGTTTGAGAATCTCCCCAATATCCTTAGCCATGAAGACTAAAGCAAAGATTTCGTTGAGCTTCTCCACAATGACTTTATCAGCTTTTAGTGCTCCTTTAGTATCTCGATTGTCCAAGGTCCCCACTGATTGTTTAGACAGATTCCTGCTTCTGATGTACTTACAAAACATTTTGCTATTCCTTTTTGGTTTTTCTTATTATATTTTTTACACTTAGACAGACAAAATGTATGCTCCTCTCTATTTTCCTCACTAGGATTTGACTTCCACTTTTTAAAAAGATGTCCTTTTATCTGTCACTGCTTCTTTTACTTGGTTGTTAAGCTACAGTGACACTTTTTTGGTTCTTGTCTGGTTTTTTTTATTTGGGGTATACATATAAGTTGGGCCTCAATTATGGTGTCTTTGAAAAGTTTCCATGCAGCTTGCAAATATTTTATTTTTGTTACTTTGCCTTTTAATTTCTGTTTAACTAGCATCCTCTTTTTTGTGCAGTTCCCCTTTCTAAAATGAAATGCTGAGTGTTGGGCTGCTGAGGTTTTTTTCCCCACCATAAGGATGTTACATTTTATTGTATTTTGGTCACAATTTCAAGAGGTCCAGTTATATTTACCTCTTGGATCAGATTCCGTGCTTCACTTAGGACTAAATCAAAAATAGACTCTTCCTTGTGGATTCCAGAACCAGCTGCTCCAAGAAGCAGTCATTTAAGATATGAAGACATTTTATCTCTGCATCCCATCCTGAGGTGACATGTACCCAGTCAATATGGGGATAGTTAAATCCCCTGCTATTATTGAGTTTTTTATTTTGATAGCCTCTCTAATCAACCTTAGTATTTCATAGTCACTATTGTTACCCCAAAAATTCCCACTGGAGACCACCCAAGGTTACACTAGTATGGATTTATCAATTCAGGCATTAACACTCCACTATATGCACTATATGGTTAAACTAAAGAGGATACAGCTGCCACTAAAGGTTTAAACTAAAGGGGAACCAGCTATCTCTCTCTCTCACAAACACCTTCATTCACTCATTCACACACATTCTTTTCTGCCCACAGGCACTCACACACTTACACAGGCATATGGGTTGCAGAAGGAGCCAAGGGTTGTTGCACCTGGCGGGTTTGCTGATCATGGCTGGTGAGCTGGTCAGTAAAAGAAAGGTTTTTCTCAGAAAGAGGAACTTCTCAGAAAGAGGGCTACTGCCATATTCTCTCTCCTTTTATTGCCTCTGTACAACTCCTGTGACTTATCCACATTAATCACCAGGGAACATGACTAGATTTTCCTTGATCCAGCAGAAAATCCATGGCTGTGTCTAGACTGGCAAGTTTTTCCGCAAAATCATCTGAACAAGAACACTGTCAAGAACACTGTCTACACTGGCAAGAACACTAACGAGCTCATGTAAGATCATCAGTGTTCTTGTGGAAATACTATGCTGCTCCCGTTTGGGCAAAAGTCTTTTTCCAAAAGACTTTTGCGCAAAAGGGCCAGTGTAGACAGCATAGTAGTGTTTTCCGCAAAAAAGACCCGATCGCAAAAATGGCTATCAGGGCTTTTTGGCAGAAAACCGCGTCTAGATTGGCCATGGACGCTTTTCCACAAAAAAGTGCTTTTGCGGAAAAGCATCCTGCCAATCTAGACGTGCTTTTCCGAAAATGCTTTTAACGGAAAACTTTTCCGTTAAAAGCATTTTCGGAAAATCATGCCAGTGTAGACGTAGCCAACGTGTAAAATCAAGTAATACCTTGGGTAAAGGCTTTATGAAACAACTATCACTGTCCTGATCAGGTGGGACAATCTGGGAGCACAGAGACAATCTGGTTACAGTTCCTATACTGGGGAAGGGTAGAGTTGTAGGGTACTATGCTTGATTTCCACTACACAAGGAGAGTTTCTTGCTGGCTTTATATCCCATTTGGGCCACACAGGGGCTTTATTGTTACAGAGAACTAGCCTTCATACTTTTTTGATGGGGAAAAAGCAATCTTTAGGACAATCTGAAAACCAATAAAAAGAACCTGCAGAGAAGTGTGAAGTGAGATGACATATAATGTAGAAAGAAATTTTTACATTAGCCATTTGGATTACTTTGCATCACCTAAAATGAAGTATGCAGAAAAACATCGGGAAGGGGTTTAATGTTGGAGAAATTATAATTGGCTTAATTGGACATAAAATGTCAGGACCCTTTAGAATGCTTGGAACAGTAATTAGTTTTAAAGGTAAGGCTTTAATTAAACTGAAATTAACAGTAGTTTAAAATAGAAAATCCATAATGGTGTCTATGGGGTGATGTAATAGAGTGGGAGATTCCATTTCTAAGTCCTATAGGGGTCCATTGCCAATGATGAAATGATTTCACTTCCTATCATGCAATGGAACTATCCACTTTGATTGGAAGATCTAGGGGTCACTCACACGTCAGCTAGAGAAACTCCAGAGGAGCACATGGGAGTCCACACGAACCAATAGTTATGATGCAACTAGGAGACAGTTCTGCATCATTACTGGAAGGGAATGACTCAGCAAAATCCCACATTGATACATTGTAGCCCATGGAGGTACATTGGACTTCCTGGGGCACACAGGTCATGTAACAATGAATGGCATGGCAGAGTTAGGAAAAAGCTGAAAGCTGATTGGCTGAGCATGAGTGAGGAAACAGTATATAAGGACAACAGCCGACAAGATAAATCCTAGAGTGGGATGGGAAACTTGAAGGAAAGAAGATGCTGCAAGACACCAATAAAGAAGAAGACACTTGTGCAGACTAAGCCAACTGAGATCAAGATGCAGAACTCTGCAAAGGACCAGTAGAAGAAACAGCAACAGCAGAACTCTAAATTTGTGATGACAATGGCTTCCTTAACAGCCCAACCAACAGAGCTTGTCCCCTAGAAGCAACAAATAGCACACAAGACTATCTATTCTTGTTTTAAGGGTTATGTGTGGGTTGATATGGTTTCGCATGATCTTCTTATCAATAAACTAGGCAAATACAACTTAGATGGGGCTACTATAAGGTGGGTGCATGACCATTCTCAGAGAGTAGTTATTAACAGTTTACAATCAAGCAGGAAGAGCTTAAGAAGTGGGGTTCCACAGGGCTCTGTTTTGGGACCGGTTCTGTTCAATAATTTCATCAATAATTTGGATATTGGGATAGAGAATATTGGAAGATAGGATCATAATTCAAAATGAGCTGGACAAACTTTAGCAATCGTCTCAGGTAGTTAGGATGAAGTTTAATAAGGACAAATGCAAGTACTCCACTTAGGAAGGAACAATCAGTTTCACAAATACAGAATAGGAAGCAGCTGTCTAGGAAGGAGTACTGCAGAAAGGAATCTAGAGGTCATAGTGGACCACAAGCTAAATATGAGTCAACAGTGTTACACTATTGCAAAAAACATAAACATGATTCTGGGATACATTAACAGGAGTGTTGTGAGCAAGACACGAGAAGTCATTCTTCCACTCTACTCTGCGCTGATTAGGCCTCAGTTGGAGTATTGTGTTCTGTTCTGGGCACCACATTTCAAGAAAGATGTGGAGAAATCAGAGGTCCAGAGAAGAGCAACAAGAAAGATTAAAGGTCTAGAGAACATTAGCTATGAGGGAAGACTGAAAGAACTGGAATTGTTTAGTTTGGAAAGGAAAAGACTGAGAGGGGACATGATAGCATTTTTCAAGTATCTAAAAGGGTGTCACAAGGTGGAGGGAGAAAAATTGTTCTCCTTGGCCTCGGAGAATAAGACAAGAAGCAATGGGCTTAAACTGTAGTAAGAGAGGTTTAGGTTGGACATTAGGAAAAATGTCCTGACTGTCAGGGTGGTTAAAACTGGAAATAATTGCTTAGAGAGGTTGTAGAATCTCTATCTCTGGTGATATGTAAGAGCAGATTAGATAGACATCTATCAGGGAAGGTCTAGACCAGTGTTTCTCAACCTTTTTTTTATAAAGTACCTCTTAAAATATATATATATTTATATATTAATATATATAGAAAATATATGTATACCCCCAGTACCTACAGTTTTCAGACACACAATTTTTTTCTACCATTGCAATACATTTGTCTAAACAACTTAATCATAGCCAGGCGGGTGATGAAATTTTGAAATTTTTGGGTGTAAAAAGTACAAAAATAATTAAACGCTGTAAAACTTAAAACAAAAATTCAGTTTTCTCCAAATTTCAATTTTGTTGACGTACCTCCCCAGGCTACTCTGGAGTATCCCTAAGGGTACTCGTACCACTGGTTGAGAAACACTGGTTAAGGTTTCTAGACCAGTGTTTCTCAACTAGTGGTATGAGTACCCTTAGGGATGGTCCAGAGAAGTCTGGAGGGTATGTCCACAAAATTGAAATTTGGAGAAAACTGAATTTTTGTTTTAAGTTTTACAGCGTTTAATTATTTTTCTACTTTTTATACTCAATCATAGCCGGGCGGGCAATGAAATTTTTAAGTTGTTTAGACAAATGTGTTGCAATGGTATAAAAAAAATTGTGTGTGTCCAAAAACTGTAGGTACTGGGAATACTTATAATTTTTTTAAAGGGGTACTTTTTAAAAAAAGGTTGAGAAACACTGGTCTAGAGGGTGCTTGGTCCTGCCATGAGGACAAGGGACTGGACTCGATGACCTCTCAAGGTCCCTTCCAAGTTCTAATGTTCGATGAATCTATGTGTGTCCTTTCAATGGAAAGCTAGTTAGCTGAGGCTATCTCTGACAATTCTTTTGGACAAGCCACAACCTTGATAACTGGTTGACTTAAATTAAGAGTTAAGGTTTAAAATTAAAAGTGAGAACATTAACTAATCTATCTTCCATTACACTAGCCACCTCAAAACTGCTGAAGTTCCACTACAATAATATTGAACATGAAGTAATAATGGAATAATGGCTAAGAGACCTAGGTCTACAAAGAGATTCAACCTTTGTGAAGTTGAGTGTTCTAGTAATGCTTGTATTTTAGAAGCCTAGGAAATCATAACAATAATATGATCTACAAAGCATAATGCTAGGTGCCTAGGTTTCTATATAGGGAATGGAGAGAGACAGGTGCCTAAAATTTCCATCCACAGAAGCCAGAATGCTAGACAGGGAGCTATATAAACTAATCAATGAGAAATATTGACCAGAGCAGAGTATTCTGTGATTCAGCTGCCTTACAGTGCTAGGCACCTAAGCCTGGACTGCAGGGAATAACTTATCACTATTTGTGATCTACAGCTCAGAAGCCCTCTCCTGGAGGCAGGTAACTTAGGTGTTCAAAACCTTTCCTCAGAGACTGGACTAGGTTCCTTTCTTACTCCATATGAAACAATCATAGGAGGAATAATGTTCACCTTATAACTTTTAGTGTAGTAGATTAAAGCATTCACCCAAGCTGTGGGATACTTAAGTTTTATTGTCCCCTTCTACTTGGTGGGGAGAAAGGATCTACACACACATCTATCACCTCTCAATAGAGTGGTCTAGTCACAGACCAATGGGATATTCTGATCAGGGGGATTCTTTCAATCTCCCTGCTGAATAAAATCAAAGAGCAATTGGGCTAGAGCGGGGTGGGAAAAATCTAGCCTGCAGGCCAGATCTGGGCCACCAAACATATTGATCCAGTCTACCATGGCCCAGTGGGACCCTCAGGTGGATTTCCTGTTTGCCATTGCCCTACACATTGTTCAAAGCATCTAACTGCTGCAGGCAGTGTGTGCTCCTCTGTACAGCATGTCCCTTGAGGAAAAGAGGATCTCTGCTGGCTTCCCTCATCCCCAGTACAATCCTTGCACCTCCCATTGGCCAGAAACCAGGTAATTGGAGGTACGGGGAAGAAATGTGGGCATGTGCAGAATGCCTCCCTCTCCCTAAGGGGTGCCCCACACAAAGCCACACATGATGGCTCCAGCAGCCAGCCACTTTGAATGGTATGATGGGCTGCAGCAGACAGGCAGTCTGCCTGAGGGTTCCGCTGGGCTACCAGCTGGGAGCTGCTTACAGTAAGCACTATCTGCACCTAGCACCCTAGCCCCTCCTACACTGCAATCCAGCGACCTAAATCACAACCTCTAGCTGCATCCAAACTCTCTCCCAGACCCCATAATTCCTCCTACACACTAATCCCCTACCTAAACCTCCCTTCTTCACCCAACATCCATTCCAGACCCTACACTCCCTCCTTTAATATAGTAGAAAAGTGTGGCCTGTGACCACTTACCAAATTCTTGGATTGGGCCCCATCAGAAATGATTGCCCACCTCTGAGCTAGAGAGTGACAGAGTAATAGAAAGGCTCTATGTTTTCTGGTGGTCAGGGCATCTTTCTATATATGGTGGACCCTCAGGGTGTGTCTAGACTACAGGGTTTTTTCAAAAAAAAGTGGTCTTTTTAAAAAAAAAAACTTCCCAAGTCTAGACTGCTGCTGCGTTCTTTTGAAATTAAATCAAAAGAACGTGGCAGTTTTGTCGACCACAGTAAACCTCATTTTACGAGGAATAACACTTTTTTTTGAAAGTGCTCTTTCAAAAAAAGGTGTTCTTGAGTGTAAACAGGACTTTTTTGAAAGAGCATCCAGACTGCCTGGGTGCTCTCTTTCAAAAATGTGGATCGCTTTTTTGAAAGAATTGGTTGAAGACTAGACTCTCTCTTTCGAAAGAGGCTTGTAGTCTATACGTAGCCACAGTCTAGTCCTCCTTTCCAAAAGCTCTTTAATTATTTATCCACACTGGAGCACTTCAACAGAAGAGATTGAGGGAGATTGCCATGGGAGAAACAGTGATAGCAAAGCAGAATTTAACACCAGGAGAATCAAAGGACTGGTCATATCCCTAGATGGGACTTTCTGAATACCTTTTTCATTATTGCAGTATTTAACATTCCTCCCATAGACTTCAGCTTAGCAAAATATTTGAGCTTGTGCCTAACTTTGACCATGTGGAAAGTCCTCTTAACTTATGCTCTACAGGAGACATAAACACTAATAATTTAAGAAAGCATGTGCAGACAACTTTAAAAAACCTACATTGTCACCCCATTGCCTTAGAACATTAAAATGAATTGATACTTAAACTTCATTAAAATATGAAGTTATTTGATAGAGCACTCATGTAATTTCTATAGCATTCCTCATGTTGATAGCCTGAAGCAAGCTTCAGGCCAATGACAAATTCCAAGAGGAATGTGATACAGAACAATTCATCAGTGAAAAGTCACCTATATGTGGAATTAATCAAATCCAACTTATGCCCAGCATAAACTGTGATTTATATTTATATTGGAATGAATTTACATGGCTCTTTTCTAGTGATATTTTAAATACTGAAATATGCTAATAATGACATGACATTATTGATTGTGTCAATCCATTTTAAGTTGTTTTAGGAAGGAAGCAGTGTTCTAATGTACATAACTTCTTCCTTATATTTCCCTAAATTTTTCAAAGAATGCTTGACACACTACATTTAAAATAGTCTCCCACAATTAAAAAGCAGAATGGAAGGTAACCCATAGCTATTTTAGTCATATGAGCAATACAGGATTTGTGCAGAGAGTCTCACCAGGGTTGTAGTGAGCTGACAGTGTAGAGATGCAGCAATCCCTACATCGTATCTTGATAATCCATGACCCTGCATACCAGCTTCCAGGGTGTGAGAAACAGTAAGTGGATTTGCATATTTACAAGTCTGTTTGTATTCTTCTTTCTCACATGGACTGTCTATAACAATTTCTTGCTTTCTAGAATGCCTTGCTTTCTGGAGCTGCAGGTTCAGACCCAATTGCACACAAATAGTAACTTCCCCCTGTCCACTAGATAAACTCAGTTAAAGATCAATATGGCTCAATATGGAGTGGAGGAGGGGATTAGATTTGCCCTTAAATGAATTAAGTGCTTTCTGCCTTATAGAATCATAGAACTGGAAGGACCCCCAAGAGGTTATAAATTCCAGACCCCTGCATCTTGGCAGGACCAAGCACCATCTAGATTCTAGACTGTTCCTGTCTGGTGTTTGTCTAACCTGCTCTTAAATATCTTCAAGGATGGAGATTCTACAACCTCCCTAGGCAATTTATTCCAGAGTTTATCCACCTTGACAGTTTGGAAGATTTTCCTAATCTCCAACCTAAACCTCCCTTGCTGCAATATAAGCCTATTGCTTCTTGTCCTATCATCAAAGGTTAAGGAGAATATTTTTTCTTCCTCCTTCTTGTAACAGCTTTTTATGTATGTATATAATCTGTACATTAAACTACATGACAGGAACAGTGGATGTTCTGCTGAAATCCATGACAGAATATCCATCAAATTAAATAGGTCAAGGATTTCACCTGTTATATTTGCAAAGTAAAGAACGCAGGACTAAGGAAACACCAAAGTTAAAGTTGCCTGGAAACTTTAGCTTTGCCCTCTTGTGTTCTTGCTTTATGAGGCTGTCTTTAATAACAGGATCACATAACTTTTCTCTATACGTTGAGGTTGTTACACTATATGAAGCAGTTTTTTTTAATCTGCATTGTTCAGGAGGGCCAGTATATAGGCCCCTGACTCTTTCTCTGCACACTGTCCTATGCACTAATCAAAATTAGACTAAAATCCTCTAAACCACTGCCTGATTCACCACTCTTCCTGCTACTTTCATTGTCTAACCCAGGGGTGGGCTAATCTTGGCAGACCAGATCTGGCCCATGATTTCCCATTTGCCCTCCCTGGTTTAACCTATACAATGAATAAAGCAAAGGTTCTAGACAAAAAAGAAGTATGTGATTATAGATCAAAGACTGTTGCAATATGCCTTCTGCCCCCAACAAGCCAAGCAGAAAATGCACTGCAGCTTGCATGTTTTCAAATCCCCTTTTCTTCTACAGGTCAGACCTCTCTGGTCCAGAATCCTTGGGACCTGACCAGTCCCGAAAGAGTGAATTTGCTTGACCTGCTATGGGCCCCCCGAACCCACCTCCCCTCCCCCCTGCCAGCCCGAGCCAGCCTTCTCCCCCTCCAGGCTGCTGTGCTGATTTATCTCCAACAGCCTGGAAAGCCACGTCCCCCGACCTGTTATAGGGGCTACTGCATCTGCTGCATTCCCAGCCTCAGCACCATTACTGGAGCTGCCATGGCTGCCGCATCCCTGGTCCCACTACTGGGTCTGCTGCATGCCTGGCTGCACTATCAGGGCTTTGGCCCCAATCCCAACCCTTGCCCTACTAGGTTCTGAGATGCCAGCCCTCTTGCCACTGGGGATCGCAGCCAGGACTCCCTGGTTCAGAAACACCGGACAAGAGAATCCTAGTTTTGGGAGGTCTAACCTCTACTTAGTATTCTGTTCTTGCACCAGGAATGGCAGAACAGGAAACCTTCTTGATTATAACCAAGGCTATCTTGATTATTTTTTAAAAGGGGTAGTATGCTATTCACATGCCCCATATCAAAAATACATTTCTATTTTTTTTAGGTACTTATCCTGGTTTCCATCACCACAGTAATAAAAATTGCTCACAATCATTAATGTATTTATTCTCAGAACACCCTTGTGAAACGATATTATGGATATATCTACAGATGAGTCACAATGAAAACATTGGGGTAAAGCTGGAATGCATAAATGGGTCACCAAAAATTAACAGAAAAGGGTCATGAATACAGCTGACAAAAATGAAGAAAACTGAGGCATTCCTACAGCTATGTATTTTTATATGGTGTAGGGCACTGCTTAAACTATAATTCTGTGCTAAAGAAAGAAGGGTTCATGGACATTAATTTGGGGGTAGGAGAAGATTATGCTATGAGAGTTTTGCAATCCATCCCAAATGAGTGCTGAAAAATCCACATCACTGTATAGTATGTATATTACAGAGCCCTTCCACACATTTTATAAATGTTTTGGCATCAAACTGTATGGGGATTAATTCCAATGTCGTTTTTCTCTAAAGCCATGTAAATGCCTTTAGTTTCAATGAATCCAACTACAAAGAGATCACAAGGGGAAAACATTAAACTACTTACATTTAAAAAAGCTGTCTGTTTCTATATGTAAATGAGACAGCTTTACAGTCTGATATCTTGGGACTTTTCAGGGCTAGGAGAAAGTGCTGTGCATTCCCAAAGAATTTTAGGAATAGATTCTTTGCGATGTCATAAAGCCATTTCGAGCTCTGCAAGGCAGTCAGACATTAAGCCTGAAATTTTGCAGGGTAGAATGATGTCAGTTCTAGGCCTCAGGCTGCTCAATTTTGTTAGAAATATTATGTGAAAGAGTGAATCATTTTTGTAATAGCTTGGTTTTTTTAATTATTATTAAAATGGTGGCTGGCTAAAGCTTCTCAGAGGTTTGGAATGTTAGAAGCAGTTCCACAAGACATGGATTCAGTGGACAGAGTTCAGGTGAGGAGTTCAAAGGTGTATAACAAATGCAATTTATCATATGACTTCACAATATATCTCAGGGAAATTGACAGCAGAAAAGAGATGACTATATGAATTTTATGGTGACAAAAATCAAATGTGAATTTGCATAAAATGAAAATCAATTTCAGAATTTGTTTTTTAAACTAATAGACCTAAGCTCAGCTGCAGAAGGAAACTGTTTGCTTCTTTGAAAATGTCGTAACAGAAAGGGGGGGGGAGAAGAAAATCTGAGTTTTCATATATAACAACATGAAGTTGACTTTTAAATGTTACAGTTTTCTTCATTTGAATTATAATAGACCAAAATAAGCATAGCCCAATTTTAGAAAAGGTTTGCAAAAGTTTTTTTAAAAGTAACATTTAAAAAAAAATTGGCTTGCATATAGAAAGTCTTTGTTACTGGCAAAGCTTTAAAATAAAAGCATCCTCCCTGCTTTGGCTGCTTCACTGTCAGACTAGCTTCTCTCTGAAGCATATCAGGAGGAAAGGCATACCTGGATCTCAGTGCCCCCAAAGGGGTCTTCCCTACACAGTTGTGGGTCCTGAGGGACACTGGTAAGACAGGATAAAGAGGCCCCTGGTGAGCTCCATTTTAACCTGTATTCCCAGAACAGCAATCCCTGGATCCAAGAACCAATAGCTGGAATAAGCTTGATAAATACAGGGTAGAAATAAGGTGCCATCTGTGACATGCAGACAAATCAGATAGTGGCCATCCCCAGTCCCACCAACTGAAACTGGCCACTGTTCTTGCCTTCACCCCATAGCAGTTCCTACTACCGACTATATTTATAATTATTACTAAAATATTGTAGAGAACCATTCTAAAAACACGTAAAAAATCAAACAACAATGCAGCAAACCAAACACCTCCACAATGTGTATTTTTAGAAGGTTCCCCTCTCCCCCATTTCTCTTACCTTAATCTAACATGGCCACACAGGCTGGATTATAGGGATATGAATTATACAGCCTTTTAACATGTCCCAAATGGAAAAAAATATGCACACATTAAATCTTTTTAAAAACTGGCCAGGCTGTTTAAAATCCAACTAAGTGACACCCTAATTGGAAATAAGGTGCACATTCTTAACAGTGAATAATTAACTTCAGCTGAGTTATAATGGATTCTTCATCACAGGCAGCCATTCCCCTACAGGCTGTCCTTAATAAAGTTGACAGCCAAATACTGCTTTTTTAAAAAAAAATTAGATTCATGCCCATGGACAAAATGGCTGCTAGTCTATGGTTCAGGGAGCTAACCAGGAAATAGGTCTGGTGAGGAGCAGCACAGCCAATGTGGAAGTTTGCTGAGGTGATTGAAGGGGAGCAATAAGCAAATTTAGATATTGCATAAGAATGGAGGATGGAAGGTGAGGATGTGAAGCAGAGAGAGGTATGGTAGGCAAGAGAAGAAGTTCAGAGGAGCAGGAGGAAGAGGAGAAATGTAGAAGTGCTGGCCAGTCTTGGGTATGGAGAAGGGGTCCATCAGGGAAGTCTTGCTTTTTGCAAATAATATTGTTTTGGTTGTGAGTTCTCACTTATCTGAATGATTAAGTGCAAAGTTCATTCATATTTATGTTTGTAAATCTTCAATCATGAAAAGTAATGTGAAAGTGTGAATTTTATCATAAATTATATCAGTCTTTGTCAAACTATTTTCTATCAATGCATTCTTTTATTAAAAGAATAACCTGGGAAGAGAAAGAGTGCAAAAGTTAAAAAGAAAGAAAAGCAGATGACAATTTCTGTTTTTACATGTGAGGTGAAAGTAAGTACAGTTTCCATCTGCACAGTTAGGAAGAGGCATGCATTTTGGGCACATTAAAGATTAACTTTCACAGACACTGGCAGAAGAGTACAGAAGAGTTAAAAATCAAAAGACAAATTAAAATCTTGATTTTAAGTATTTTTAAAACTTATTATTTATTTTGAATGATGTCTGTCATGGTCATAATTATTTGTATTAATTTATTTATTCAATTAATGTAATTCAGATATAAGTATACAATGCCATAAACACAGAAGCAAAAAGTATGTACATTGTCATAAAGCCAACAAAGCTGAAACATATCCCTGACCCTGCACCTATCACAAAAAAAGAGAGAGAGAGAGGGGGGACTGGTCCCAACAGGCAAAGCAAACTAGGTTATTCAAATACTGCTTTAATATTTGTGAAATGATATCTTCCAATATCAGCATACACCAAGAAATAAAAGGTTTATAACATAAGAAAGACTTTACATAAACTACCATACAAAGTACATTTATCAGTTTCCTGTTTTCAGCTCCAAGGATTTACTGCAAGACTATTTCTCATTCATTCTCATTTGTGGAGTTCTGGTTTCCTTCTGCTTTCTCAGAAAGTAATATTATTTTATGTCATTTCTTGCTAAGATGAAATGACTGTATCAATAAGGATGACCATTGAGAAATAAGAACAAAATAATTATATACATCTAATTATCCAATACCTTCACAGGAGATGTGGTGAGTGCATGAATTTACATCTGTCCCTAATAAATCATATCACACAGTATTGGTCCCTGCAAAGTGTGGGATGTGGAAAAGATACAAAGACTCTTTAAAATGTTTCATCTAGAAAGTGAACTTGGGAAATTGTATATTTATTGACAAGAATAAACCAGTAAAGTTCTGCATGTATATGTGAAGAATTTCTGTATGCCTTTGAAAGGCATTCTTGACAGTAAGAAGAGAACTCTTCATATACTTTAATTAAAATAATTATGAAGCTAAAGGAAGGCTTGCAAAATGTATTGATCTTTTGTGAAGTATACAATATTTTGCACCATGTGTCAGTGTTTCCCGGACAAGGTCAGACCCTCTCTTCTACTCATTTTTCAAAACTTCTTACCACTGCTATTAGAGGACCCCTACAAATCTTACAGTGAGTCTAGTTCCAGACAGTAACTGTGGCAAGTGGTCCCTCTGCCTGTCTAGGCTTTTAGCATGCCCATCATTAAAGTATCTAAGCATTTCTCAAGGGACAAAGCATCAATATGATAGATCAATGCACAAAGTCTAGTTTTCCTTCCCATTTATTTCAAAGCTGTTAGATCTATGGGTTTTTTTTTCTGTAAAATGACGTCAGTTTAATGCTATACTTACTTCTATGCTGTAGAATGCAGATAAACTGTAATGCACACTGTTCTTATAGTCTCCTGTAATACATTTTCATTCTTTCTAAGCTATCTGACTTGTTTGTTTGGTTTTAAATACAGTTGTTTATCAAACTGTTTACATGTTGGCTTATTAATACTTTGGCTGTAGTGATAATAGAGTCATTCTGGATACACGCTGGTGCAAGAGAAATCAGACTTGGCTCAAACACAGGAAATCAGAAACAGATCTTATCCTTTCTGAATGATTCCAAGAAAGCTCATAGCTTTGATGAACAATGTTATACAAGAAACTGAAAATAGAAATCAAACTGGTAGAAACATTGAGGCCGTGTCTAAACGACACCTCTCTGTCAGCAGAGGGATGTAAATAAAGCACATCGAAAGTGCAAATGAAGCAGGGATTTAAATATCCCATGCTTCATTTGCATAATCACGTTCTGGCGCTGTTTCGAACAAGCACCATTTCGAAACTGAAACTGTGTTTTAGATGTGGTTCTGCCGACAGTGGTTCTGCCGACAGTGTACTCGTTTTTTGAGGAGTACAGGATCTGTCAAAAAATCACCCCACTGTCGGCAGAACCACGTCTAAACCACAGTTTCAGTTTCAAAATAGCGCTTGTTCGAAACAGTGCCAGAGAGTGATTATGCAAATGAAGCGTGGGATATTTAAATCCTCGCTTCATTTGCACTTCGATGTGCTTTATTTACATACCCCTGCTGACAGAGGGGTGTAGTGTAGACCTAGCCTGAAAGAACTGTTTTTTGAGGATTAGGATTTACAAGATTTCCTGCAGAGGAGTTCTTACTCTCACTTGCTCTTCAGTGTGGATGTGTAATACAAATTAAAATCTAGTTTGGATATTATTCAATAGATTTCAGAATTGCCATTCTGCTAAAAAAAAGTTCTAATTGTTTTGTTTGAATTTGATTTGACTCTTTTTACCCAGCTTTTATCTTGACTGGGTATGAGATGGTTAGAGTTAGTAATAACACTTGGAAGTCTACTGGCTTTCACACATTGCATTTGATTTCTGGGGATTTCCCAGTCTAGAGAATATATATCTGACTGTAACCCAGGAAATAACATCCATATACTTGTTGGACAAATACTCAGGTAGTAATTAAATCAGATTTAATTCAGAAAAATATAATCACAAAAGTTATTTTAAATTACTTTTGTGTTCTGTAGTTAACATAATTCAGTGTATTGTCACATTTACTTCCTATACCATATTTATATCTGATTCAGAAATAACTTCTGGTTTGGCCAACATTCAACATTTCAAAAATGAATAACGCACATTTTTCTAAAGTATATATCAAAGCTCATAGTCAACTTTAAGTGTTATTTCCTATGGTCTGTCCATTTATGATAATAGGGCAGATTCCCTAAATTAGGTTGAGGAAAGAGCTATTGGGAGTTTAATTATTATTTCTAATTTAATATGGGTATTAATGTAATGCCTTGAAGCATTTGTCATGGATCAAAACAACATTCTAGTAGAGGCTGAACAAAAATTTATCATGTTTCATATAGTTTACAATCTAAGTTTTTAATATAATTGGGTTCATATAGCTATAGTATAATGGAGCTCACTATGGGTAGTTTACTTTAATTGATGTATGCTTTACTAATTTGTACTGTATTTTTTTCTTATGTAAGCCATACTATTTATATGAAAGACAATATAAGTTAATATATTGGTAAATATTGTAACAATATATATGCAATAATACATATGCCTATTTATATACATTTATTTTAGTTTAATTTTATATTAAATTCATATTAAATTTAGGAAAATGATAATGTTTGCAAAATAAAGCTTTGTAGAGTCAGGAAAATCAATTACTTCCATTTCAGTAATTTAAAACTACTCTACATGACCCTGTGTTTGTACATATTTTCATGTTTTTTTCTCCCCTCTTTCTCTGTAAACAGCCACATGTAACTAGGAAGACTGAAGCTAAACTCAGAAAAGGATGTCAAATTCACAAAACAGACAAACTTTATAAAGAAATAATCAATCTTCCAATCTTTTATATTTATCTTACATGTAGCAATATTAAGAAAGAAGAATCAAATATAAGTGATAAAGTGATAGTTCCCCTTTAAAATACTCTGCTATACCTCAACCCTGCTTCCTTGTATGAATTCATTAGCCCATGTACTTTAGTTAAAGATGTCATATGATTTTGTATAAGACACTTCCTCCTGCTCAGACTAGATGGTGCACAATCAATGAAGGAGCTGCGCGAGATTTTTTTTAACCCTCATTATTTAATGAGTGAACCTTTATTTCACCCACTGGAAATCATTCAAAAAGCATCAATAGTGTTGCAGTCAGTAGAGAGAATGCTTGCTATGGAGATAAGAACTTGGAAGAATATACCTTACCCTTTTAGAATCTCATTTGCCTTTTTACACTGGGAAAGCAGCATTAGTATCAAAAACTCGGATCTACATTTTACTAGACCATTTGTAGGGAGAGAAGTTTTAAAGAAAAAAAAAGTGAGAACATTTCCTGAACTTTTTCAGTCCCTCGCCTCCCAAGTATTCTTTTTTTCCCTGATGATCTCTCAGTACTCCTTAGCCGGAGGCGCCACCCAGGCAACGTATAACCTTCATAATTCTTCTAGCTTCAGCATTCCAGAAGCAGAGTACTGAACCTTTTTAAAGAGAATACTTTCTTGATCTGCTACCTCATTACTTAAGTCACTGAGTACAATTAGTTCTGCACTCTCAAATATTTTCTAGAAGAAATTCAGAAAGATCTGAAAAAGTCATGGATACTAGCAGCATGCTATTTAAGCTAAAGTGAAACTGATGGCAATTTTATCTTTGTAATAACGCTGGAACTTTTCAACTCCTGGTCACA